>NW_026294823.1:0-106867 GCF_026119805.1 Tympanuchus pallidicinctus | reverse complement strand
GTTTTGTGGGGTTATGGGGTTATGGGGGAGGTTATGGGGTCATGGGGTTTTTGGGGGTTATGGGGTCATGGGGGTTTATGGGGTTATAGGGGGTTTAGGGGTTATGGGGTCATGGGGGGGTTATGGGGTTTGTTGGGGGGTTTGTGGGGTTTATTGGGTTTGGGGGGCTTATAGGGTTTGGGGGGTTATGGGGGATTTGTGGGGTTATGGGGTTATGGGGTTTGGGGGGGGTTGTGGGGTCATGGGGGGTTATGAGGTTTGGGGGGGTTATGGGGTGTGGGGGGGGTTATGGGGTCATGGGGGGTTATGGGGGATTTGTGGGGTTATGGGGTCATGGGGGGTTATGGGGTTTGGGGGTGTTATGGGGTCATGGGGGGGTTTATGGGGTCATGGGGGTTTATGGGGTTTGGGGGGGGTTATGGGGTTTTGGGGGGGGTTTATGGGGTTTGGGGGGGGTTATGGGGTTTTATGGGGTAATGTGGTTTGGGGTGGGTTATGGGGTTTGGGGGGTTATGGGGTCATGGGGGGTTATGGGGTTTGCAGGGCATTATGGGGGGTTATGGGGTTATGGGGTTATGGGGTTATGGGGGGTTATGGGGTTTGGGGGGGTTATGGGATTTTGAGGGTTATGGGGTTTTGTGGGGTCATGGGGTTATGGGTGATTTGTGGGGTTATGGGGTTTTGGGGGGTTTTGGGTTTTGGGGGCTTGGGGGGGGGTTATGGGGTTTTCTGTGGGTTTATGGGGTTTTTGTGGTTATGAGGTTATGGGGGGATTATGGGGTTATGGGGGTTTATGGGGTTTGGGGGGGGTTATGGGGTCGGGGGGGGTGTGGAATCATAGGGGGTTATGGGGTCATGGGGGTTTATGGGGTTATAGGGGGTTATGGGGGGTTATGGGGTTTGGGGGGTTATGGGGTCATGGGGGGGTTATGGGGTTTGGGGGGTTATGGGGTCATGGGGGGGTTATGGGGTTTGGGGGGTTATGGGGTCATGGGGGGTTGTGGGGTTTGGGGGGTTATGGGGTCATGGGGGGTTGTGGGGTCATAGGGGGTTATGGGGTTTGTTGGGGGGTTTTTGGGGTTTATGGGGTTTGGGGGGGGGTTATGGGGTTTTTAGGGGTTTATGGGGTTTTTGGGGTTATGAGGTTATGGGGGGGTTATGGGGTTTGGGGGGGGTTATGGGGTTTGGGGGGGGTTACGGGGTTATGGGGGGTTATGGGGTCATGGGGGGGTTATGGGGTTTGGGGGGGGTTATGCGGTCATGGGGGGGGTTATGGGGTTTGGGGGGGGTTACGGGGTTATGGGGGGTTATGGGGTCATGGGGGGGTTATGGGGTCATGCGGGGGGTTATGGGGTTTTGGGGTTATGGGGTTTTGGGGGGGGTTATGGGGTTATAGGTGGTTATGGGGTTTTATGGGGTTATGGGGTTTTATGGGGTTATGGGGGGTTATGGGGTTTGGGGGGTTATAGGGGGTCATGGGGGGTTATGGGGTTATGGGGGTTTATGGGGTTTTTAGGGGGTTATGGGGTCATGGGGGGTTTTGGGGTTTGGGGGGAGTTATGGGGTCATGCGGGGGGTTATGGGGTTTTGGGGGGTTATGGGGTTTGGGGGGGGGTTATGGGGTTTGTGGGGTTATGGGGTCAGGGGGGGGTGTGGAGTCATAGGGGGAGGTTATGGGGTTTGGGGGGTTATGGGGTCATGGGGGGGGTTATGGGGTTTGCGGGCGGTTATGGGGTCATGGGGGGTTATGGGGTCATGGGGGGGGTTATGGGGTTTGGGGGGGGTTATGGGGTTTGGGGGGGGTTATGGGGTTTGGGGGGTTATGGGGTTATGGGGGGTTGTCGGGTCATGGGGGGTTATGGGGTTTTCTGTGGGGTTATGGGGTTTTTGGGGTTATGGGGTTTGGGGGTGTTATGGGGTCATGGGGGGTTGTGGGGTCATAGGGGGTTATGGGGTTTGTTGGGGGATTTGTGGGGTTTATGGGGTTTGGGGGGGTTTTGGGGTTTGGGGGCTTGGGGGGGGTTATGGGGTTTGGCAGTGGTTATGGGGTTATGGGGGGTTGTGGGGTCATGGGGGGTTATGGGGTTTTGGGGTTATGGGGTTATGGGGTTTTGGGGGGCCTTATGGGGTCATGGGGGGTTATGGGGTCATGGGGGGGTTATGGGGTCATGGGGGGTTATGGGGTTTGTTGGGGGGTTTGTGGGGTTTATTGGGTTTGGGGGGCTTATGGGGTTTGGGGGGTTTTGGGGGATTTGTGGGGTTATGGGGTTATGGGGTTTGGGGGGGGTTATGGGGTCATGGGGGGTTATGGGGGATTTGTGGGGTTATGGGGTCATGGGGGGTTATGGGGGATTTGTGGGGTTATGGGGTCATGGGGGGTTATGGGGTTTGGGGGGGTTATGGGGTGTGGGGGGTTATGGGGTCATGGGGGGTTATGGGGATTTGTGGGGTTATGGGGTCATGGGGGGTTATGGGGTTTGGGGGGGTTATGGGGTTTGGGGGGGGGTTATGGGGTCATGGGGGGTTATGGGGGATTTGTGCGGTTATGGGGTCATGGGGGGTTATGGGGTTTGGGGGGGTTATGGGGTGTGGGGGGTTATGGGGTCATGGGGGGGGTTATGGCGTTATGGGGTCATGGGGTTTTATGGGGTTATGGGGTTTTGGGGGGGTTATGGGGTCATGGGGGGTTATGGGGGATTTGTGCGGTTATGGGGTCATGGGGGGTTATGGGGTTTGGGGGGTTATGGGGTTGGGGGGTCATATGGGGTTTATGGGGTTTTGGGGGGGTTATCGGGTTATGGGGGGTTATGGGGTTATGGGAGGCTATGAGATTTGGGGGGGTTATGGGGTTTTTGGGATTATGGGGTTTGGGGGGGGGTTATGGGGCGTTATGGGGTTTTTGGGGGTTATGGGGTCATGGGGTTTATGGGGTTATGGGGGGTTGTGGGGTCATGGGGGTTTATGGGGGGTTATGGGGTTTGGGGGGTTATGGGGATTTGCGGGGGTTATGGGGTTATGCGGTATTATAGGGTTATGGGGTTTTGGGGGGGTTAAGGGGTTTTGGGGGGTATGAGGTTATGGGGGATTTGTGGGGTTATGGAGTAGGAGGCGGTTTGTGGGGTCTATGGGGTTATAGGGGATTTATGGGTTATGGGGCAGGGGTGATTTGTGGGGTCTGTGGGGTTATGGGGCTTTTGTGGGGATATGGGGCAGGGGGGGGTCTGTGAGGTTATGGGGGATTTATGGGGTTATGGGGCGGGGGGGGGGCTTGGGGTTATGGGGGATTTGTGGGGTTATGGGGTGCAGATCTGTGGGGTTTGTGGGGCTCTGTGGGGCGCTATGGGGTGGCGGGGGGGGGGGGGGTGGGGTGGGGATGTGGGGCAGGAATGGGCGAATATCAGCAGGCCCCCCCCAGCCCCACAGCACCCCATAGCACCCCATAGCACCCCATAGCCACCCCATAGCCACCCCATAGCCACCCCATAGCACCCCATAACCACCCCATAGCACCCCATAGCCACCCCATAGCCACCCCATAGCACCCCATAGCCACCCCATACCCACCCCATACCCACCCCACAGCACCCCATAGCACCCCATAGCCACCCCATAGCCACGCCATAGCACCCCATAGCCACCCTATAGCACCCATAGCCACCCCATAGCACCCCATAGCCACCCCATAGCCACGCCATAGCCACCCCATAGCCACCCTATAGCACCCCATAGCCACCCCATAGCACCCCATAGCACCCCATAGCACCCCATAGCACCCCACAGCCACCCCATAGCCCCCCATAGCCACCCCATAGCACCCCATAGCACCCCATCACCCCCATCACCCCATAACCCCCTACAGCCCCCCATCACCCCCCATCTCTCCATCACCCCACAGCCCCACATCTCCCCATAACCCCATAACCCCCCATAACCCCACAACCCCATCACCCCCCATCTCCCCCCCACCCCACATCTCCCCATCACCCCACAGCCCCACATCTCCCCATCACCCCATAACGCCCCATAACCCCACAACCCCATCACCCCCCATCACCCCACAGCCCCACATCTCCCCACATTTCCCCATCACCCCATAACACCCCATAACCCCACAACCCCATCACCCCACATCTCCCCATAACCCCATCACCCCCCACCACCCCACAGCCCCCCATCACCCCATAACCCCACAGCCCCACAACTCCATCTCCCCATAACTCCCCATCACCCCCCATCTCCCCATCGCCCCATAACCCCACAGCCCCACATCACCCCACATCTCTCCATAACCCCCCATCACCCCATCACCCCATCACCCCCCATCTCCCCCCCACCCCACATCTCCCCATAACCCCCCATAGCCCCCCATCTCCCCATCACCCCACAGCCCCCCACCACCCCACATCTCCCCATAACCTCCCACCACCCCCCAGCCCCACAAGTGACCCCACACCCCGCTGTGCCCCACAGACGTTTCGGTGCCGCTGCCGGATTCCTACAGCCCCACATCACCCCATAACCCCCCATAACCCCATCACCCCCCATCTCCCCATCACCCCATAACCCCACATCTCCCCATAGCCCCCATAACCCCATAGCACCCCATAACCCCATCACTCCCCATCTCCCCATCACCCCACAACCCCACATCTCCCCATAACCCCATAACACCCCATAACCCCATCATCCCCCATCTCCCCATAACCCCCCATCTCCCCATAACCCCCCATTGCCCCATCACCCCACATCTCCCCATCTCCCCATAACCCCCCATAACCCTACAACCCCATCACCCCACATCTCCCCATAACTCCCATAACCCCATAACCCCCATCACCCCATAACCCCCTACAGCCCCCCATCACCCCCCATCTCCCCGCCACCCCACATCTCCCCATCACCCCACAGCCCCCCCCCACCCCACATCTCCCCATAACCCCACATCTCCCCCCCACCCCACATCTCCCCATAACCCCCCACCACCCCCCAGCCCCACAAGTGACCCCACGCCCCGCTGTGCCCCACAGACGTTTCGGTGCCGCTGCCGGATTCCCACAGCCCCACATCACCCCACATCTCCCCATAGCCCCCATAACCCCATAGCACCCCATAACCCCATAGCACCCCATAACCCCATCACTCCCCATCTCCCCATCACCCCACAACCCCACATCTCCCCATAACCCCATAACACCCCATAACCCCATCATCCCCCATCTCCCCATCACCCCACATCTCCCCATAACCCCCCATTGCCCCATAACCCCACATCTCCCCATCTCCCCATAACCCCCCATAACCCTACAACCCCATCACCCCACATCTCCCCATAACTCCCATAACCCCATAACCCCATCACCCCACATCTCCCCATCACCCCACAACCCCATAGCACCCCATAGCACCCCTTAACCCCCCATAGCACCCCATAACCCCCATCATCCCATAACCCCCTACAGCCCCCCATCACCCCCCATCTCCCCCCCACCCCACATCTCCCCATCACCCCACAGCCCCCCCCCACCCCACATCTCTCCATCACCCCATAACCCCCCATCTCCCCCCCACCCCACATCTCCCCATAAGCCCCCATGACCCCACATCTCTCCATAACCCCCCATCACCCCATAACCCCCCCATGACCCCATAACCCCCCCCAAACCCCATAACCTCCCCCCATGACCCCATAACCCCACAAATCCCCCATAACCCCCCATGACCACATAAGGCCCCATAACCCCAGTTTGGGGGGGGTTATGGGGTCATGGGGGGGGTTATGGGGTTTGGGGGGGGTTATGGGGTTTTGGGGGGGTTAAGGGGTTTTGGGGGGTATGAGGTTATGGGGGATTTGTGGGGTTATGGGGTAGGAGGCAGTTTGTGGGGTCTATGGGGTTATAGGGGATTTATGGGTTATGGGGCAGGGGTGATTTGTGGGGTCTGTGGGGTTATGGGGCTTTTGTGGGGATATGGGGCAGGGGGGGGTCTGTGAGGTTATGGGGGATTTATGGGGTTATGGGGCTGGGGGGGGCTTGGGGTTATGGGGGATTTGTGGGGTTATGGGGTGCAGATCTGTGGGGTTTGTGGGGCTCTGTGGGGCGCTCTGGGGTGGCGGGGTGGGGATGTGGGGCAGGAATGGGCGAATATCAGCAGCCCCCCCCCAGCCCCTCAGCACCCCATAGCACCCCATAGCACCCCATAGCCACCCCATAGCACCCCATAGCACCCCATAGCACCCCATAGCACCCCATAGCCACCCCATAGCCACCCCATAGCCACCCCATAGCACCCCATCACCCCCATCACCCCATAACCCCCTACAGCCCCCCATCACCCCCCATCTCTCCATAACCCCACAGCCCCACATCTCCCCATAACGCCCCATAGCCCCACAGCCTCCATCACCCCCCATCTCCCCATAACCCCCCAAAGCCCCATAACCCCACAAGCCCATCACCCCACATCTCCCCATAACCCCACAGCCCCCCATCACCCCACATCTCCCCATAACCCCCACAGCCCCATAACCCCACAACCCCATCACCCCCCATCTCCCCATCACCCCCCATCACCCCATAACTCCCCACAACCCCATCAACCCACAACCCCACATCACCCCATAACCCCCCATCTCCCCACATCACCCCATAACCCCCATAACCCCACAGCCCCCCATCACCCCACATCTCCCCATCACCCCATAACACCCCATAACCCCATAACCCCCCATCACCCCACAACCCCATAGCACCCCATAGCACCCCATAGCACCCCATAACCCCCTACAGCCCCCCATCACCCCCCATCTCCCCATCACCCCACAGCCCCACATCTCCCCACATCTCCCCATCACCCCACAACCCCCCATAACCCCACAACCCCACCACCCCATATCACCCCATAACCCCCCTTCACCCCCCATCTCCCCATAACCCCATAACCCCCCACCACCCCCCAGCCCCACAAGTGACCCCACACCCCGCTGTGCCCCACAGACGTTTCGGTGCCGCTGCCGGATTCCTACAGCCCCACATCACCCCATAACCCCCCATAACCCCACAACCCCATAACCCCCCATCTCCCCCCCACCCCACATCACCCCATAACCCCCCATCACCCCACATCTCCCCATAACCCCCCATCACCCCATAACTCCCCACAACCCCATCACCCCATAACCCCCCATTGCCCCATAACCCCACATCTCCCCATCACCCCATCACCCCCCATAACCCTACAACCCCATCACCCCACATCTCCCCATCACCCCACAGCCCCACATCTCCCCATAACCCCCCATCACCCCACAGCCCCCCATCACCCCACATCTCCCCACAGCCCCCCATAACCCCACATCTCCCCATAACCCCACATCTCCCCCCCACCCCCCATCACCCCATCACCCCCCATCTCGCCCCCACCCCACATCTCCCCATAACCCCATCACCCCACATCTCCCCATAACCCCACAGCCCCCCATCACCCCACATCTCCCCATAACCCCATAACCCCCCACCACCCCGCAGCCCCACAAGTGACCCCACGCCCCGCTGTGCCCCACAGACGTTTCGGTGCCGCTGCCGGATTCCTACAGCCCCACATCACCCCACATCTCCCCATAACCCCCCATAACCCCACAACCCCACAACCCCATCACCCCCCATCACCCCACAGCCCCACATCTCCCCACATTTCCCCATCACCCCATAACACCCCATAACCCCACAACCCCATCACCCCACATCTCCCCATAACCCCATCACCTCCCACCACCCCACAGCCCCCCATCACCCCATAACCCCACAGCCCCACAACTCCATCTCCCCATAACTCCCCATCACCCCACATCTCCCCATCGCCCCATAACCCCACAGCCCCACATCACCCCACATCTCCCCATCGCCCCATAACCCCACAGCCCCACATCACCCCACATCTCCCCATCACCCCCCATCACCCCCATCTCCCCATCACCCCCCATCACCCCATAACTCCCCACAACCCCATCAACCCACAACCCCACATCACCCCATAACCCCCCATCTCCCCACATCACCCCATAACCCCCATAACCCCACAGCCCCCCATCACCCCACATCTCCCCATAACCCCCCATAGCCCCCCATCTCCCCATCACCCCACAGCCCCCCATCACCCCACATCTCCCCATAACCCCCCATCACCCCAACTCCATCACCCCCCATCTCCCCCCCACCCCACATCTCCCCATAACCCCACAGCCCCACATCTCCCCTCATCACCCCATAACGCCCCATAACCCCACAACCCCATCACCCCCCCATCTCTCCACAGCCCCCCATCACCCCATAACTCCCCACAACCCCATCACCCCCCATCTCCCCCCCACCCCACATCTCCCCATAACCCCCCATCACCCCACAGCCCCACATCTCCCCACATCTCCCCATCACCCCATAACCCCCCTTCACCCCCCATCTCCCCATAACCCCACAGCCCCCCTCCACCCCACATCTCCCCATAACCCCCCACCACCCCCCAGCCCCACAAGTGACCCCACACCCCGCTGTGCCCCACAGACGTTTCGGTGCCGCTGCCGGATTCCTACAGCCCCACATCACCCCATAACCCCCCATAACCCCACAACCCCATCATCCCCCATCTCCCCATCACCCCACATCTCCCCATAACCCCCCATCACCCCATAACCCCCCATTGCCCCATCACCCCACATCTCCCCCCCACCCCACATCTCCCCATCACCCCACAGCCCCCCCCCACCCCACATCTCCCCATAACCCCACATCTCCCCCCCAACCCCATCACCCCATAACCCCCCATCTGCCCCCCACCCCACATCTCCCCATAACCCCCCCCCACCCCACATCTCCCCATAACCCCATAACCCCCCACCACCCCCAGCCCCACAAGTGACCCCACACCCCGCTGTGCCCCACAGACGTTTCGGTGCCGCTGCCGGATTCCTACAGCCCCACGTCACCCCATAAGCCCCCATACCCCCCGGAACCCCACATCTCCCCATAACCCCCCATCACCCCACAACCCCCCACAGCCCCATAACCCCACAGCCCCACATCTCCCCACATCTCCCCATAACGCCCCATAACCCCACAACCCCATCACCCCCCATCTCCCCACAGCCCCCCATCACCCCATAACTCCCCACAACCTCATCACCCTCCATCTCCCCCCCACCCCACATCTCCCCATCACCCCATAACCCCCCATCTGCCCCCCATCTCCCCATCACCCCACAGCCCCACATCTCCCCATAACCCCCCATCACCCCACAGCCCCCCATCACCCCACATCTCCCCACAGCCCCCCATAACCCCACATCTCCCCATAACCCCACATCTCCCCCCCACCCCCCATCTCCCCATCACCCCACAGCCCCCCACCACCCCACATCTCCCCATAACCCCCCACCACCCCCCAGCCCCACAAGTGACCCCACGCCCCGCTGTGCCCCACAGACGTTTCGGTGCCGCTGCCGGATTCCTACAGCCCGCGTTACGTGGAGGCGGCCTGGTACAGCTGGTGGGAGAAGGAGGGATTCTTCAAGCCGGAGTATGGGGTCAGCGCCTGCCCCACGGCTGCCCCATACATGACCTATAGCTGCCCCATACATGACCCATAGCTGCCCCATAGCTGCCCCATACAGGACCCATAGCTGCCCCATAGCTGTCCCATAGATGACCCATAGCTGCCCCATTGAAACCCCACGGCTGCCCCATAGAAACCCCACGGCTGCCCCATACATGACCCATAGCTGCCCCATAGATGACCCATAGCTGCCCCATAGAAACCCCACGGCTGCCCCATAGAAACCCCATAGCTGCCCCATAGATGACCCATAGCTGCCCCATAGAAACCCCATAGCTGCCCCATAGAAACCCCACGGCTGCCCCACAGATGACCCATAGCTGCCCCATAGAAACCCTACGGCTGCCCCATAGAGACCCTATGGCTGCCCCATAGAAACCCCATAGAAACCCCATAGAAACCCTATGGCTGCCCCATAGATGCCCCATAGAAACCCCATGGCTGCCCCATAGAAACCCCACAGCTGCCCCATAGGAACCCCATAGCTGCCCCATAGAGGCCCTATGGCTGCCCCATAGAAACCCCACGGCTGCCCCACAGATGACCCATAGCTGCCCCATAGATGACCCATAGCTGCCCCATAGAAACCCTACGGCTGCCCCATAGAGACCCTATGGCTGCCCCATAGATGACCCATAGCTGCCCCATAGATGACCCATAGCTGCCCCATAGAAACCCTACGGCTGCCCCATAGAAACCCCACGGCTGCCCCATAGATGACCCATAGCTGCCCCATAGAAACCCCATAGCTGCCCCATAGAGACCCTATGGCTGCCCCATAGAAACCCCATAGCTGCCCCATAGATGACCCATAGCTGCCCCATAGAAACCCCATAGCTGCCCCATAGATGACCCATAGCTGCCACATAGATGACCCATAGCTGCCCCATAGATGACCCATAGCTGCCCCATAGAAACCCCATAGCTGCCCCATAGATGACCCATAGCAGCCCCATAGAAACCCCACGGCTGCCCCATAGATGACCCATAGCTGCCCCATAGAAACCCCATGGCTGCCCCATAGATGACCCATAGCTGCCACATAGATGACCCATAGCTGCCCCATAGAAACCCCACGGCTGCCCCATACATGACCCATAGCTGCCCCATAGCTGCCCCATAGAAACCCCATAGCTGCCCCATAGAAACCCCACGGCTGCCCCATAGATGACCCATAGCTGCCCCATAGATGACCCATAGCAGCCCCATAGCTGCCCCATAGAAACCCCATAGCTGCCCCATAGATGACCCATAGCTGCCCCATAGAAACCCCACGGCTGCCCCATAGATGACCCATAGCTGCCCCATAGAAACCCCATAGCTGCCCCATAGATGACCCATAGCTGCCCCATAGATGACCCATAGCAGCCCCATAGCTGTCCCATAGATGACCCATAGCTGCCCCATTGAAACCCCACGGCTGCCCCATAGAAACCCCACGGCTGCCCCATACATGACCCATAGCTGCCCCATAGAAACCCCATAGCTGCCCCATAGAAACCCCACGGCTGCCCCATAGATGACCCATAGCTGCCCCATAGATGACCCATAGCACCCCATAGCCACCCCACAGCCACCCCACAGCCACCCCATAGCACCCTATAACCACCCCATAGCCACCCCATAGCCATCCCACAGCACCCCATAGCACCCCATAGCACCCCATAGCCACCCCCTAGCACCCCATAGCACCTCATAGCCACCCCATAGCCACCCCACACCCCCCCCATTTCCCCCCCCGCTCAGCCCCATTTCTCTCCCTCTGCCCCACAGCGCAGTGGCATCTCGGAGCCGAACCCCCACGGCCCCATAGCACCCCATAGCACCCCATAGCACCCCAAAGCATCCCATAGCCTCCCCATAGCATCCCATAGCATCCTATAGCCACCCCCCTGTGCCCCATAGCCACCCCATAGCACCCCATAACCACCCCATAGCAACCCCATAGCACCCCATAGCACCCCATAGCACCCCATAACCACCCCCCTGTGCCCCATATCACCCCATATCACCCCATAGCACCCCATAGCACCCCATAGCCTCCCCATAGCCACCCCACAGCCACCCCATAGCCACCCCATAGCCACCCCACAGCCACCTCACAGCCACCCCATAGCCACCCCACACCCCCCCCCCGTTTTCCCCCCCTGCTCAGCCCCATATTTCGCCCTCTGCCCCACAGCGCAGCGCCATCTCGGAGCCGAACCCCCACGGCCCCATAGCACCCCATAGCCACCCCATAGCCACCCCATAGCCACCCCATAACCACCCCATAGCACCCCATATCACCCCATACCCACCCCATAGCACCCCATAGCCACCCCACAGCCACCCCATAGCCACCCCGTAGCACCCCATAGCCACTCCATAGCACCCCATAGCACCCCACAGCCACCCCATAGCACCCCACAGCCACCCCATAGCCACCCCATAGCACCCCATATCACCCCATAGCACCTCATAGCCACCCCGTAGCACCCCATAGCACCCCATAGCCGCCCCATAGCACCCCATAGCACCCCATAGCCACCCCATAGCCACCCCGTAGCACCCCATAGCCACTCCATAGCACCCCATAGCACCCCACAGCCACCCCATAGCACCCCATAGCCACCCCCTAGCACCCCATAGCACCCCATAACCACCCCCCTGTGCCCCATATCACCCCATAGCACCCCATAGCGCCCCATAGCCTCCCCATAGCACCCCAAAGCATCCCATAGCCTCCCCATAGCATCCCATAGCATCCTATAGCCACCCCCCTGTGCCCCATAGCCACCCCATAGCACCCCATAACCACCCCATAGCCACCCCACAGCCACCCCACATCCCCCCCGTTTTCCCCCCCGCTCAGCCCCATATTTCGCCCTCTGCCCCACAGCGCAGCGCCATCTCGGAGCCGAACCCCCACGGCCCCATAGCACCCCATAGCACCCCATAGCCTCCCCATAGCACCCCATAGCCACCCCATAGCACCCCATAGCACCCCATAGCCACCCCATAGCACCACATAGCCACCCCACAGCCACCCCACCCCCCCACCATTTCCCCCCCCCCCGCTCAGCCCCATATTTCGCCCTCTGCCCCACAGCGCAGCGCCATCTCGGAGCCGAACCCCCACGGCCCCATAGCACCCCATAGCACCCCATAGCACCCCATAGCCTCCCCATAGCACCCCAAAGCACCCCATAGCCTCCCCATAGCACCCCATAGCCACCCCATAGCCACCCCACAGCCACCCCACCCCCCCCACCTTTTCCCCCCCCCCGCTCAGCCCCATATTTCGCCCTCTGCCCCACAGCGCAGTGCCATCTCGAAGTTGAACCCCCACAGCCCCATAGCACCCCATAGCACCCCATAGCACCCCATAACCACCCCCCTGTGCCCCATAGCACCCCATAGCACCCCCTAGCACCCCATAGCGCCCCATAGCCACCCTATAGCACCCCATAGCACCCCATAACCACCTCCCCGTGCCCTATAGCCACCCCATAGCCACCCCACACCCCCCTCCATTTCCCCCCCCACACTCAGCCCCATATTTCGCCCTCTGCCCCACAGCGCAGCGCCATCTCGGGGCCAAACCCCCACAGCCCCATAGCACCCCATAGCCACCCCATAGCACCCCATAACCACCCCATAGCCACCCCATAGCACCTCATAGCACCCCATAGCCACCCCATAGCACCACATAGCCACCCCATAGCCACCCCCACACCCCCCTCCATTTCCCCCCCCCCCCTCAGCCCCATATTTCTCCCTCTGCCCCACAGCGCAGCGCCATCTCGAAGTTGAACCCCCACAGCCCCATAGCACCCCATAGCCACCCCATAGCACCCCATAGCACCCCATAGCACCCCATAGCACCCCATAACCACCCCCCTGTGCCCCATATCACCCCATAGCACCCCCTAGCACCCCATAGCGCCCCATAGCCCCCCCATAGCCACCCCATAGCCACCCCATAGCACCCCATAGCACCTCATAGCCACCCCATAGCACCCCATAGCACCCCCCTATGCCCCATAGCGCCCCATAGCCACCCCATAGCACCCCATAGCCTCCCCATAGCCACCCCACAGCCACCCCATAGCCACCCCATAGCCTCCCCATAGCCACCCCATAGCACCACATAGCACCCCATTGCCACCCCACAGCCACCCCCCCCCCCCCCCCCTTTTTCCCCCTCCTGCTCAGCCCCATATTTCGCCCTCTGCCCCACAGCGCAGCGCCATCTCGGAGCCGAACCCCCACGGCCCCATAGCACCCCATAGCACCCCATAGCCACCCCATAGCCACCCCATAGCACCCCATAGCCACCCCATAGCACCCCATAGCACCCCATAACCACCCCCCTGTGCCCCATATCACCCCATAGCACCCCATAGCGCCCCATAGCCTCCCCATAGCACCCCATAGCCTCCCCATAGCATCCCATAGCATCCTATAGCCACCCCCCTGTGCCCCATAGCCACCCCGTATCACCCCATAGCGCCCCATAGCCTCCCCATAGCACCCCAAAGCATCCCATAGCCTCCCCATAGCATCCCATAGCATCCTATAGCCACCCCCCTGTGCCCCATAGCCACCCCATAGCACCCCATAACTACCCCATAACCACCCCACAGCCACCCCACATCCCCCCCGTTTTCCCCCCCGCTCAGCCCCATATTTCGCCCTCTGCCCCACAGCGCAGCGCCATCTCGGAGCCGAGCCCCCACAGCCCCATAGCACCCCATAGCCACCCCATAGCACCCCAAAGCACCCCATAGCCTCCCCATAGCACCCCATAGCCACCCCATAGCACCCCATAGCACCCCATAGCCACCCCATAGCCACCCCACAGCCACCCCACCCCCCCCACCTTTTCCCCCCCCCGCTCAGCCCCATATTTCGCCCTCTGCCCCACAGCGCAGTGCCATCTCGAAGTTGAACCCCCACAGCCCCATAGCACCCCATAGCACCCCATAGCACCCCATAACCACCCCCCTGTGCCCCATAGCACCCCATAGCACCCCCTAGCACCCCATAGCGCCCCATAGCCACCCTATAGCACCCCATAGCACCCCATAACCACCTCCCCGTGCCCTATAGCCACCCCACAGCCACCCCACACCCCCCCCCGTTTTTCCCCCCCCCCCTCAGCCCCATATTTCGCCCTCTGCCCCACAGCGCAGCGCCATCTCGGAGCCGAACCCTCTGGGGGTGTTCATGATGTGCGTCCCCCCCCCCAACGTCACCGGGACGCTGCACCTCGGCCACGCGCTCACCAGCGCCATCCAGGACGCCCTGACCCGATGGTGAGCCCACGGCTGCCCCATAGCTGCCCCATAGCTGCCCTATAGCTGCCCTATGGCTGCCCTATAACTGCCCTATGGATGCCCTATAGCTGCCCTATGATTGCCCTATACTTGCTTTATGGATGCCCTATGATTGCCCTATGGATGCCCTATAGCTGCCCTATAAGTGCCCTATAGCTGCCACATAGCTGCCCCATAGCTGCCCTATAGCTGCCCTATAACTGCCCTATAGGTGCCCCATAGCTGCCCCATAGCTGCCCTATAGCTGCCCTATAACTGCCCTATTACTGCCCTATGATTGCCCTATAGCTGCCCCACATCTGCCCCATAGCTGCCCTATGGCTGCCCTATAGCTGCCCTATAATTGCCCTTCAACTGCCCTATAGCTGCCCTAAGATTGCCCTATACTTGCCCTATAGCTGCCCTATAGCTGCCCCATAGCTGCCCTATAGCTGCCCTATGGATGCCCTATAACTGCCCTATGGATGCCCTATGGCTGCCCTATAGCTGCCCTATAGCTGCCCTATGGCTGCCCTATAGCTGCCCTATGGATGCCCTATAGCTGCCCTATGATTGCCCTATAGCTGCCCTATAGCTGCCCCATAGCTGCCCTATAACTGCCCTATGGATGCTTTATAGCTGCCCTATGATTGCCCTATACTTGCCCTATGGATGCCCTATAGCTGCCCTATAGCTGCCCTATGGATGCCCTATAACTGCCCTATGGATGCCCTATAGCTGCCCTATGATTGCCCTATACTTGCTTTATGGATGCCCTATGATTGCCCTATGGATGCCCTATAGCTGCCCTATAACTGCCCTATAGCTGCCCCATAGCTGCCCCATAGCTGCCCTAAGATTGCCCTATAACTGCCCTATTACTGCCCTATGATTGCCCTATAGCTGCCCCACATCTGCCCCATAGCTGCCCTATGGCTGCCCTATAGCTGCCCTATAATTGCCCTTCAACTGCCCTATAGCTGCCCTAAGATTGCCCTATACTTGCCCTATGGCTGCCCTATAGCTGCCCCATAGCTGCCCTATAGCTGCCCTATGGATGCCCTATAACTGCCCTATGGATGCCCTATGGCTGCCCTATAATTGCCCTTCAACTGCCCTATAGCTGCCCTAAGATTGCCCTATAGCTGCCCTATGGCTGCCCTATAGCTGCCCTATGATTGCCCTATAGCTGCCCATAGCTGCCCTATAACTGCCCTATGATTGCCCTATAGGTGCCCTATGATTGCCCTATAATTGCCCTATGGCTGCTCTATAGCTGCCCCATAGCTGCCCTATGGCTGCCCCATAGCTGCCCCATAGCTGCCCTATAGCTGCCCTATGGATGCCCTATGGATGCCCTATAGCTGCCCTATGATTGCCCTATAGCTGCCCTATAGCTGCCCTATGGATGCCCTATAACTGCCCTATGGATGCCCTATAGCTGCCCTATAGCTGCCCTATAGCTGCCCTATGATTGCCCTATAGCTGCCCTATGATTGCCCTATACTTGCCCTATAGCTGCCCTATAACTGCCCTATGGATGCCCTATAGCTGCCTTATGATTGCCCTATACTTGCCCTATGGCTGCCCTATAGCTGCCCTATAGCTGCCCTATAACTGCCCTATAGCTGCCCTATGGATGCCCTATAACTGCCCTATAGCTGCCCTATGGCTGCCCTATGATTGCCCTATACTTGCCCTATAATTGCCCTATGGCTGCCTGATAGCTGCCCTATAGCTGCCCCATAGCTGCCCTATGGCTGCCCTATAGCTGCCCCATAACTGCCCTATATCCCACCCCATAACTGCCCCATATCCCACCCCATAGCGCCCCATATCCAACCCCATAACTGCCCCATATCCCACCCCATAACTGCCCCATATCCCACCCCATAGTGCGCCATATCCCACCCCAAATCCCACCCCATATCCACCCCATATCCCACCCCATAACTGCCCCATATCCCACCCCATAGTGCCCCATATCCCACCCCATATCCCACCCCATAGCGCCCCATATCCCACCCCATAGTGCCCCATATCCCACCCATAGTGCCCCATATCCCACCCCATAACTGCCCCATATCCCACCCCATAGTGCCCCATATCCCACCCCATAACTGCCCCATATCCCACCCCATAACTGCCCCACATCCTCTCCATAGCGCCCCATATCCCACCCCAAATCCCACCCCATATCCACCCCATATCTGCCCCATATCCCACCCCATATCCACCCCATATCCACCCCATATCCCACCCCATAGTGCCCCATATCCCACCCCAAATCCCACCCCATATCCACCCCATATCCCACCCCATAGTGCCCCAAATCCCACCCCATAACTGCCCCATATCCCACACCAAATCCCACCCCATATCCACCCCATATCCCACCCCATATCCCACCCCATATCCACCCCATATCCCACCCCATGACTGCCCCATATCCCACCCCATAGCACCCCATATCCCACCCCATAACTGCCCCATATCCCACCCCATATCCCACCCATAGCGCCCCATATCCCGCCCCATAACTGCCCCATATCCCACCCCATGACTGCCCCATATCCCACCCCATAGTGCCCCATATCCCACCCCATAACTACCCCCATATCCCACCCCATAGCGCCCCATATCCCACCACATAACTACCCCATATCCCACCCCATAGTGCCCCATATCCCACCCCATAACTGCCCCATATCCTACCCCATAGCGCCCCATATCCCACCCCATAGCGCCCCATATCCCGCCCCATAACTACTCCATATCCCACCCCATAGTGCCCCATATCCCACCCCATAAATACCCCATATCCCACCCCATAGTGCCCCATATCCCACCCCATATCCCACCCCATAGCGCCCCATATCCCACCCCATAGTGCTCCATATCCCGCCCCAAATCCCACCCCATATCTACCCCATAGCACCCCATATCCCACCCCATAAATACCCCATATCCCACCCCATAGTGCCCCATATCCCACCCCATATCCCACCCCATAGCGCCCCATATCCCACCCCATAGTGCGCCATATCCCACCCCAAATCCCACCCCATATCCACCCCATATCCCACCCCATAACTGCCCCATATCCCACCCCATAGTGCCCCATATCCCACCCCATATCCCACCCCATAGCGCCCCATATCCCACCCCATAGTGCCCCATATCCCACCCCATAGTGCCCCATATCCCACCCCATAACTGCCCCATATCCCACCCCATAGTGCCCCATATCCCACCCCATAACTACCCCATATCCCACCCCATAACTGCCCCATATCCCACCCCATAGCGCCCCATATCCCACCCTATGTTGCCCCACACCCTGCCCCACATCTCGCCCCCCAGGCACCGGATGTGCGGGCAGACGACGCTGTGGAACCCCATAGTGCCCCATAGTGCCCCATATCCCACCCGAAATCCCACCCCATATCCCACCCCATAACTGCCCCATATCCCACCCCATGGCACCCCATATCCCACCCCATAACTGCTCCATATCCCACCCCATAGTGCCCCATATCCCACCCCATATCCCACCCCATAACTGCCCCATATCCCACCCCATAGCACCCCATATCCCACCCTATGTTGCCCCCACACCCTGCCCCACATCTCGCCCCCCAGGCACCGGATGTGCGGGCAGACGACGCTGTGGAACCCCATAGTGCCCCATAACTGCCCCATATCCCACCCCATAGTGCCCCATATCCCACCCCATATCCCACCCCATAACTGCCCCATATCCCACCCCATAGCTGCCCCATATCCCACCCCAAATCCCACCCCATAACTGCCCCATATCCCACCCCATAGCAC
Organism: Tympanuchus pallidicinctus; assembly: GCF_026119805.1. Lineage (NCBI taxonomy): Eukaryota > Metazoa > Chordata > Aves > Galliformes > Phasianidae > Tympanuchus > Tympanuchus pallidicinctus. The sequence goes on along the minus strand of NW_026294823.1, from coordinate 88,130 downwards.
CCCATGTCCCACCCTATGATGCCCCACACCCTGCCCCACATCTCGCCCCCCAGGCACCGGATGTGCGGGCAGACGACGCTGTGGAACCCCATAGTGCCCCATAACTGCCCCATATCCCACCCCATAACTGCCCCATATCCCACCCCATAGTGCGCCATATCCCACCCCAAATCCCACCCCATATCCACCCCATATCCCACCCCATAACTGCCCCATATCCCACCCCATAGTGCCCCATATCCCACCCCATAACTGCCCCATATCCCACCCCATAACTGCCCCACATCCTCTCCATAGCGCCCCATATCCCACCCCAAATCCCACCCCATATCCACCCCATATCTGCCCCATATCCCACCCCATATCCACCCCATATCCACCCCATATCCCACCCCATAGTGCCCCATATCCCACCCCAAATCCCACCCCATATCCACCGCATATCCCACCCCAAATCCCACCCCATATCCACCCCATATCCCACCCCATAGTGCCCCAAATCCCACCCCATAACTGCCCCATATCCACACCAAATCCCACCCCATATCCACCCCATATCCCACCCCATATCCACCCCATATCCCACCCCATGACTGCCCCATATCCCACCCCATAGCACCCCATATCCCACCCCATAACTGCCCCATATCCCACCCCATATCCCACCCCATAGCGCCCCATATCCCGCCCCATAACTGCCCCATATCCCACCCCATAGTGCCCCATATCCCACCCCATATCCCACCCCATAGCGCCCCATATCCCACCCCATAGCGCCCCATATCCCACCCCATAACTGCCCCATATCCCACCCCATAGCGCCCCATATCCCACCCCATATCCCCCCCCACACCCCCACCCCATATCCCACCCCAAATCCCACCCCATATCCACCCCATATCGCACCCCATATCCCACCCCATAGCACCCCGTATCCCACCCTATGTTGCCCCACACCCTGCCCCACATCTCGCCCCCCAGGCACCGGATGTGCGGGCAGACGACGCTGTGGAACCCCATAGTGCCCCCATATCCACCCCAAATCCCACCCATAGCACCCCATATCCCACCCTATGTTGCCCCACACCCTGCCCCACATCTCGCCCCCCAGGCACCGGATGTGCGGGCAGACGACGCTGTGGAACCCCATAGTGCCCCATAACTGCCCCATATCCCACCCCATAGTGCCCCATATCCCACCCCATATCCCACCCCATAACTGCCCCATATCCCACCCCATAGCTGCCCCATATCCCACCCCAAATCCCACCCCATAACTGCCCCATATCCCACCCCATAGCACCCCATGTCCCACCCTATGATGCCCCACACCCTGCCCCACATCTCGCCCCCCAGGCACCGGATGTGCGGGCAGACGACGCTGTGGAACCCCATAGTGCCCCATAACTGCCCCATATCCCACCCCATAACTGCCCCATATCCCAACCCATAGTGCGCCATATCCCACCCCAAATCCCACCCCATATCCACCCCATATCCCACCCCATAACTGCCCCATATCCCACCCCATAGTGCCCCATATCCCACCCCAAATCCGACCCCATATCCACCCCATATCCCACCCTATGGTGCCCCATATCCCACCCCAAATCCCACCCCATATCCCAACCCATAGTGCCCCATATCCCGCCCCAAATCCCACCCCATATCTACCCCATATCCCACCCCATAACTGCCCCATATCCCACCCCATGGCACCCCATATCCCACCCCATATCCACCCCATATCCCACCTCATGACTGCCCCATATCCCACCCCATAGCACCCCATATCCCACCCCATAACTGCCCCATATCCCACCCCATAGCGCCCCATATCCCACCCCATAACTACCCCATATCCCACCCCATAGTGCCCCATATCCACCCCATAACTGCCCCATATCCCACCCCATAGCGCCCCATATCCCACCCCATATCCCCCCCACACCCCACCCCATATCCCACCCCATAACTACCCCATAGCACCCCATATCCCACCCTATGGTGCCCCACACCCTGCCCCACATCTCGCCCCCCAGGCACCGGATGTGCGGGCAGACGACGCTGTGGAACCCGGGCTGCGACCACGCTGGCATCGCCACGCAGGTGGTGGTGGAGCGGAAGCTGCAGAGGGAGCGAGGAGTGGGGAGGCTGCAGATGGGCAGGGAGCGATTCCTGCACGAGGTCTGGAGATGGAAGGAGGAGTGAGTGACCCATAGAGACCCATAGATACCCCATAGAGACCCATAGGGACCCATAGATACCCCATAGATACCCCATAGGGACACATAGGGACACATAGGGACCCATAGGGACCCCACAGAGCAGTTCCTGCACGAGGTCTGGAGGTGGAAGGAGGAGTGAGTGACCCATAGCGACCCATAGATACCCCATAGATACCCCATAGATACCCCATAGATACCCCATAGGGACACATACATCCCATGGAGATCCATATGGACCCATAGATACCCCATAGAGACCCATAGGGACCCATAGGGACCCCACAGAGCAGTTCCTGCACGAGGTCTGGAGCTGGAAGGAGGAGTGAGTGACCCATAGCGACCCATAGCGACCCATAGAGACCCATAGGGACACATAGGTACACATAGGGACCCATAGGGACCCATAGGGACCCCACAGAGCAGTTCCTGCACGAGGTCTGGAGATGGAAAGAGGAGTGAGTGACCCACAAGTACCCCATAGGGACCCATAGGGACCCATAGAGACCCATAGGGACCCATAGGGACCCATAGGGACCCATAGATACCCCATAGGGACCCATAGGGACCCCACAGAGCAGTTCCTGCACGAGGTCTGGAGCTGGAAGGAGGAGTGAGTGACCCATAGCGACCCATAGAGACCCATAGGGACCCATAGGGACACATAGTGACCCATAGGGACACATAGGGACACATAGGGACCCATAGGGACCCATAGGGACCCCACAGAGCAGTTCCTGCACGAGGTCTGGAGGTGGAAAGAGGAGTGAGTGACCCATAGCGACCCATAGATACCCCATAGGGACCCATAGCGACCCATAGCGACCCATAGAGACCCATAGGGACCCATAGGGACCCATAGAGACCCATAGGGACCCCACAGAGCAGTTCCTGCACGAGGTCTGGAGCTGGAAGGAGGAGTGAGTGACCCATAGCGACCCATAGAGACCCATAGGGACCCATAGGGACCCATAGAGACCCTTAGAGACACATAGGGACCCATAGGGACACATAGGGACCCATAGGGACCCCATAGGGACCCCACAGAGCAGTTCCTGCATGAGGTCTGGAGCTGGAAGGAGGAGTGAGTGACCCATAGATACCCCATAGAGACCCATAGGGACCCCATAGAGACCCATAGATACCCCATAGAGACCCATAGGGACCCATAGAGACCCATAGGGACCCATAGGGACCCCACAGAGCAGTTCCTGCACGAGGTCTGGAGCTGGAAGGAGGAGTGAGTGACCCACAAGTACCCCATAGGGACACATAGGGACCCCATAAGTACCCCATAGGGACACATAGATACCCCATAAGTACCCCATAGGGACCCACAGAGACCCATAGGGACACATAGGGACCCATAGAGACCCATTGGAACCCCATAGGAGCCCACAGAGACCCATAGGGACACATAGGGATACATAGGGGCACATCATGACTATAGGGATCCATAGGGACCCATAGGGATCCATTGGGACCATAGAGACCCATAGAGACCCATAGCGACCCATAGGGACCCATAGAGACCATAGAGACCCATTGGAACCCCATAGGGACCCACAGAGACCCATAGGGACCCATAGGGACCCATAGGGACCCATAGGGACCCCATAGTGACCATAGAGACACACAGGAACCCCATAGACACACATAGGAACCCCATAGGGACCCCATAGATACCCCATAGGGACCTATTGCGACCCATAGAGACCCATGGGGACCCATAGGGACCCATAGGGACACATAGGGACCCCATAGTGACCCATAGGGACCCATAGGGACACATAGCGACCCATAGGGGACCCCCACAGAGCTGTTCCTGCACAAGGTCTGGAGGTGGAAGGAGGAGTGAGTGACCCATAGATACCCCATAAGTACCCCATAGGGACCCCATAGTGTTTCACAGTGCCCCATAGACACCTATAGTGCCCCATAGACATCCCATAGCGCCCCACATTGCCCCATAGACACCCTATGGTGCTCCATAGGTACCCATGGTATCCCATAGGTACCCCCACTCTGTTGCACCCTATAGAAACCCCATAACGCCCCCACAGTGCCCCATAGACACACAAGAGTGCCCCATAGGTGCCCCACAACGGCTCCCCCAGCTGCCCCCACATCTCCCCACAGGAAGGGCGACCGCATCTACCAGCAGCTGCGCCGCCTGGGAGCCTCCATGGACTGGGACCGAGCCTGCTTCACCATGGACCCGGTGTGTGGGGCGCTATGGGGTGCTATGGGGTGGCTGTGGGGCTGTAAGGGGTGCTATGGGGTGGGTATGGGGCAGCTATGGGGTGCTATGGGGTGGCTGTGGGGCTGTAGGGGGTGCTATGGGGTGGCTATGGGGCAGCTATGGGGTGCTATGGGGTGGCTGTGGGGGCTGTAGGGGGTGCTATGGGGTGGCTATGGGGTGCTATGGGGTGGCTGTGGGGCTGTATGGGCATTATGAGGTGCTGTGGGGTGGCTATGGGGCACTATGGGGTGCTATGGGGTGGCTATGGGGTGCTCTGGGGTGGCTGTGGGGCTGTATGGGCATTATGGGGTGCTGTGGGGCAGCTATGAGGCTGTATGGGGTGCTATGGGGTGGCTGTAGGGCAGTATGGGGCTCTATGGGGTGCTATGGGGTGGCTGTGGGGTTGTATGGGGCATAATGGGACACTATGGGGTGGTTTGTGGGGCAGCTATGGGGTGCTATGGGGTGGCTGTGGGGCTGTATGGACATTATGGGGTGCTGTGTGGTGGCTATGAGGCTGTAGGGGGTGCTATGGGGTGCTGTGGGGCTGTATGGGGCAGCTATGGGGTGCTATGGGGTGGGCTGTGGGGCACTATGGGGTGCTATGGGGTGGCTGTGGGGCTGTAGGGGGTGCTATGGGGTGGGTATGGGGCAGCTATGGGGTGCTATGGGGTGGCTGTGGGGCTGTATGGGCATTATGGGGTGCTGTGGGGTGGATATGAGGCTGTAGGGGGTGCTATGGGGTGCTGTGGGGCTGTATGGGGCAGCTATGGGGTGCTATGGGCTGGCTGTGGGGCAGCTATGGGGTGCTATGGGGTGGCTATGGGGCTGTATGGACATTATGGGGTGCTGTGGGGCGGCTATGAGGCTGTATGGGGCACTATGGGGTGGCTATGGGGCTGTACGGGGCAGCTATGGGGTGCTATGGGGTGGCTGTGGGGCTGAATGGGCATTATGGGGTGCTGTGGGGCGGCTATGAGGCTGTATGGGGCACTATGGGTGGCTGTAGGGCTGTATGGGGCATCTATGGGGTGCTATGGGGGTGGCTATGGGGCACTATGGGGTGCTATGGGGTGGCTGTGGGGTTGTATGGGGCACTATGGGGTGCTATGGGGTGACTGTGGGGCACTATGGGGTGCTATGGGGTGGCTGTAGGGCGGGTATGGGGCACTATGGGGTGCTATGGGGTGGCTATGGGGCACTATGGGGTGCTATGGGGTGGCTGTGGGGGCACTATGGGGTGCTATGGGGTGGCTGTGGGGCTGTAGGGGGTGCTATGGGGTGGGTATGGGGCAGCTATGGGGTGCTATGGGGTGGCTGTGGGGCTGTATGGGCATTATGGGTGCTGTGGGGTGGATATGAGGCTGTAGGGGGTGCTATGGGGTGCTGTGGGGCTGTATGGGGCAGCTATGGGGGTGCTATGGGCTGGCTGTGGGGCAGCTATGGGGTGCTATGGGGTGGCTATGGGGCTGTATGGACATTATGGGGTGCTGTGTGGGGCGGCTATGAGGCTGTATGGGGCACTATGGGGTGGCTATGGGGCTGTACGGGGCAGCTATGGGGTGCTATGGGGTGGCTGTGGGGCTGAATGGGCATTATGGGGTGCTGTGGGGCGGCTATGAGGCTGTATGGGGCACTATGGGGTGGCTGTAGGGCTGTATGGGGCATCTATGGGGTGCTATGGGGTGGCTATGGGGCACTATGGGGTGCTATGGGGTGGCTGTGGGGTTGTATGGGGCACTATGGGGTGCTATGGGGTGACTGTGGGGCACTATGGGGTGCTATGGGGTGGCTGTAGGGCGGTATGGGGCACTATGGGGTGCTATGGGGTGGCTATGGGGCACTATGGGGTGCTATGGGGTGGCTGTGGGGTTGTATGGGGCATTATGGGACGCTATGGGGTGGCTGTGGGGCTGTATGGGGCGCTATGGGGTGGCTATGGGGCACTATGGGGCACTATGGGGTGGCTGTGGGGCTGTATGGGGCGCTGTGGGGCAGCTATGGGGTGTCTGTGGGGCTGTATGGGTTTCTATGGGTCCCTGTGGGTCCCTGTGGGGGTCCCTATGGGTCTCTGTGGGTTCCTATGGGGACCCTAAGGGTCCCTATGGGTCCCTATTGGTCTTTAAGGGTCCCTATGGGGTCACTTGGGTCCCCTATGTGTCCCTGTAGGTCCCTATGGGGTCCCTATTGGTCTCTTGGGTCCCTATGGGGTCCCTATGGGTCCCTATGGGGTCCCTATTGGTCTCTAAGGGTCCCGGTGGGTCCCTATGGGTCCCTATGGGTCCTTGTGGGTCTCTATGGGGTCCCTATTGGTCTTCAAGGGTCCCTATGGGGTCTCTTGGGTCTTTATGGGTCTCTGTAGGGCTCTGTGGGTCCCTATGAGTCCCTATGGCTTTCTGAGGGTCCCTGTGGGTCCCTATTGGTATCTAAGGGTCCCTATGGGTCTCTATGGGGTCTCTTGGGTTCCTATGTGTCCCTGTAGGTCCCTATGGGGTCCCTATTGGTCTCTAAGGGTCTCTGTGGGTCCCTGTGGGTCCCTATGGGTCTCTGTGGGGGTCTCTGTGTGTCCCTATAGGGTCCCTATTGGTCTCTGTGGGTCCCTATGGGGTCTCTGTGGGTCCCTATGGGTCTCTGTAGGTCTCTGTGGGTCCCTATGGCTCTCTAGGGACCCCGATGGCTTTCTTGGGGTCCCTATGCGTCTCTGTGGGTCCCTATGGGGTCCCTATGTGTCTCTGTGGGTCCCTATGGGTCCCTATTGGTCTTTAAGGCTCCCTATGGGGTCTCTTGGGTCCCTATGTGTACCTGCAGGTCCCTATGGGGTCTCTAAGGGTCCCTATGGGTCTCTGTAGGCCTCTGTGGGTCCCTATGAGTCCCTATGGCTCTCTGGGGATCCCTATGGCTTTCTATGGGTCTCTATGGGTCCCTGTGGGTCCCTATAGGGTCCCTATTGGTCTTTAAGGGTCCCTATGGGGTCTCTTGGGTTCCTATGTGTCCCTGTAGTCCCTATGGGTCCCTATTGGTGTCTAAGGGTCTCTGTGGGTCCCTGTGGGGTCCCTATGGGGTCCCTGTGGGTCCCTATGGGTCTCTATGGGGTCTCTGTGTGTCCCTATAGGGTCTCTATTGGTCTCTAAGGGTCCCTATGGGTCTCTGTAGGGCTCTGTGGGTCCCTATGGCTCTCTAGGGACCCCTATGGCTTTCTTGGGGTCCTTATGGGTCTCTACGGGTGCCTATGGGTCCCTATTGGTCTCTAAGGGTCCCAGTGGGTCCTATGGGTCCCTATGGGTCCTTGTGGGTCTCTATGGGGTCCCTATTGGTCTTCAAGGGTCCCTATGGGGTCTCTTGGGTCTTTATGGGTCTCTGTAGGGCTCTGTGGGTCCCTATGAGTCCCTATGGCTTTCTGGGGGTCCCTATGGGTCCCTATTGGTATCTAAGGGTCCCTATGGGTCTCTATGGGGTCTCTTGGGTTCCTATGTGTCTCTGTTGGTCCCTATGGGGTCCCTATTGGTCTCTGTGGGTCTTTGTGGGTCCTTTTGGGTCCCTGTGGGTCTCTGTGGGGTCTCTGTGTGTCCCTATGGGGTCCCTATTGGTCTTGAAGTGTCCCTATGGGTCTCTAGGGATCCCTATGGCTTTCTAGGGTCCCTATGGGGTCTCTGTGTGTCCCTATGGGTCCCTATGGGGTCCCTATTGGTCTTTAAGGGTCCCTATGGGTCTCTGTAGGTCCCTGTGGGTCCCTATGGCTCTCTAGGGATCCCTATGGCTTTCTATGGGTCCCTATGGGTCCCTATTGGTATCTAAAGGTCCCTGTGGGTCCCTATGGGGTCCCTATGGGTCCCTATGGGTCCCTGTGGCTTTCTAGAGGTCTCTATGGGTCCCTGTGGGTCTCTGTAGGTCCCTATGGGGTCACTTGGGTCCCTATGTGTCCCTGTGGGTCCCTATGTGTCCCTATTGGTCTCTAAGGGTCCCTATGGGTCTCTGTAGGTCTCTGTGGGTCCCTATGGGTCTCTATGGTTCTCTAGGGATCCCTATGGCTTTCTAGGGGTCCCTATGGGTCCCTATGGGGTCCCTATTGGTCTCTGTGGCTCCCTATGGATCCCTATGGCTTTCTAGGGGTCTCTATGGGGTCTCTGTGTGTCCCTATGGGTCCCTATGGGTCCCTATGGGGTCCCTATGGGGTTCGTGTGGGTCTGAGCCCCCTGTGTGCCGGCAGAAAATGTGCCGCGCCGTGACGGAGGCGTTTGTGCGGCTCCACGAGATGGGGCAGCTGTGGGGCACTATGGGTCGCTGTGGGTCTCTGTGGGTCCCTGTGGGGTCCCTGTGGGTCCCTATGGGTCTCTATGGGGTCTCTTGAGTTCCTATGTGTCCCTGTAGGTCCCTATGGGGTCCCTATTGGTCTCTAAGGGTCTCTGTGGGTCCCTGTGGGGTCCCTATGGGGTTCCTGTGGGTCCCTATGGGTCTCTATTGGTCTCTAAGGCTCCCTATAGGGTCTCTTGGGTCCCTATGTGTCCCTGTAGGTCCCTATGGGGTCTCTAAGGGTCCTTATGGGTCTCTGTAGGGCTCTGTGGGTCCCTATGAGTCCCTATGGCTTTCTAGGGGTCCCTATGGGTCCCTATGGGGTCCCTATTGGTCTTTAAGGGTCCCTATGGGTCTCTGTAGGTCCCTGTGGGTCCCTGTGGCTCTCTAGGGATCCCTATGGCTTTCTATGGGTCCCTATGGGTCCCTATTGGTATCTAAAGGTCCCTGTGGGTCCCTATGGGGTCCCTATGGGTCCCTATGGGTCCCTGTGGCTTTCTAGAGGTCTCTATGGGTCCCTGTGGGTCTCTGTAGGTCCCTATGGGGTCACTTGGGTCCCTATGTGTCCCTGTGGGTCCCTATGTGTCCCTATTGGTCTCTAAGGGTCCCTATGGGTCTCTGTAGGTCTCTGTGGGTCCCTGTGAGTCCCTATGGCTTTCTACGGGTCTCTATGGTTCCCTATTGGTCACTAAGGGTCTCTGTGGGTCCCTATGGGTCCCTATGGGTCCCTATGGGGTCCCTATTGGTCCCTATGGGGTTCGTGTGGGTCTGAGCCCCCCGTGTGCCGGCAGAAAATGTGTCGCGCCGTGACGGAGGCGTTTGTGCGGCTCCACGAGATGGGGCAGCTGTGGGGCACTATGGGTCGCTGTGGGTCTCTGTGGGTCCCTGTGGGGTCCCTGTGGGTCCCTATGGGTCTCTATGGGGTCTCTTGGGTTCCTATGTGTCCCTGTAGGTCCCTATGGGGTCCCTATTGGTCTCTAAGGGTCTCTGTGGGTCCCTGTGGGGTCCCTATGGGGTTCCTGTGGGTCCCTATGGGTCTCTATTGGTCTCTAAGGCTCCCTATAGGGTCTCTTGGGTCCCTATGTGTCCCTGTAGGTCCCTATGGGGTCTCTAAGGGTCCTTATGGGTCTCTGTAGGGCTCTGTGGGTCCCTATGAGTCCCTATGGCTTTCTAGGGGTCCCTATGGGTCCCTGTGGGTCCCTATTGGTCTCTAAGGGTCCCTGTGGTTCCCTATGGAGTCTCTGTGGGTCCCTATGGGTCCCTATGGGGTCCCTATTGATTTTTAAGGGTCCCTATGGGGTCTCTTGGGTCCCTATGGGTCCCTGTAGGTCCCTATGGGGTCTGTGTGGGTCCCTATGGGTCTCTGTATCTGTGGGTCCCTATGGGGTCCTTATGGGTCTTTTTGGGTCCCTGTCGGTCCCCTATGGGGTCTCTAAGGGTCCCTATAGGTCTCTATGGGTCCCTATGAGTCCCTATGGCTTTCTGGGGGTCCCTGTGGGTACCTATTGGTATCTAAGGGTCTCTGTGGGTCCCTATGGGGTCCCTATTGGTCTCTGTGGGTCCCTATTGGTCTCTAAGGGTCCCAATGGGTCCCTGTAGGTCCCTATGGGGTCTCTAAGGGTCCCTATGGGTCTCTGTAGGGCTCTGTGGGTCCCTATGAGTCCCTATGGCTTTCTAGGGGTCCCTATGGGTCCCTATGGGGTCCCTATTGGTCTTTAAGGGTCCCTATGGGTCTCTGTAGGTCCCTGTGGGTCCCTATGGCTCTCTAGGGATCCCTATGGCTTTCTATGGGTCCCTATGGGTCCCTATTGGTATCTAAAGGTCCCTGTGGGTCCCTATGGGGTCCCTATGGGTCCCTATGGGTCCCTGTGGCTTTCTAGAGGTCTCTATGGGTCCCTGTGGGTCTCTGTAGGTCCCTATGGGGTCACTTGGGTCCCTATGTGTCCCTGTGGGTCCCTATGTGTCCCTATTGGTCTCTAAGGGTCCCTATGGGTCTCTGTAGGTCTCTGTGGGTCCCTGTGAGTCCCTATGGCTTTCTACGGGTCTCTATGGTTCCCTATTGGTCACTAAGGGTCTCTGTGGGTCCCTATGGGTCCCTATGGGTCCCTATGAGGTCCCTATGGGGTCCCTATGGGGTTCGTGTGGGTCTGAGCCCCCTGTGTGCCGGCAGAAAATGTGCCGCGCCGTGACGGAGGCGTTTGTGCGGCTCCACGAGATGGGGCTCATCTACCGCAGCACCAGGCTGGTGAACTGGTCCTGCGCTCTGAGATCCGCCATCTCCGACATCGAGGTGAGAGGAGGGGGGATTGGGGGGGGTTATGAGGGGATAAGGGGAGATATGGGTGAGATATGGGGAGATATGGGGGGATATGGGGTGGTTTTGGGGGGATATGGGGGGATATGGGGTGGTTTTGGGGGGATATGGGGTGGTTATGGGGGGTTATGGGGTGGTTTTGGGGGTATATGGAGGGATATGGGGTGGTTTTGGGGGGATATGGGGGGATATGGGGTGGTTATGGGGGGATATGGGGTGGTTTTGGGGGGATATGGGGGGATATGGGGTGGTTATGGGGGGATATGGGGGGGTATGGAGGGGTTAGGGGGGGATATGGGGAGATATGGGGTGGTTATGGGGGGATGTGGGGGGATATAGGGTGGTTATGGGGGGATATGGGGTAGTTATGGGGGGATATGGGGTAGTTATGGGGGGATATGGGGAGATATGGGGGGGATATGGGGGGATATGGGGGGGATATGAGGGAATATAGGGGGGTTATGGGGTGGGTATGGGGGGTTATGGGGGGATATGGAGTGGTTTTGGGGGGATATGGGGTGGTTATGGGGGGATATGGGGTGGTTTTGGGGGGATATGGGGTGGTTGTGGGGGGATATGGGGGGATATGGGGGGATATGGGGTGGTTATGGGGGGATATGGGGGGGATATGGGGGGATATGGGGTGGTTATGGGGGGATATGGGGGGATATGGGGGGGATATGGGGGGATATGGGGGGATATGGGTGGTTATGGGGGGATATGGGGTGATTATGGGGAGATATGGGGGGGTATGGAGGGGTTAGGGGGGGATATGGGGAGATATGGGGTGGTTATGGGGGGATATGGGGAGATATGGTGGGGATGTGGGGGGATATGGGGTGGTTATGGGGGGATGTGGGGGGATATGGGTGGTTATGGGGGGATATGGGGTGGGTATGGGGGGGTATGGGGGGATATGGGGTGGTTGTGGGGGGATATGGGGGGGATATGGGGGGATATGGGGTGGTTTTGGGGGGATATGGGGTGGTTTTGGGGGTATATGGGGGGATATGGGGTGGATTTGGGGGCTATGGGGGAATATGGGGTGGTTGTGGGGGGATATGGGGGGATATGGGGGGATATGGAGTGGGTATGGGGGGATATGGAGTGGTTTTGGGGGTATATGGGGGGATATGGGGAGTTATGGGGTGATATGGGGGATATGGGGTGGTTATGGGGGGGTATGGGGGGATATGGGGTGGTTGTGGGGGGATATGGGGGGGATATGGGGGGATATGGGGTGGTTTTGGGGGGATATGGGGTGGTTTTGGGGGTATATGGGGGGATATGGGGAGTTATGGGGTGATATGGGGGATATGGGGTGGTTATGGGGGGATATGGGGGGATATGGGGTGGTTATGGGGGGATATGGGGTGGTTATGGGGGGATATGAGGGGGATATGGGGTGGTTGTGGGGGGATATGGGGGGATATGGGGTGGTTTTGGGGGGATATGGGGTGGTTATGGGGGGTTATGGGGTGGTTTTGGGAGGATATGGGGTGGTTATAGGGGCATTTGGGGGGATATGGGGGGGATATCAGGGAATATAGGGGGGTTATGGGGTGGGTATGGGGGGTTATGGGGGGATATGGTGGGGATGTGGGGGGTTAGGGGGGGATATGGGGTGGTTATGGGGGGATATGGGGTGGTTATGGGGGGATATGGGGTGGTTGTGGGGGGATATGGGGGGGTATGGAGGGGTTAGGGGGGGATATGGGAAGATATGGGGTGGTTATGGGGTGATATGGGGGGGATATGGCTGTGATATGGGGAGATATGGGGGGATATGGGGGGATATGGTGGGGATGTGGGGGATTAGGGGGGGATATGGGGTGGTTATGGGGGGATATGGGGGGATATGGGGTGGTTATGGGGAATATGGGGGGATATGGCGTGGTTGTGGGTGGTTGTGGGGGGATATGGGGGGGATATGGGGTGGTTATGGGGGTATATGGGGGGATATGGGGTGGTTATGGGGGGATATGGGGTGGTTATGGGGGGATATGGGGGGATATGGGGTGGTTATGGGGGGATATGGGGTGGTTATGGGGGGATATGGGGGGGATATGGGGTGGTTATGGGGGGATATGGGGGGATATGGGGGGGATATGGGGGGATATGGGGTGGTTGTGGGGGGATATGGGGGGATATGGGTGGTTATGGGGGGATATGGGGTGATTATGGGGGGATATGGGGGGGTATGGAGGGGTTAGGGGGGGATATGGGGAGATATGGGGTGGTTATGGGGGGATGTGGGGGGATATAGGGTGGTTATGGGGGGATATGGGGTGGTTATGGGGGGATATGGGGGGATATGGGGTGGTTATGGGGGGATATGGGGGGATATGGGGGGGATATGGGGGGATATGGGGTGGTTGTGGGGGGATATGGGGGGATATGGGTGGTTTTGGGGGGATATGGGGTGGTTATGGGGGGATATGGGGGGATATGGGGTGGTTATGGGGGGATATGGGGGGGTATGGAGGGGTTAGGGGGGGATATGGGGAGATATGGGGTTGTTATGGGGTGATATGGGGGGGATATGGGTGTGATATGGGGAGATATGGGGGGATATGGGGGGATATGGTGGGGATGTGGGGGATTAGGGGGGGATATGGGGTGGTTATGGGGGGATATGGGGTGGTTATGGGGGGGATATGGGGGGATATGGGGTGGTTTTGGGGGGGTATGGGGTGGTTTTGGGGGGATATGGGGGGATATGGGGTGGTTATGGGGGGATATGGGGGGATATGGGGTGGTTATGGGGGGATATGGGGTGGTTTTGGGGGGATATGGGGTGGTTATGGGGGGATATGGGGTGGTTATGGGGGGATATGGGGTAGTTATGGGGGGATATGGGGAGATATGGGGGGATATGGGGGGATATGAGGGAATACAGGGGGGTTATGGGGTGGGTATGGGGGGTTATGGGGGGATATGGGGTGGTTATGGGGGGATATGGGGTGGTTGTGGGTGGTTTTGGGGGTATATGGGGGGATATGGGGTGGTTTTGGGGGGATATGGGGTGATATGGGGGATATTGGGTGGTTTTGGGGGTATATGGAGGGATATGGGGTGGTTTTGGGGGGATATGGGTGGTTTTGGGGGGATATGGGGTGGTTTTGGGGGGATGTGGGGTGGTTATGGGGGGATATGGGGAGATATGGGGGGGGTGGGGGGTTAGGGGGGGATATGGGGGGGATATGAGGGAATACAGGGGGGTTATGGGGTGGGTATGGGGGGGATATTGGGGGATATGGGGTGGTTATGGGGGATATGGGGGGATATGGGGGGGATATGGGGGGATATGCGGTGGTTATGGGGGGATATGGGGAGATATGGGGTGGTTATGGGGGGATATGGGGTGGTTATGGGGGGATACGGGGTGGGTATGGGGGGATATGGGGGGGATATGGGGGGATATGGGGTGGTTATGGGGGGATACGGGGTGGGTATGGGGTGATATGGGGTGGGTATGAGGGGATATGGGGGGATATTGGTCTCCATGTATTCTGTGGGTCCCTATGGGTCTCCATGTGTCCCTATGGGTCCCTATGGGTCTCCATGTGTCCCTATGGGTCGCTATGGGTCTCCATGTGTCCCTATGGGTCTCCATGGGTCCTTGTGGGTCCCTGTGGGTCTCCATGTGTCCCTATGTGTGCCTATGGGTCCCTATGGGTCCTTATGGGTCGATGTGGGTCCCTATGGGTCCCTGTGTGTCCCTATGGGTCCCTATGGGGCTCTATGGGTCCCTATGGGTCTCCATGGGTCCCTATGGGTCCCTATGGCTCCCTGTGGGTCGCTGTGGGTCTCCACGTGTCCCTATGCGTCCCTATGGGTCCCTATGGGTCGCTATGGGTCGCTGTGGGTTTCAATGGGTCCCTGTGGGTCTCCATGTGTCCCTATGGGTCCCTATGGGTCTCCATGTGTCCCTATGGGTCCCTATGGGTCCCTATGGGTCTCCATGTGTCCCTATGGCTCCCTATGGCTCCCTATGGCTCCCTGTGGGTCGCTGTGGGTCTCCATGTGTTCCTATGGGTCCCTATGGGGCTCTATGGGTCCCTATGGGTCCCTATGGGTCTCCATGTGTCCCTATGGCTCCCTATGGCTCCCTATGGCTCCCTATGGCTCCCTGTGGGTCGCTGTGGGTCTCCATGTGTCCCAGTGGCTCCCTATGGGTCGCTATGGGTCTCCATGTGTCCCTATGTGTCCCTATGGGTCGCAGTGGGTCGCTATGGGTCGCTGTGGGTCGCAGGTGGAGAAGCGGGAGCTGCGGGGCCGGACGCTGCTGCGGGTGCCGGGCTACGAGCAGCCCGTGGAGTTTGGGGTCCTGGTGGCCTTCGCGTATCCACTGGAGGGGGCCGGTATGTGGGGGGGGGTGGGGGGCAGGGGTGGGGGGCTGGGGGGTGGGGGGTGTGGGATGGGGGGCAAGGAGGGGTGTGGGGCTGGGGGGGAGTGGGGGATGGGGGGTTGGGGTTGTGGGTTGTGGGGCTGGGGGTGTGTGGGGCTGGGGAGGTGTGGGGTTGGGGGGGTGTGGGGCTGGGGCAGCTGGGGCTGGGGGGGCTGGGGGTGGGGTGTGAGTTGTGGGGCTGGGGGGGGTGTGAGGCTGAAGGATGTGGGGTGTGTGGGGTGGGATGTGGGGCTGGGGGGGGTGGGGTTGGGGGACTGGGAGGATGGGGGGCTGGGGGGGTTGGGGGGTGTGGGATGTGGGGCAAGGGGGGGTGTGGGGCTGGGGGTCTGGAAGTGGGGGGTGTGGGGCTGGGGGGGGCTGGGGGACTGGGGGGGTGTGGGGCTGGGGGAGGTTGTGGGGCTGGGGGGGGTGTGGGGCTGAGGGATGTGGGGTGTGCGGGGTGGGATGTGGGGCTGGGGGGGGTGTGGGGCTGGGGGGGGCTGGGGGACTGGGGGGGTGTGGGGCTGAGGGATGTTGTGGGGCTGGGGGCGGTGTGGGGCTGAGGGATGTGGGGTGTGCGGGGTGGGATGTGGGGCTGGGGGGGGTGTGGGGCTGGGGGTCTGGGGGTAGGGGGTGTGGGGCTGGGGGGGGACTGGGGGGCTGGGGGGGTGTGGGGCTGGGGGAGGTTGTGGGGCTGGGGGGGGTGTGGGGCTGAGGGATGTGGGGTGCGCAGGGTGGGATGTGGGGCTGGGGGGGGTGTGGGGCTGGGGGCGCTGGGGGGTGGGGGGTGTTGGTCTGGGGGGGGCTGGGGGACTGGGGGTGTGGGGCTGGGGGAGGTTGTGGGGCTGGGGGGGTGTGGGGCTGAGGGATGTGGGGTGTGCGGGGTGGGATGTGGGGCTGGGGGGGTGTGGGGCTGGGGGTCTGGGGGTGGGGGGTGTGGGGCTGGGGGGGGCTGGGGGACTGGGGGGGTGTGGGGCTGGGGGAGGTTGTGGGGCTGGGGGTCTGGGGGGTGGGGGGGTGTGGGGCTGGGGGGGACAGGGGGGGTGGGGGGGTGTGGGGCTGGGGGAGGTTGTGGGGCTGGGGGTCTGGGGGGTGGAGGGTGTGGGGCTGGGGGGGCTGGGGGGCAAGGGGGGGGGTGGGGGGCTGGGGGGGTGGGGGTGTGGGATGTGGGGCAAGGGGGGGTGTGGGGTGGGGGGTGTGGGGCTGGGGGTCTGGGCGGTGGGGGGTGTTGGTCTGGGGGACGCTGGGGGCTGGGTGGGGGGTGGGAGGAGTGGGGGGCTGGGGGTGATGGAGTGTGGGGCTGCAGGTTATGGGGTGTGGGGCTGCAGGTTATGGGGTGTGGGGCTGGAGGTTGTGGGGCTGCAGGTTATGGGGTGTGGGGCTGGAGGTTATGGGGTGTGGGGCTGCAGGTTGTGGGGTGTGGGGCTGGAGGTTGTGGGGTGTGGGGCTGCAGGTTGTGGGGTGTGGGGCTGCAGGTTGTGGGGTGTGGGGCTGCAGGTTATGGGGTGTGGGGCTGCAGGTTATGGGGTGTGGGGCTGCAGGTTGTGGGGTGTGGGGCTGCAGGTTATGGGGTGTGGGGCTGCAGGTTGTGGGGTGTGGGGCTGGAGGTTATGGGGTGTGGGGCTGGAGGTTGTGGGGTGTGGGGCTGGAGGTTATGGGGTGTGGGGCTGGAGGTTATGGGGTGTGGGGCTGCAGGTTGTGGGGTGTGGGGCTGCAGGTTATGGGGTGTGGGGCTGGAGGTTATGGGGTGTGGGGCTGCAGGTTGTGGGGTGTGGGGCTGCAGGTTGTGGGGTGTGGGGCTGCAGGTTGTGGGGTGTGGGGCTGCAGGTTGTGGGGCTGGAGGTTATGGGGTGTGGGGCTGCAGGTTGTGGGGTGTGGGGCTGCAGGTTGTGGGGTGTGGGGCTGCAGGTTGTGGGGCTGCAGGTTATGGGGTGTGGGGCTGGAGGTTATGGGGTGTGGGGCTGCAGGTTGTGGGGCTGCAGGTTGTGGGGTGTGGGGCTGCAGGTTGTGGGGTGTGGGGCTGCAGGTTGTGGGGCTGCAGGTTGTGGGGTGTGGGGCTGGAGGTTGTGGGGTGTGGGGCTGGAGGTTGTGGGGCTGCAGGTTGTGGGGTGTGGGGCTGGAGGTTATGGGTTGTGGGGCTGGAGGTTGTGGGGTGTGGGGCTGGAGGTTGTGGGGCTGGAGGTTGTGGGGTGTGGGGCTGCAGGTTATGGGGTGTGGGGCTGCAGGTTGTGGGGTGTGGGGCTGCAGGTTATGGGGTGTGGGGCTGCAGGTTGTGGGGCTGCAGGTTATGGGGTGTGGGGCTGGAGGTTGTGGGGTGTGGGGCTGCAGGTTGTGGGGTGTGGGGCTGCAGGTTGTGGGGTGTGGGGCTGCAGGTTATGGGGTGTGGGGCTGCAGGTTGTGGGGCTGCAGGTTGTGGGGTGTGGGGCTGGAGGTTATGGGGTGTGGGGCTGCAGGTTGTGGGGTGTGGGGCTGCAGGTTGTGGGGCTGCAGGTTATGGGGTGTGGGGCTGCAGGTTGTGGGGTGTGGGGCTGCAGGTTGTGGGGTGTGGGGCTGCAGGTTGTGGGGTGTGGGGCTGGAGGTTATGGGGTGTGGGGCTGCAGGTTGTGGGGCTGCAGGTTGTGGGGTGTGGGGCTGGAGGTTGTGGGGTGTGGGGCTGCAGGTTGTGGGGCTGGAGGTTGTGGGGTGTGGGGCTGCAGGTTATGGGGTGTGGGGCTGCAGGTTGTGGGGCTGCAGGTTGTGGGGTGTGGGGCTGGAGGTTGTGGGGTGTGGGGCTGGAGGTTGTGAGGTGTGGGGCTGGAGGTTGTGGGGTGTGGGGCTGCAGGTTGTGGGGTTTGGGGCTGCAGGTTGTGGGGCTGCAGGTTGTGGGGTGTGGGGCTGGAGGTTGTGGGGTGTGGGGCTGCAGGTTATGGGGTGTGGGGCTGCAGGTTGTGGGGTGTGGGGCTGGAGGTTGTGGGGTGTGGGGCTGCAGGTTGTGGGGTGTGGGGCTGGAGGTTGTGGGGTGTGGGGCTGCAGGTTGTGGGGTGTGGGGCTGCAGGTTGTGGGGCTGCAGGTTGTGGGGTGTGGGGCTGCAGGTTGTGGGGTGTGGGGCTGCAGGTTGTGGGGTGTGGGGCTGCAGGTTATGGGGTGTGGGGCTGGAGGTTGTGGGGTGTGGGGCTGGAGGTTATGGGGTGTGGGGCTGCAGGTTGTGGGGCTGCAGGTTGTGGGGTGTGGGGCTGGAGGTTGTGGGGTGTGGGGCTGCAGGTTGTGGGGCTGGAGGTTATGGGGTGTGGGGCTGCAGGTTGTGGGGCTGGAGGTTGTGGGGTGTGGGGCTGCAGGTTGTGGGGCTGGAGGTTGTGGGGTGTGGGGCTGCAGGTTGTGGGGTGTGGGGCTGCAGGTTGTGGGGCTGCAGGTTATGGGGTGTGGGGCTGCAGGTTGTGGGGTGTGGGGCTGCAGGTTGTGGGGTGTGGGGCTGCAGGTTGTGGGGCTGGAGGTTATGGGGTGTGGGGCTGCAGGTTGTGGGGTGTGGGGCTGCAGGTTGTGGGGCTGCAGGTTATGGGGTGTGGGGCTGCAGGTTGTGGGGTGTGGGGCTGGAGGTTGTGGGGTGTGGGGCTGCAGGTTGTGGGGCTGCAGGTTGTGGGGTGTGGGGCTGGAGGTTGTGGGGTGTGGGGCTGGAGGTTGTGGGGTGTGGGGCTGCAGGTTGTGGGGCTGGAGGTTATGGGGTGTGGGGCTGCAGGTTGTGGGGTGTGGGGCTGGAGGTTATGGGGTGTGGGGCTGCAGGTTGTGGGGCTGCAGGTTATGGGGTGTGGGGCTGCAGGTTGTGGGGCTGGAGGTTATGGGGTGTGGGGCTGCAGGTTGTGGGGTGTGGGGCTGCAGGTTATGGGGTGTGGGGCTGGAAGTTGTGGGGTGTGGGGCTGCAGGTTGTGGGGTGTGGGGCTGCAGGTTATGGGGTGTGGGGCTGCAGGTTGTGGGGTGTGGGGCTGGAGGTTGTGGGGTGTGGGGCTGCAGGTTATGGGGTGTGGGGCTGGAGGTTGTGGGGTGTGGGGCTGCAGGTTATGGGGTGTGGGGCTGCAGGTTATGGGGTGTGGGGCTGGAGGTGTGGGGTGTGGGGCTGCAGGTTGTGGGGGCTGCAGGTTATGGGGTGTGGGGCTGGAGGTTGTGGGGTGTGGGGCTGCAGGTTGTGGGGCTGGAGGTTATGGGGTGTGGGGCTGGAGGTTATGGGGTGTGGGGCTGCAGGTTGTGGGGTGTGGGGCTGCAGGTTGTGGGGCTGGAGGTTGTGGGGTGTGGGGCTGGAGGTTGTGGGGTGTGGGGCTGCAGGTTGTGGGGTGTGGGGCTGCAGGTTGTGGGGCTGGAGGTTGTGGGGTGTGGGGCTGCAGGTTATGGGGTGTGGGGCTGCAGGTTGTGGGGCTGGAGGTTGTGGGGTGTGGGGCTGCAGGTTGTGGGGTGTGGGGCTGCAGGTTGTGGGGTGTGGGGCTGCAGGTTGTGGGGTGTGGGGCTGCAGGTTGTGGGGTGTGGGGCTGGAGGTTGTGGGGCTGCAGGTTGTGGGGTGTGGGGCTGCAGGTTATGGGGTGTGGGGCTGCAGGTTGTGGGGCTGCAGGTTATGGGGTGTGGGGCTGCAGGTTGTGGGGTGTGGGGCTGCAGGTTATGGGGTGTGGGGCTGGAGGTTGTGGGGTGTGGGGCTGCAGGTTGTGGGGTGTGGGGCTGCAGGTTGTGGGGTGTGGGGCTGCAGGTTATGGGGTGTGGGGCTGCAGGTTATGGGGTGTGGGGCTGCAGGTTGTGGGGCTGCAGGTTGTGGGGTGTGGGGCTGCAGGTTATGGGGTGTGGGGCTGGAGGTTGTGGGGTGTGGGGCTGGAGGTTGTGGGGTGTGGGGCTGCAGGTTGTGGGGTGTGGGGCTGCAGGTTGTGGGGCTGGAGGTTGTGAGGTGTGGGGCTGGAGGTTATGGGGTGTGGGGCTGCAGGTTGTGGGGTGTGGGGCTGCGAGGTTGTGGGGCTGGAGGTTGTGGGGTGTGGGGCTGGAGGTTGTGGGGTGTGGGGCTGCAGGTTATGGGGTGTGGGGCTGCAGGTTGTGGGGCTGCAGGTTATGGGGTGTGGGGCTGCAGGTTGTGGGGCTGGAGGTTGTGGGGTGTGGGGCTGGAGGTTGTGAGGTGTGGGGCTGCAGGTTGTGGGGTGTGGGGCTGCAGGTTGTGGGGCTGCAGGTTATGGGGCGATGTGGGGCAGAGAGATGGACGCTATGGGGCAGAAATAGGGTCACAGTGTGGTGCTATGGGGCAGCACAGAGGCGCTGTGGGGCGGCACAGAGTCAGTATGGGGTGACACAGAGGCGCTATGGGGCAGCACAGAGGCGCTATGGGGCAGCACAGAGGCGCTGTGGGGTAGCACAGAGGCGCTATGGGGCGCTATGGGGTGACACAGAACGCTATGGGGCAGCACAGAGGCGCTATGGGGCGCTATGGGGCAGCACAGAGGCGCTATGGGGCGGCACAGAGGCGCTATGGGGCGCTATGGGGCAGCACAGAGGCGCTATGGGGCAGCACAGAGGCACTATGGGGCGCTATGCGGCGGCATAGAGGCGCTATGGGGCGGCACAGAGGCGCTATGGGGCGGCACAGAGGCGCTGTGGGGCGCTATGGGGCGGCACAGAGGCACTATGGGGAGCTATGGGGCAGCACAGAGGCGCTCTGGGGCAGCACAGAGGCTCTATGGGGCGCTGTGGGGCGGCACAGAGGCGGTATGGGGCAGCACAGAGGCACTATGGGGCGCTATGGGGCAGCACAGAGGCGCTATGGGGCAGCACGGAGGCGCTGTGGGGCGCTATGGGGTGGCACAGAGGCGCTATGGGGCAGCACGGTGGCGCTGTGGGGCGCTATGGGGCAGCACGGAGGCACTGTGGGGCGCTGTGGGGCGCTATGGGGCAGCACGGTGGCGCTGTGGGGCGCTATGGGGCAGCACAGAGGCGCTGTGGGGCGCTATGGGGCGGCACAGAGGCGCTATGGGGCAGCACGGTGGCGCTGTGGGGCGCTATGGGGCAGCACGGAGGCGCTGTGGGGCGCTATGGGACAGCACGGAGGCGCTGTGGGGCAGCACGGTGGCGCTATGGGGCGCTATGGGGCAGCACAGAGGCGCTGTGGGGCGCTATGGGGCGGCACAGAGGCGCTATGGGGCGCTATGGGGCAGCACGGAGGCGCTGTGGGCAGCAAGGCGCTGTGGGGCGCTATGGGGCGCTATGGGCCAGCACGGTGGCGCTATGGGGCGGCACAGAGGCACTGTGGGGCGCTATGGGGCAGCACAGAGGCACTATGGGGCAGCACGGAGGCGCTGTGGGGCGCTGTGGGGCGCTATGGGGCAGCACGGAGGCACTGTGGGGCGCTATGGGGCAGCACGGAGGCACTGTGGGGCGCTGTGGGGCGCTATGGGTCAGCACGGTGGCGCTATGGGGCGGCACAGAGGCACTATGGGGCGCTATGGGGCGGCACAGAGGCGCTATGGGGTGGCACGGAGGCGCTATGGGGCGTCACAGAGGTGCTATGGGGCAGCACAGAGGCACTATGGGGCGCTATGGGGCAGCACAGAGGCACTATGGGGCGCTATGGGGCAGCACGGAGGCACTGTGGGGCGCTATGGGGCAGCACAGTGGCGCTATGGGGCAGCACAGAGGCGCTGTGGGGCGCTATGGGGCAGCACGGAGGCACTGTGGGGCGCTGTGGGGCGCTATGGGGCAGCACGGAGGCACTGTGGGGCGCTATGGGGCAGCACGGAGGCGCTGTGGGGCGCTATGGGGCAGCACGGTGGCGCTGTGGGGCGCTATGGGGCAGCACGGTGGCGCTATGGGGCGCCGTGCATGCAGGCCGTGCCCCACACAGGGCCCGGCTCGGAGGTGGTGGTGGCCACGACGCGGCCGGAAACCATGCTGGGGGACGCCGCCGTCGCCGTGCATCCCGACGACCCCCGCTACCAGGTGGGCGGGACTTCCGGGAGGGGGGTGGGACTTCCGGTGGCGGGGAGGGGCGGGACTTCCGGGTGGGGCGGGGTTTTGGGTGGGCTGAAGGGGGATGGGGGGGTGATGCTTCTGTGGGTGGGAGCCATGGATCCCATAGAGATCCATAGATCCCATAGGGACCCATAGATCCCATAGGGACCCATAGATCCCATAGGGACCCATAGATCCCATAGGGACCCATAGATCCTGTAGGGACCTATAGATCCCATAGGGGCTCGTAGGGGACCCATCGATCCCATAGGGACCCACAGAGGTTCCCATAGATCCCATACAGACCCATAGATCTCATAAGGACTCATAGGGGTCCTATAGATCCCATAAGGACCCATAGATCCCATAGGGACTCATTGAGGGACCCATAGATCCCATACAGACCCACAGAGGGACCCATAGATTCAATAGGGATCCACAGAGGGACCCATAGATGCCATAGGGACCCATAGATTCCGTAAGGACCCATAGATCCCATAGGGACTCATAGATCCCATAAGGACCCATAGATCCCATAAGGACTCATTGAGGGACCCATAGATCCCATACAGACCCACAGAGGGACCCATAGATCCCATACGGACCCATAGATCCCATAAGGACTCGTAGGGGTCCTATAGATCCCATAAGGACCCATAGATCCCATAGGGACCCATAGATTCCGTAAGGACCCATAGATCCCATAGGGACTCGTAGGGAGACCCATAGATCCCATAGGGACTTATAGATCCCATAAGGACTCATTGAGGGACCCATAGATCCCATACAGACCCACAGAGGGACCCATAGATCCCATACGGACCCATAGATCTCATAAGGACTCGTAGGGGTCCTATAGATCCCATAAGGACCCATAGATCCCATAGGGACCCATAGATCCCATAGGGACTCGTAGGGGGACCCATAGATCCCATAGGGACTTACAGATCCCTTGAGGACCCATAGATCCCATAGAGATCTATAGATCCCATAGAGCCCCTTGGAGCCCAATGGAGTCCCATAGATCTCAAATCCAATAGAGACCCATAGCAACCCATAGATCCCACAGAGCCCCACTGAGTCCCACAGAGACCCATAGATCCCATAGCGACCCATAGATCCCATAGTGACTGATAGATCCCATAGGGCCCCTTGGAGCCCAATAGAGTCCCATAGATCCCATAAATCCCGTAGAGACCCATAGCAACCCATAGATCCCATAGAGATTTATAGATCCCATACAGACCCATAGATCCCCTAGAGCCCCTTGGAGCCCAATAGAGTCCCATAGATCCCATAAATCCCATAGATCCCATAGAGCCCCATAGATCCCATAAATCCCATAGATTCTGTAGCGACCCATAGATCCCATAGAGCCCCTAGATCCCATAGGGACCCATAGATCCCATAGAGCTCCATAGATCCTATAGCTACCCATAGATCCCATAGGGCCCCATAGATCCTATAGCGACCCATAGATCCCATAGAGCTCCATACATCCTATAGCGACCCATAGGTCCCATAGAGCCCCATAGATTCCATAGAGCTCCATAGGTCACATAGAGCCCCATAGATCCCATAGCGACCCATAGATCCCATAGAGCTCCATAGATCCCATAGAGCCCCATAGATCTCATAGATCCCATTGAGGCCCATAAAGGGACCCTTGGATCACATACAGACCCATAGAAGGACCCATAGAAACCATAGAGTCCCATTGAGACCCATAGATCCCATAGAGCTCCATAGATCCCATAGAGCCCCATAGATCCTGTAGCGACCCATAGATCCCACAGAGCCCCATAGATCCCATAGAGACCCATCGATCCCATAGAGCCCCATAGATCCTATCGCGACCTATAGATCCCATAGAGCTCCATAGATCCCATAGGGCCCCATAGATCCTATGGTGACCCATAGATTCCGTAGAGCCCCATAGAGCCCCATAGATTCTATAGTGACCCATAGATCCCATAGAGCCCCCTAGATCCCATAGAGAGCCCCATAGATCCTATGGTGACCTATAGATCCCATAGAGCCCCATAGATCCTATGGCGACCCATAGATCCCATAGAGCCCCATAGATCCCCATAGATCCTATGGCAACCTATAGATCCCATAGAGCCCCATAGATCCTATAGCGACCCATAGATCCCATAGAGCTCCATAGATCCTATAGAGCCCCATAGATCCTATAGCAACCCATAGATCCTATAGAGCCCAATAGATCCCATCAAGCCCCATAGGGCCCCATAGATCCTATAGCGACCCATAGATCCCATAGAGCTCCATAGATTCTATAGAGCCCCATAGATCCTATAGCGACCCATAGATCCCATAGAGCTCCATAGATTCTATAGAGCCCCATAGATCCTATAGCGACCCATAGATCCCATAGAGCCCAATAGATCCCATAGAGCCCAATAGATCCCATAGAGCCCCATAGGGCCCCATAGATCCTATAGCGACCCATAGATCCCGTAGAGCTCCATAGATCCTATAGAGCCCCATAGATCCTATAGCAACCCATAGAGCCCATAGAGCCCAATAGATCCCATAGAGCCCCATAGGGCCCCATAGATCCTATAGCGACCCATAGATCCCATAGAGCTCCATAGATCCTATAGAGCCCCATAGATCCTATAGCAACCCATAGAGCCCATAGAGCCCAATAGATCCCATAGAGCCCCATAGAGCCCCATAGATCCTATAGCAATCCATAGATCCCATAGAGCCCCATAGATCCCATAGAGCCCCATAGATCCTATAGCGACCCATAGATCCCATAGAGCCCCACAGGTCCTATAGAGCCCCATAGATCCTATAGCAACCCATAGATCCCATAGAGCCCCATAGATCCCATAGAGCCCCATAGGGCCCCATAGATCCTATAGCGACCCATAGATCCCATATAGCTCCATAGATCCTATAGAGCCCCATAGATCCTATAGCAACCCATAGATCCCATAGAGCCCCATAGATCCCATAGAGCCCCATAGGGCCCCATAGATCCTATAGCAACCCATAGATCCTATAGCAACCCATAGATCCCATAGAGCCCCCTAGATCCCATAGAGCCCCATAGATCCTATAGCGACCCATAGAGCCCCACAGGTCCCATAGAGCTCCATAGAGCCCCATAGATCCTATAGCAACCCATAGATCCCATAGAGCCCCATAGATCCCATCAAGCCCCATAGGGCCCCATAGATCCTATAGCGACCCATAGATCCCATAGAGCTCCATAGATCCTATAGAGCCCCATAGATCCTATAGCAACCCATAGATCCTATAGAGCCCAATAGATCCCATCAAGCCCCATAGGGCCCCATAGATCCTATAGCGACCCATAGATCCCATAGAGCCCCACAGGTCCTATAGAGCCCCATAGAGCCCCATAGATCCTATAGCAATCCATAGATCCCATAGAGCCCCATAGATCCCATAGAGCCCCATAGATCCTATAGCGACCCATAGATCCCATAGAGCCCCACAGGTCCCATAGAGCCCCATAGAGCCCCATAGATCCTATAGCGACCCATAGATCCCATAGAGCCCCACAGGTCCCATAGAGCCCCATAGATCCCATAGAGCCCCATGGCTTCTTGGTGACTCTCTGTAGGGCAGACCCACAGATCCCCGTTAATTGCCACCATTAATTGCCCCACTCATTACCCTAATGAGGTAAGGGATGGGGGGGGGGGGGCGAGTGCAGGAGCGATGGGCGGGACTTCCGGGTGCGGGATGAGGGCGTGGCCAATGGCTGACAGCCTTGCCCCGCTCCCAGCACCTGATTGGTCGGCGCGTGGTGCACCCGTTCACCGGGCAGAGCCTGCCAATCATCATGGACGCCTTCGTCGACCCCCAGTTTGGAACCGGTGAGGGGGCGGGGCTTGGGGAAAGGGGCGGGGCTTAAACGGAGCAGGGCTAGGGGAAGGGGCGGGGCTTGGAGAGGGGCGGAGCCATGTGTGGATGGGGGGGTTTGAAATGGGAGGGGTTTGAAGTGGGGCGGGGCTTGGAAAAGGGGCGGGGCTTGGAGAGGGGCGGAGCCATGTGTGGATGGGGGGGTTTGAAATGGGCGGGGTTTGAAGTGGGGGAGGGGCTTGGAAACGGGGCGGGGCTTGGAGAGGGGCGGAGCCATGTGTGGATGGGGGTTGAAATGGGCAGGGTTTGAAGTGGGGGCGGGGCTTGGAAAAGGGGCGGGGCTTGGAGAGGGGCGGAGCCATGTGTGGATGGGGGGGTTGAAATGGGCGGGGTTTGAAGTGGGGGCGGGGCTTGGAAAAGGGGCGGAGCTTGGAGAGGGGCGGAGCCATGTGTGGATGGGGGGGTTTGAAATGGGAGGGGTTTGAAGTGGGGGAGGGGCTTGGAAACGGGGCGGGGCTTGGAGAGGGGCGGAGCCATGTGTGGATGGGGGGGTTTGAAATGGGCGGGGTTTGAAGTGGGGGCGGGGCTTGGAAAAGGGGCGGGGCTTGGAGAGGGTGGGAGGGAAAGGGGGCGTGGCTAGAAGTGGGAGGAGCTTAAATTGGTGGTAGCAAAAGTGGGCGTGGCTTAAATGGAGGGTGAGGCCTGGAGTGAAGGAGGCGTGGAAAGGGGCGGAGCTTAAAGAGGAGGTGGGGTTTTAAAATGGGCGGAGCCAGAGGTGGGAGGAGCTTTGAATCGGCTGGAAGCAAAAGCAGGGTTTATAAAGGGGCGGGGTTTAGGAGGGGCGGAGCTTAAATGTGGGTGTGTGCTGAAGTGGGCGGGGCTTATAGAGGGGTGTGGAGCATGGCAAGGGGCGGGGCTTAGAGGGGGCGGGGCTTGGAAAGGGTAGGGGCTTATAGGGGGTGGAGCTTGGGAAGGGGAGGAGCTTATCTGGGGCGGAGCTTGGAGGTGAGACGCCTTGAAAAGGGCGGGGCTTATAGAGGGTGGGACGTGGAAAGGGGCGGAGCTTAGAGGGGGCGGGGCTTGCAAAGGGCGGGGCTTATTGCAGGGAGGGCTTGGAAGAGGGCGGGGCTTACGGAGGGGTAGAAAGGAGGAGGGTTTGGGAGGGGGTGGAGCTTAGGAAGGGGAGGAGCTTATAGAGGGTGGGGCTTGGAAAGGGGCGTGGCTTAAAAGGGGGTGGAGCCTGGACAATGCTTAAAGAGGGTTTGGGTGTGGAAATGGGTGGAGCCAAAAGGGGCGGAGCTTGGAGGTGGGTGGGTCCGGAAGTGGGCGGGGCTTTAAAGGGGGCGGAGCTTGCTGTGCACGTGGTGTAGAATGGGCGGAGCTTATGGAGGGGAGGAGCACAGGAAGGGGAGGGGCTTATAGAGGGGGAAGCTTATAGAGAGGTGGGGCTTGGGAAGGGGAGGAGCTTATAGGAGGTGGGGCTTGGGAGGGGGCGGGGCTTATAAAGGGGTGGAGCCTAGGGGTAGGAGGGGCTTATAGGGGGTGCGTCTGTGATTGGGGTGGGGCCAGAAGTGGGCGGGGCTTGAAAAAATGTGCTGGGTCTGAAGTGGGCGGGGTTTATTGAGGGGTGGGGGCGGGGCCAGAAGTGGGCAGCACTTGGAGATTGGTGGGATGACAAGTGGGCGGTGCTTACAGCAGGGTGGGATTTGATTGGAGGCAGGGCCAGAAGGCAGCGGAGGAGGGGGATGGGAGGGATGAGAAGTGGGCGGAGCTTAGGAAGGGGTGGAGCTTGGAGATGGGAGGGGCATAGAGGGGTGGGGGCGGGGCTTGGATAGCAAACGAGTCAGAAGCAGATGGGGCTCAGGAAGGGGTGGAGCTTACGGAAGGGTGGGTTGCGATGTGGGCGGGGCCAGAAGCGGGCAGAGCTTCCGGATTGGTTGGAATAGAAGTGGGCGGAGCTTAGGAAGGGGTGGAGCTTGGGGGTGGGAGGGGCTTAGAGGGGTGGGGGCGGGGCTTGGGTCAGAAGCAGATGGGGCTCAGGAAGGGGTGGACCTTATGGAAGCGTGTGTTGCGATGTGGGCGGGGCCAGAAGCGGGCAGAGCTTGCAGATTGGTTGGAATAGAAGTGGGCGGAGCTTGGGAAGGGGTGGAGCTTGGGGGTGGGAGGGGCTTATAGGCTGGGGGCGGGGCTTGAGAAGCAGGCTGGTCAGAAGCAAGTGGGGCTCAGGAAGGGGCGGAGCTTACAGAAGCGTGAGTTGTGGTGTGGGCGGGGCCAGAAGCGGGCAGAGCTTGCAGATTGGTTGGAATAGAAGTGGGCGGAGCTTGGGAGGGGTGGAGCTTGGAGATGGGAGGGGCATAGAGGGGTGGGGGCGGGGCTTGGATAGCGAACGAGTCAGAAGCAGATGGGGCTCAGGAAGGGGCGGAGCTTACGGAAGGGTGGGTTGTGGTGGGGGGGCGGGGCCAGAAGTGGGCAGGGCTTGCGGATTGGATGGAATAGAAGTGGGCGGAGCTTGGGAGGGGTGAAGCTTGGAGGTGGGAGGGGCTTAGAGGGGTGGGGGCGGGGCTTGGAAAGCGAACGAGTCAGAAGCAGATGGGGCTCAGGAAGGGGCGGAGCTTATGGAAGGGTGGGTTGTCAAGTGGGCGGGACCAGAAGCAGGCGGAGCTTGCAGATTGGGTGGAATAGAAGTGGGCGGAGCTTAGGAAGGGGTGGAGCTTGGGGGTGGGAGGGGTTATAGGGGTGGGGGCGGGGCTTGAGAAGCAGGCAGGTCAGAAGCAGATGGGGCTCAGGAAGGGGCGGAGCTTACGGAAGGGTGGGTTGCGGTGGGGGGGCGGGGCCAGAAGCAGGCAGGGCTTGCGGATTGGTTGGAATATAAGTGGGCGGAGCTTAGGAAGGGGTGGAGCTTGGGGGTGGGAGGGGTTATAGGGGTGGGGGCGGGGCTTGGGTCAGAAGCAGGCGGGGCTCCAAAAGGGGCGGAGCTTACAGAAGGCTGGGCTGCGGTGTGGGTGTGGTGAGAAGCGGGCAGAGCTTGCAGATTGGATGGAATAGAAGTGGGCGGAGCTTAGGAAGGGGTGGAGCTTAGAGGTGGGAGGGGCTTAGAGGGGTGGGGGCGGGGCTTGGAAAACGAACGAGTCAGAAGCAGATGGGGCTCAGGAAGGGGCGGAGCTTACGGAAGGATGGGTTGCGATGTGGGCGGGGCCAGAAGCTGGCAGAGCTTGGAGATTGGTTGGAATAGAAGTGGGCGGAGGTTAAGGAGGGGTGGAGCTTGGGGGTGGGAGGGGCTTAGAGGATGGGGGCGGGGCTTGAGAAGTGGGCATGGCTCCGAAAGGGGCGGAGCTTACGGAAGAATGGGTTGTGTTGGAGGGGCGAGGCCAGAAGCGGGCAGGGCTTGCGGATTGGTGGGATGTGGAGTGGGCGGAGCTTAGGAAGGGGTGGAGCTTGGAGGTGGGCGGGGCTTATAGGGGTGGGGGCGGGGCTTGGGTCAGAAGCAGATGGGGCTCAGGAAGGGGTGGAGCTTATGGAAGTGTGTGTTGCGATGTGGGCGGGGCCAGAAGCGGGCAGAGCTTGGAGATTGGTTGGAATAGAAGTGGGCGGAGCTTAGGAAGGGGTGGAGCTTGGGGGTGGGAGGGGTTATAGGGGTGGGGGCGGGGCTTCGGTCAGAAGCAGGCAGGGCTCAAAAAGGGGCGGTTGGGTGTGGGCGGGGCCAGAAGCGGGCGGAGCTTGCAGATTGGTTGGAATAGAAGTGGGCGGAGGTTGAGGAGGAGTGGAGCTTGGAGGTGGGAGGGGCTTATAGGGATGGGGGCGGGGCTTGGAAAGCGAATGAGTCAGAAGCAGATGGGGCTTCGGAAGGGGCGGAGCTTATGGAAGGATGGGTTGCGATGTGGGCGGGGCCAGAAGTTGGCAGAGCTTCCAGATTGGTTGGAATAGAAGTGGGCGGAGGTTGAGGAGGGGTGGAGCTTGGGGATGGGAGGGGCTTATAGGGGTGGGGGCGGGGCTTGGAAAGCGAATGAGTCAGAAGCAGTTGGGGCTCAGGAAGGGGCGGAGCTTACGGAAGGGTGGGTTGCGGTGGGGGGGCGGGGCCAGAAGCGGGCAGGGCTTGCGGATTGGTGGGATGTGAAGTGGGCGGAGCTTGGGAGGGGTGGAGCTTGGGGTGGGAGGGGCTTATAGGGGTGGGGGCGGGGCTTGGAAAGCGAATGAGTCAGAAGCAGATGGGGCTCAGGAAGGGGCGGAGCTTACAGAAGAATGGGTTGTGTTGGAGGGGCGGGGCCAGAAGCGGGCAGAGCTTGCAGATTGGTTGGAATAGAAGTGGGCGGAGCTTGGGGAGGGGTGTGGCTGGGGGTCCCTGATCTGCCCCCCCCCCCCCAGGAGCGGTGAAGGTGACCCCGGCCCACGACGCCACCGACTTCGATGTGGGGCAGCGGCACCAGCTGCCATTGCTCAGCATCATTGGCGAGGACGGCAGGCTGCTCAACGTGCCCCCCCCCTTCCTGGTGAGATGGGGGGCCGCTGTGGGGCGCTATGGGGCGGCTATGGGGCACTATGGGGTGGCTATGGGGTGCCTATGGGGTGCCTATGGGGCGCTATGGGGTGGCTATGGGGCGCTA
This sequence comes from Tympanuchus pallidicinctus, assembly GCF_026119805.1. Lineage (NCBI taxonomy): Eukaryota > Metazoa > Chordata > Aves > Galliformes > Phasianidae > Tympanuchus > Tympanuchus pallidicinctus. Next base: position 57,262 of record NW_026294823.1, on the reverse strand, counting down.
TGGGGCTGTATGGGGCAGATATGGGGCGCTATGGGGTGGCTATGGGGTGCTGTGAGGCGCTATGGGGCAGATATGGGGCACTATGGGGTGGCTATGGGGCGCTGTGAGGCACTATGGGGCAGATATGGGGCACTATGGGGTGGCTATGGGTGCTGTGAAGCTCTATGGGGCAGATTTGGGGCACTATGGGGTAGCTATGGGGTGCTGTGAGGCACTATGGGGCAGATATGGGGCACTAATGGGTGGCTATGGGGTGCTGTGAGGCACTATGGGGCAGATATGGGGCACTATGGGGTGGCTATGGGGTGCTGTGAGGCACTATGAGGAGGATATGGGGCACTATGGGGCGCTGTGGGGCGCTATGGGGTGGTTATGGGGTGCTATGGGGCTGTATCAGGCAGATACGGGGCGCTATGGGGTGGCTATGGGGTGCTGTGAGGCACTATGGGGTATGGGGTGGCTATGGGGTGCTATGGAGTGCTGTGGGGTGGCTATGGGGTGCTGTGAGGCACTATCAGGCAGATACGGCGCACTATGAGGAGCTATGGGGTGTTGTGGGGCACTATGGGGCAGATTTGGGGCGCTATGGGGCGCTATGGGGCAGCGGCACCAGCTGCCATTGCTCAGCATCATTGGTGAGGACGGCAGGCTGCTCAACGTGCCCCCCCCCTTCCTGGTGAGACGGGGGGCCGCTGTGGGGCGCTATGGGGTGCCTATGGGGCGCTATGGGGTGCTATGGGGCACTATGGGGCTGTATGGGGCAGATATGGGGCGCTATGGGGTGGCTATGGGGTGCTGTGAGGCACTATGGGGTATGGGGTGGCTATGGGGTGCTATGGGGCGGCTATGGGGTGGCTATGGGGTGCTATGGGGCACTATGGGGTGGTTATGGGGCGCTATGGGGTGGCTAAGGGGCGCTATGGGGCTGTATCAGGCAGATATGGGGCGCTATGGGGTGGCTATGGGGTGCAGTGAGGCACTATGGGGCAGATATGGGGCACTATGGGGTGGCTATGGGGTGCTGTGAGGCACTATGAGGAGGATATGGGGCACTGTGGGGCGCTATGGGGTGGTTATGGGGTGCTATGGGGCTGTATCAGGCAGATACGGGGCACTATGGGGTGGCTATGGGGTGCTGTGAGGCACTATGGGGTATGGGGTGGCTATGGGGTGCTATGGGGCACTATGGAGTGGTTATGGGGCGCTATGGGGTGGCTATGGGGTGCTATGGGGCTGTATGGGGCAGATATGGGGCGCTATGGGGTGGCTATGGGGTGCTGTGAGGCGCTATGGGGCAGATATGGGGCACTATGGGGTGGCTATGGGGCACTATGGGGTGGCTATGGGGCACTATGGGGTGGCTATGGGGTGCTGTGGGGTACTATGGGGCAGATATGGGGCAGTATGGGGTGGCTATGGGGTGCTGTGAGGCACTATGGGGCAGATATGGGGCACTATGGGGTGGCTATGGGGTGCTATGGGGCACTATGGGGTGGTTATGGGGCGCTATGGGGTGGCTAAGGGGCGCTATGGGGCTGTATCAGGCAGATATGGGGCGCTATGGGGTGGCTATGGGGTGCTGTGAGGCACTATGGGGTATGGGGTGGCTATGGGGTGCTATGGGGCGGCTATGGGGTGGCTATGGGGTGCTATGGGGCACTATGGGGTGGTTATGGGGCGCTATGGGGTGGCTAAGGGGCGCTATGGGGCTGTATCAGGCAGATATGGGGCGCTATGGGGTGGCTATGGGGTGCTGTGAGGCACTATGGGGTATGGGGTGGCTATGGGGTGCTATGGGGCACTATGGGGTGGTTATGGGGCGCTATGGGGTGGCTATGGGGTGCTATGGGGCACTATGGGGCAGATATGGGGCACTATGGGGTGGCTATGGGGTGCTATGGGGCACTATGGGGTGCTATGGGGCACTATGGGATGGCTATGGGGTATTGTGAGGCGCTATGGGGCAGATATGGGGCACTATGGGGAGCTATGGGGCGCTGTGAGGCGCTATGGGGCAGATATGGGGCACTATGGGGTGGCTATGGGGTGCTGTGGGGCACTATGAGGCAGATTTGGGGCAGACATGGGGTGGCTATGGGGTGCTATGGGGCACTATGGGGTGGTTATGGGGCACTATGGGGTGGCTATGGGGTGCTGTGGGGCACTATGGGGCAGATATGGGGCGCTATGGGGTGGCTATGGGGTGCTGTCAGGCATTATGGGGTATGGGGTGGTTATGGGGCAGATAGGGTGGCTATGGGAGCTGTGGGGCGCTATGGGGCGGCTATGGGCTGGCTATGGGGCACTATGGGGTGCTGTGGGGTGGCTGTGGGGTGGTTATGGGGCAATATAGGGTGGCTATGGGGTGCTGTGGGCACTATGAGGAGGATATGGGGCACTATGGGGCGCTATGGGGTGCTGTGAGGCGCTATGGGGTGGCTATGGGGTGTTGTGGGGCACTATGGGGCAGATATGGGGCGCTATGGGGTGGCTATGGGGCGCTGTGGGGCACTATGGGGCAGATATGGGGCGCTATGGGGTGGCTATGGGGCGCTGTGGGGCACTATGGGGCAGATATGGGGCGCTATGGGGTGGCTATGGGGTGCTGTGGGGCACTATGGGGTGCTGTGGGGTGGCTGTGGGGTGGTTATGGGGCAATATAGGGTGGCTATGGGGCGCTGTGGGCACTATGAGGAGGATATGGGGCACTATGGGGTGATGTGAGGCACTATGGGGTGGTTATGGGGCAATATAGGGTGGCTATGGGGTGCTGTGAGGCACTATGGGGCAGCTATGGGGCGCTATGGGGCAGGGCGCTATGGGGCAGGGCTGTATGGGGCGCTATGGGGCAGGGCTCTATGGGGCGCTATGGGGCAGCAGTGACTCCGTGCCCCACAGGGGATTCGGCGCTTCGAGGCCCGTGGGGCAGGGCTGTATGGGGCGCTATGCAGCTCTATGGGGCGCTATGGGGCAGGGCGCTATGGGGCGCTATGGGGCAGCAGTGACTCCGTGCCCCACAGGGGATGCGGCGCTTCGAGGCCCGTGGGGCAGGGCTGTATGGGGCGCTATGCAGCTCTATGGGGCGCTGTGGGGCAGGGCACTATGGGGCGCTATGCAGCTCTATGGGGCGCTATGGGGCAGGGCTCTATGGGGCGCTATGGGGCAGCAGTGACTCCGTGCCCCACAGGGGATGCGGCGCTTTGAGGCCCGTGGGGCAGGGCTGTATGGGGCGCTATGCAGCTCTATGGGGCGCTATGGGGCAGGGCGCTATGGGGCAGAGCCCTATGGGGCAGGGCTCTATGGGGCGCTATGGGGCAGGGCTCTATGGGGCGCTATGGGGCAGCAGTGACTCCGTGCCCCACAGGGGATGCGGCGCTTCGAGGCCCGTGGGGCAGGGCTGTATGGGGCGCTATGGAGCTCTATGGGGCGCTATGGGGCAGGGCGCTATGGGGTGCTATGGGGCAGGGCTCTATGGGGCGCTATGGAGCAGCAGGGACTCCGTGCCCCACAGGGGATGCGGTGCTTCGAGGCCCGTGGGGCAGGGCTGTATGGGGCGCTATGCAGCTCTATGGGGCGCTATGGGGCAGGGCGCTATGGGGCAGAGCCCTATGGGGCAGGGCTCTATGGGGCGCTATGGGGCAGGGCTCTATGGGGCGCTATGGGGCGCTATGGGGCAGCAGTGACTCCGTGCCCCACAGGGGATGCGGCGCTTCGAGGCCCGTGGGGCAGGGCTGTATGGGGCGCTATGGGGCAGGGCTGTATGGGGCGCTATGGGGCACTATGGGGCAGCAGTGACTCCGTGCCCCACAGGGGATGCGGCGCTTTGAGGCCCGTGGGGCAGGGCTGTATGGGGCGCTATGCAGCTCTATGGGGCGCTATGGGGCAGGGCTCTATGGGGCGCTATGGGGCAGGGCTCTATGGGGCGCTATGGGGCAGCAGTGACTCCGTGCCCCACAGGGGATGCGGCGCTTCGAGGCCCGTGGGGCAGGGCTGTATGGGGCGCTATGGGCGCTATGGAGCGCTATGGGGCAGGGCGCTATGGGGTGCTATGGGGCAGGGCTCTATGGGGCGCTATGGAGCTCTATGGGGCACTGTGGAGCTCTATGGGGCAGGGCTCTATGGAGCTCTATGGGGCAGGGATCTATGGGGCACTATGGAGCTCCATAGGACAGAGTGCTATGGGGCAGGGTGCTATGGGGCTCTATGGGGCAGGGCTCTATAAGGCACTATGGAGCTCTATGGGGCAGGGTGCTATGGGGCAGGGCGCTATGGGGCAGGGCAATATGGGGTGCTATGGGGCAGGGCTCTATGGGGCACTATGGAGCTCTATGGGGCAGGGCACTATGGGGCGCTATGGGGCAGCAGTGACTCTGTGCCACACAGTGGATGCGGCGCTTCGAGGCCCGTGGGGCAGGGCTGTATGGGGCGCTATGCAGCTCTATGGGGCGCTATGGGGCAGGGCGCTATGGGGCGCTATGGGGCAGCAGTGACTCCGTGCCCCACAGGGGATGCGGCGCTTCGAGGCCCGTGGGGCAGGGCTGTATGGGGCGCTATGCAGCTCTATGGGGCGCTGTGGGGCAGGGCACTATGGGGCGCTATGCAGCTCTATGGGGCGCTATGGGGCAGGGCTCTATGGGGCGCTATGGGGCAGCAGTGACTCCGTGCCCCACAGGGGATGCGGCGCTTTGAGGCCCGTGGGGCAGGGCTGTATGGGGCGCTATGCAGCTCTATGGGGCGCTATGGGGCAGGGCGCTATGGGGCAGAGCCCTATGGGGCAGGGCTCTATGGGGCGCTATGGGGCAGGGCTCTATGGGGCGCTATGGGGCAGCAGTGACTCCGTGCCCCACAGGGGATGCGGCGCTTCGAGGCCCGTGGGGCAGGGCTGTATGGGGCGCTATGGAGCTCTATGGGGCGCTATGGGGCAGGGCGCTATGGGGTGCTATGGGGCAGGGCTCTATGGGGCGCTATGGAGCAGCAGGGACTCCGTGCCCCACAGGGGATGCGGTGCTTCGAGGCCCGTGGGGCAGGGCTGTATGGGGCGCTATGCAGCTCTATGGGGCGCTATGGGGCAGGGTGCTATGGGGCAGGGCTCTATGGGGCGCTATGGGGCAGCAGTGACTCCGTGCCCCACAGGGGATGCGGCGCTTCGAGGCCCGTGGGGCAGGGCTGTATGGGGCGCTATGCAGCTCTATGGGGCGCTATGGGGCAGGGCGCTATGGGGCAGAGCCCTATGGGGCAGGGCTCTATGGGGCGCTATGGGGCAGGGCTCTATGGGGCGCTATGGGGCAGCAGTGACTCCGTGCCCCACAGGGGATGCGGCGCTTCGAGGCCCGTGGGGCAGGGCTGTATGGGGCGCTATGGAGCTCTATGGGGCGCTATGGGGCAGGGCGCTATGGGGCAGGGCTCTATGGGGCGCTATGGGGCAGCAGTGACTCCGTGCCCCACAGGGGATGCGGCGCTTCGAGGCCCGTGGGGCAGGGCTGTATGGGGCGCTATGCAGCTCTATGGGGCGCTATGGGGCAGGGTGCTATGGGGCAGGGCTCTATGGGGCGCTATGGGGCAGCAGTGACTCCGTGCCCCACAGGGGATGCGGCGCTTCGAGGCCCGTGGGGCAGGGCTGTATGGGGCGCTATGCAGCTCTATGGGGCGCTATGGGGCAGGGCGCTATGGGGCAGAGCCCTATGGGGCAGGGCTCTATGGGGCGCTATGGGGCAGGGCTCTATGGGGCGCTATGGGGCAGCAGTGACTCCGTGCCCCACAGGGGATGCGGCGCTTCGAGGCCCGTGGGGCAGGGCTGTATGGGGCGCTATGGAGCTCTATGGGGCGCTATGGGGCAGGGCGCTATGGGGCAGGGCTCTATGGGGCGCTATGGGGCAGCAGTGACTCCGTGCCCCACAGGGGATGCGGCGCTTCGGGGCCCGTGGGGCAGGGCTGTATGGGGCGCTATGCAGCTCTATGGGGCGCTATGGGGCAGGGCGCTATGGGGCAGGGCTGTATGGGGCGCTATGGAACTCTATGGGGCAGGGCACTATGGGGCGCTATGCAGCTCTATGGGGCAGGGCTCTATGGGGCGCTATGGGGCAGCAGTGACTCCGTGCCCCACAGGGGATGCGGCGCTTCGAGGCCCGTGGGGCAGGGCTGTATGGGGCGCTGTGGAACTCTATGGGGCAGGGCACTATGGGGCGCTATGCAGCTCTATGGGGCAGGGCGCTCTGGGGCGCTATGGGGCAGGGCTCTATGGGGCGCTATGGAACTCTATGGGGCAGGGCTCTGTGGGGCAGGGTGCTATGGGGTGCTATGGAGCAGGGCTCTATGGGGCACTATGGGGCAGGGCGCTATGGGGCAGGGCTCTATGGGGTGCTATGGGGCAGGGCGCTATGGGGCAGGGCGCTATGGGGCAGGGCTCTATGGGGTGCTATGGGGCAGGGCTCTATGGGGCGCTATGGGGCAGGGTGCTATGGGGCAGGGCTCTATGGGGCACTATGGGGCAGGGCGCTATGGGGCAGCAGTGAGTTTGTGCCCCACAGGGGATGCGGCGCTTCGAGGCCCGCGGGGCAGGGCTGTATGGGGCGCTATGCAGCTCTATGGGGCGCTATGGGGCAGGGCTCTATGGGGCGCTATGCAGCTCTATGGGGCGCTATGGGGCAGGGCGCTATGGGGCGTTATGGGGCAGCAGTGACTCCGTGCCCCACAGGGGATGCGGCGCTTTGAGGCCCGTGGGGCAGGGCTGTATGGGGCGCTATGCAGCTCTATGGGGCGCTATGGGGCAGGGCTGTATGGGGCGCTGTGGGGCAGGGCGCTATGGGGCAGCAGTGACTCCGTGCCCCACAGAGGATGCGGCGCTTCGAGGCCCGTGGGGCAGGGCTGTATGGGGCGCTATGGGGCAGGGCGCTATGGGGCAGGGCGCTATGGGGCAGGGCGCTATGGGGCGCTATGGGGCGCTATGGGGCAGCAGTGACTCCGTGCCCCACAGGGGATGCGGCGCTTCGAGGCCCGTGGGGCGGTGGTGGCGGCCCTGCAGCGGCTGGGGCTGTTCAGGGGGGAGAGCGAAAACCCCATGGCTGTGCCCATATGCAGGTAAGGGGGCGGAGATGTGGGGCAGGATGTGGGTCAGGATGTGGGGCGGGATGTGGGGCAGAGATGTGGGGCGGAGATGTGGGGGGGGGTGTGGGGAGGAGATGTGGGGTGGAGATGTGGGGCGGGATGTGGGGCGGAGATGTGGGGCGGGATGTGGGGTGGAGATGTGGGGCGGGATGTGGGGCGGAGATGTGGGGCAGGATGTGAGGCAATGATGTGGGGCGGATGTGGGGCGGGATATGGGGCGGATGTGGGGCGGAGATGTGGGGCTGTGGAGGGGCACTGTGGGTCGCTGTGGGGATCTATGGGGTTCTGTGGGTCCCTATGGGTCCCTATGGGTCTGTATGGATCCTTATGGGTCCCTATGGATCTCTATGGATCTCTATGGGTCTTTATGGGTCCCTATAGATCCCTATGAGGTATCCCTATAGGGTCCCTGTGGGTTGTCCCTATGGTGTCCCTATGGTGTCCCAATGGGGTCCGTGTGAGGTCCCTATGGGGCGTCGCTATGGGGCATCGCTATGGGGCGTCCCTATGGTGTCCCTATGGGGTCCCTATGGTGTCCCTATGGGGTCCCTATGGGGTCCCTATGGGGTGTCACTATGGGGCATCGCTATGGGGCGTCCCTATGGAGTCCCTATGGGGTGTCCCTGTGGCTTCCTATGGGACCCTATGAGATCCCTATGGGGTGTCCCTTTGGGTTCCTATGTGTCCCTATGGGGCATCCCTATAGGGTCCCTATGGTGTCCCTATGGGTCCCTATGGGGTCGCTATGGGGCGTCCCTATGGGGCATCCCTATACGGCATCCCTATGTGTCCCTATGGGTCCCTATGGGGCATCCCTATGGTGTTCCTATGGGGCATCCCTATGGTGTCCCTATAGTGTCCCTATGGGGCATGCCTATGGGGTGTCCCTATGGGGTGTCGTTATGGGTTCCTATGGGACCCTATGAGATCCCTATGGGGTGTCCCTTTGGGTTCCTATGTGTCCCTATGGGGCATCCCTATGGGGCATCCCTATGTGTCCCTATGGGTCCCTATGGGGCTTTGCTATGGGGTCGCTATGGGGCTTCGCTATGGGGCATCCCTATGAGGCGTCCCTATGGTGTCCCTATGGTGTCCCTATGGGGTTCCTATGGGGCATCCCTATGTGTCCCTATGGGGCATCGCTATGGGGCGTCCCTCTGGTGTCCCTATTGGGTCCCTATGGTGTCCCTATGGTGTCCCTATGGGGCTTCCCTATGGGGTGTCCCTATGGGGTGTCCTTATGGGTTCCTATGGGACCCTATGAGATCCCTATGGGGTGTCCCTTTGGGTTCCTATGTGTCCCTATGGGGCATCCCTATAGGGTCCCTATGGTGTCCCTATGGGACATCCCTATGAGTTCCTATGCGTCCCTATGGGGTCCCTATGGGGCATCCCTATGAGGCATCCCTATGCGGTGTCCCTACGTGTCCCTATGGGGTCCCTATGGGGCATTGCTATGGGGCGTCCCTATGGTGTCCCTATGGGTCCCTATGGGGTCGCTATGGGGCGTCCCTATGGGGCATCCCTATACGGCATCCCTATGTGTCCCTATGGGGTCCCTATGGGGCTTTGCTATGGGGCGTCCCTATGGGGTGTCCCTATGGGGCATCCCTATAGGGTCCCTATGGGTCCCTATGGGTCCCTATGGGGCTTTGCTATGGGGTCACTACGGGGCGTCCCTATGGGGCATCCCTATGAGGCATCCCTATGTGTCTCTATTGGGTCCCTATGGGGCTTTGCTATGGGGTCCCTATGGGGCTTCCCTATGGGGTCCCTATGGGGTCCCTATGGGGTGTCCCTATAGGGCATTCCTATGTGGCATCCCTATATGGCGTCCCTATGGGGTCGCTACGGGGCGTCGCTATGGGGCATCTCTATGGGGCATCCCTGTGGGGCTTCCCTATGGTGTCCCTATGGTGTCCCTATGGAGCATCCCTATGGGGCATCCCTATGGGGCATCCCTGTGGTGTCCCTATGGGGTTGCTATGGGGCATCCCTATGAGGCATCCCTATGTGTCCCTATGGGTCCCTATGGGGCTTTGCTTTGGGGTCGCTATGGGGCTTCCCTATGGGGTTCCTATGGGGCATCCCTATGGGGTGTCCCTATGGTGTCCCTATGGAGCATCCCTATGGGGCATCCCTATGGTGTCTCTATGGGGTTGCTATGAGGCATCCCTATGAGGCATCCCTATGTGTCCCTATGGGTCCCTATGGGGCTTCGCTATGGGGTCCCTATGGGGCTTTGCTATGGGGCATCCCTATGGGGCGTCGCTATGGGGTTCCTATGGGGCATCTCTATGAGGCATCCCTATGAGGCATCCCTATGTGTCCTTATGGGGCATCCCTATGGGGCATCCCTATGTGTCCCTATGGGTCGCTATGGGGCTTCCCTATGGTGTCCCTATGGGGCGTCCCTATGGGGCGTCCCTATGCGGCATCCCTATGGTGTCCCTATGGGTCCCTATGGGGCTTTGCTATGGGGTCACTACGGGGCGTCCCTATGGGGCATCCCTATGGGGCATCCCTATGTGTCCCTATGGGGTCCCTATGGTGCTTTGCTATGGGGTCCCTATGGGGCTTCCCTATGGTGTCCCTATGGTGTCCCTATGAGGCATCCCTATGTGGCATCCCTATGTGTCCCTATGGGGTCCCTATGGGGCTTTGCTATGGGGCTTTGCTATGGGGCGTCCCTATGGGGCATCCCTAAGGGGCATCCCTATAGGGTCCCTGTGGGGCGTCCCTATGGGGCTTCGCTATGGGGCAGCCCTATGGGGCATCCCTATGGGGCATCCCTATGAGGCATCCCTATGTGTCTCTATTGGGTCCCTATGGGGCTTTGCTATGGGGTCCCTATGGGGCTTCCCTATGGGGTTCCTATGGGGCATCCCTATGCGGCATCCCTATGGGGTGTCCCTATGGTGTCCCTATGGGGCATCCCTGTGGTGTCCCTATGGGGTCCCTATGGGGTGTCCCTATAGGGCATTCCTATGTGGCATCCCTATATGGCGTCCCTATGGGGTCGCTACGGGGCGTCGCTATGGGGCATCCCTATGGGGCATCCCTGTGGGGCTTCCCTATGGCGTCCCTATGGGGTTGCTATGGGGCATCCCTATGGGGCATCCCTATGGTGTCCCTATGGGGTTGCTATGGGGCATCCCTATGAGGCATCCCTATGGGGCATCCCTGTCCATATGGGTCTCAGTGGGGCAGTTATGGGTCTCTATGGGTCCCTATGAGTCCCTATGGGTCTCTATGGGGCAGTTATGGGTCTCTGTGTGTCCCTGTGGGTCTCTATGGATCCTTATGGGTCCCTATGGGTCTCTGTGTGTTTCTATGGGTCCATATGGGTCCCTGTGGGTCCCTATGGGTCTCAGTGGGGCACTATGGGTCCCCATGAGTCTCTATGGGTCCCTATGGGTCTCTGTGGGTCCCTATGGGTCCCTATTGGTCTGTATGGATCCTTATGGGTCTCTATGGGTCCGTATGGGTTACTATAGGGCATCCCTATGTGGCGTCCCTATGGGGTCGTTACGGGGCGTCGCTATGGGGCATCCCTATGGGACCCTATGAGATCCATATGGGGTGTCCCTTTGGGTTCCTGTGTGTCCCTATGGGGCATCCCTATGGGGCATCCCTATGGCGCATCCCTATGTGTCCCTATGGGTCCCTATGGGGCTTCGCTATGGGGCATCCCTATGGGGCATCCCTATGGGGCATCCCTGTGGTGTCCCTATGGGGTTGCTATGAGGCATCCCTATGAGGCATCCCTATGTGTCCCTATGGGTCCCTATGGGGCTTCGCTATGGGGTCCCTATGGGGCGTCGCTATGGGGTTCCTATGGGGCATCCCTATGTGTCCCTATGGGTCGCTATGGGGCTTTGCTAGGGGGCTTTGCTATGGGGCGTCCCTATGGGGCATCCCTGTTGGGCATCTCTGTGGTGTCCCTATGGGGTTGCTATGGGGCATCCCTATGAGGCATCCCTATGGGGCATCCCTATGTGTCCCTATGTGTCCCTATGGGGCTTCGCTATGGGGTCGCTATGGGGCTTCGCTATGGGGTGCCTCCGTTGTTCCGGCAGCCGCACGCAGGACGTGGTGGAGCCGCTGCTGTGCCCGCAGTGGTTCCTGCGCTGCGCCGAGTTGGCGCGCGGGGCCAGCGCCGCCGTCAGGAAGGGCGAGCTGAGGCTGCGGCCCCCCCAGCACACCAGGACCTGGTTCGCGTGGATGGACAACATTCGGTGAGCGCCGCGCCGGGGGATCCCGCGGATCCCATCCTGAGCACATCCAGAACCCACAGATCCCATCCAGATCCCGTCCAGATCACATCCAGATCGCATCCGGGTCCCATCCAGATCCCATCCAGATCACACAGATCCCATCCAGATCCCATCCAGATCACATCCAGATCCCATCCAGATCCCATCCAGATCACATCCAGATCGCATCCAGATCACATCCGGGTCCCATCCAGATCCCATCCAGATCCCATCCAGATCACATCCAGATCACATCCGGGTCCCATCCAGATCACATCCAGATCACACAGATCCCATCCAGACCCTTGGAAACCCCAGGCAGATCCCACAGATCCCATCCAGATCCCGCAGATCCCATCCTGATCACATCCGGGTCCCATCCAGATCACATCCTGGTCCCATCCAGATCCCATCCAGATCACATCCAGATCACATCCGGGTCCCATCCAGATCACATCCAGATCACATCCGGGTCCCATCCAGATCCCATCCAGATCCCATCCAGATCACACAGATCCCGCGGATCCCATCCAGATCCCATCCAGATCACACAGATCCCAACCAGATCCCAACCAGATCACACAGATCCCATCCAGATCCCATCCAGATCACACAGATCCCATCCAGATCCCGCTGATCCCATCCAGATCCCATCCAGATCCCATCCAGATCACATCCAGATCCCATCCAGATCCCATCCAGATCCCATCCAGATCACACAGATCCCGCGGATCCCATCCAGATCCCATCCAGATCACACAGATCCCAACCAGATCACACAGATCCCATCCAGATCCCATCCAGGTCCCATCCAGATCCCATCCAGATCACACAGATCCCATCCAGATCCCGCTGATCCCATCCAGATCCCATCCAGATCACATCCAGATCACATCCAGATCCCATCCAGATCCCATCCAGATCACACAGATCCCGCGGATCCCATCCAGATCCCATCCAGATCACACAGATCCCAACCAGATCACACAGATCCCATCCAGATCCCATCCAGGTCCCATCCAGATCCCATCCAGATCACACAGATCCCATCCAGATCCCGCTGATCCCATCCAGATCCCATGCAGATCCCATGCAGATCCCATGCAGATCCCACGGATCCCATCCAGGTCCCATCCAGATCCCATCCAGGTCCCATCCAGATCCCATCCAGATCACACAGATCCCATCCAGATCCCGCTGATCCCATCCAGATCCCATCCAGATCACATCCAGATCACATCCAGATCCCATCCAGATCCCATCCAGATCACACAGATCCCGCGGATCCCATCCAGATCCCATCCAGATCACACAGATCCCAACCAGATCACACAGATCCCATCCAGATCCCATCCAGGTCCCATCCAGATCCCATCCAGATCACACAGATCCCATCCAGATCCCGCTGATCCCATCCAGATCCCATGCAGATCCCATGCAGATCCCATGCAGATCCCACGGATCCCATCCAGGTCCCATCCAGATCCCATCCAGGTCCCATCCAGATCCCATCCAGATCACACAGATCCCATCCAGATCCCGCTGATCCCATCCAGATCCCATCCAGATCACATCCAGATCACATCCAGATCCCATCCAGATCCCATCCAGATCACACAGATCCCGCGGATCCCATCCAGATCCCATCCAGATCACACAGATCCCAACCAGATCACACAGATCCCATCCAGATCCCATCCAGGTCCCATCCAGATCCCATCCAGATCACACAGATCCCATCCAGATCCCGCTGATCCCATCCAGATCCCATGCAGATCCCATGCAGATCCCATGCAGATCCCACGGATCCCATCCAGGTCCCATCCAGATCCCATCCAGGTCCCATCCAGATCCCATCCAGATCACACAGATCCCACAGATCCCATCCAGAATCCACAGATCCCATCCAGATCACACAGATCCCATCCAGATGACACAGATCCCATCCAGATCCCATCCAGATCCCATCTAGATCCCATCCAGATCACATCCAGATCACACAGATCCCATCCAGATCCCATCTGCATCCCATTCAGATCCCATCCAGATCCCATCCAGATGACACAGATCCCATCCAGATCCCATCTAGATCCCATCCAGAACCCACAGATCCCATCCAGGTCCCATCCAGATCCCATCCAGATCACACAGATCCCATCCAGATCCCGCTGATCCCATCCAGATCCCATCCAGGTCCCATCCAGATCCCATCCAGATCACACAGATCCCACAGATCCCATCCAGAACCCACAGATCCCATCCAGATCACACAGATCCCATCCAGATCCCATCCAGATGACACAGATCCCATCCAGATCCCATACAGATCCCACAGATCCCATCCAGATCCCACAGATCCCATCCTGACGATTAGAAACCCCAGGTAGATCCCAGAGATCCCACAGATCCCATCCAGACCATTAGAAACACCAGGGAGATCACACAGATCCCATCCAGATCCCACAGATCCCATCCTGACCATTGGAAACGCCAGGGAGATCTCACAGATCCCACAGATCCCATTCCAACCCTTAGAAACGCCAGGGAGATCCCACAGATCCCACCCAGATCCCACAGATCCCACAGATCCCGTACAGATCCCACAGATCCCATCCAGACCCTTAGAAACCCCAAAGAGATCCCACAGCTCTCAGATCCCATCGAGATCCCATCGATCCCATCCAGACCATTGGAAACCCCATAGAGATCCCACAGATCCCCTCGCTATAGGGCCACCTTACACCCTTATAGGGCCACCCCCACCCCTTATAGGGCCACCCTACACCCTTATAGGGACACCCTACACCCCTATAGGGCCACCCCCCCCCCCCCTTATAGGGCCACCCTACAGCCTTATAGGGCCGCCCCACAACCCTTTAAAGCCCATCTCTCCCCTTATAGGGCCACCCTACACCCTTATAGGGTCACTCCTCCCCTTATAGGGCCACCCCCACCCCTTATAGGGCCACCCTACACCCTTATAGGGTCACCCCTCCCCTTATAGGGCCACCCCCACCCCTTATAGGGCCACCCTACAGCCTTATAGGGCCGCCCCACAACCCTTTAAAGCCCATCCCACCCCTTATAGGGCCACCCTACACCCCTATAGGGCCACCCTACACCCTTATAGGGCCACTCCCTCCCTTATAGGGCCATCCTACATCCCTATAGGACCACCCTACAGCCTTATAGGGCCACCCTACAGCCTTATACGGACACCCCCACCCCTTATAGGCCCACCCCCCCCCATAGGGCCACCCTACAGCCTTATAGGGCCGCCCCACAGCTCCTATAGGGCCACCCTACACCCCTTTAGGGCCACCCTACACCCCTATAGGGCCACCCTCCCCGCCTTATAGGGCCACCCCACCCCTTATAGGGCCACCCCCCCACCCCCATAGGGCCACCCTACACCCTTATAGGGCCGCCCCCAGCACTTATAGGGCCGCCCTACACCCTTATAGGGCCACCCTACAGCCCTATAGGGCCGCCCCCAGTGCTTATAGGGCCGCCCCCTTCCCCCCCATTATCAGGCCACCCTACACCCTTATAGTGCCACCCTACACCCTTATAGGCCCAGCCCCCCCCTTTATAGGGCCACCCTACACCCTTATAGGGCCGCTCCCAGTGCTTATAGGGCCACCCTCGTTATAGGGCCACCCTACAGCCCTATAGGGCCGCCCCCAGTGCTTATAGGGCCGCCCCCTTCCCCCCCCATTATCAGGCCACCCTACACCCTTATAGGGCCACCCCCCCCCTTATAGGGCCACCCTACAGCCTTATAGGGCCGCCCCACAACCCTTTAAAGCCCATCTCTCCCCTTATAGGGCCACCCTACACCCTTATAGGGTCACTCCTCCCCTTATAGGGCCACCCCCACCCCTTATAGGGCCACCCTACACCCTTATAGGGTCACCCCTCCCCTTATAGGGCCACCCTACACCCCATAGGGCCACCCTACACCCTTATAGGGCCACCCCACCCCTTATAGGGCCAACCCCCCCACCCCCATAGGGCCACCCTACACCCTTATAGGGCTGCCCCACAACCCTTTAAAGCTCATCCCACCCCTTATAGGGCCACCCTACACCCCTATAGGGCCACCCTACACCCTTATAGGGCCACTCCCTCCCTTATAGGGCCATCCTACATCCCTATAGGACCGCCCTACAGCCTTATAGGGCCACCCTACAGCCTTATAGGGACACCCCCACCCCTTATACGGCCCACCCCCCCCCATAGGGCCACCCTACAGCCTTATAGGGCCGCCCCACAGCTCCTATAGGGCCACCCTACACCCCTATAGGGCCACCCTACACCCTTATAGGGCCACCCTCCCCGCCTTATAGGGCCACCCCACCCCTTATAGGGCCAACCCCCCCACCCCCATAGGGCCACCCTACACCCTTATAGGGCCGCCCCCAGCGCTTATAGGGCCACCCTCGTTATAGGGCCACCCTACAGCCCTATAGGGCCGCCCCCAGTGCTTATAGGGCCGCCCTCTTCCCCCCCCATTATCAGGCCACCCTACACCCTTATAGGGCCACCCCTGTTATAGGGACACCCTACACCCCTATAGGGCCACCCCCCCCCACCTTATAGGGCCACCCTACAGCCTTATAGGGCCGCCCCACAACCCTTTAAAGCCCATCTCTCCCCTTATAGGGCCACCCTACACCCTTATAGGGCCACCCCTGTTATAGGGCCACCCTACAGCCTTATAGGGCCACCCTACAGCCCTATGGGGCCGCCCCCAGTGCTTATAGGGCCGCCCCTTATAGGGCCACCCCCCCCCCCTTATAGGGCCACCCTACACCCTTATAGGGCCACCCCTGTTATAGGGCCACCCTACAGCCTTATAGGGCCACCCTACAGCCCTATGGGGCCGCCCCCAGCGCTTATAGGGCCGCCCCTTATAGGGCCACCCTACAGCCTTATAGGGCCGCCCTACAGCCCTATAGGGCCACCCTACAGCCTTATAGGGCCACCCTACACCCTTATAGGGCCACCCCTTATAGGGCCACCCTACCCCCCTTTATAGGGCCACGCCCCCCCCCCTTGTTATAGGGCCACCCTACAGCCTTATAGGGCCGCCCCCACCCCATAGGGCCACCCTACAGCCTTATAGGGCCACCCTACCCCCCTGTTATAGGGCCACCCTACACCCTTATAGGGCCACCCTTGTTATAGGGCCACCCTACACCCTTATAGGGCCGCCCTACAGCCTTATAGGGCCACCCTACAGCCTTATAGGGCCGCCCTACAGCCTTATAGGGCCACCCTACACCCTTATAGGGCCACCCCTGTTATAGGGCCACCCTACAGCCCTATAGGGCCGCCCGCAGCGCTTATAGGGCCGCCCGGTGTCCCCGCAGGGACTGGTGCATCTCGAGGCAGCTGTGGTGGGGGCACCGCATCCCGGCCTACCGCGTGCGCGGCCCCAATGCGGTGAGCGGGGATGGGGGGCCAGGGGTCCTTATGGGGTTAGGGGGTCTTTATGGGGTTGGGGGGTCCTTATGGGGTCCTTATGGGGTTGGGGGGTCCTTATGGGGTTGGGGGGGCCTTGGGGGGTTGGGGGGTTGGGGGGTCCATGGGGTGGCTGTGGGGTTTTGGGGTCCATATGGGGTTGTGGGGTTTTGGGGTCGATGGGGGGCTGTGGGGTTGTGGGGTCCTTATGGGGTTGGGGGGTCCTTATGGGGTCGGGGGGGCCTTATGGGGTTGTGGGGTCCTTATGGGGATGGGGGGTCCTTATGGGGTTGGGGGGTCCTTATGGGGTTGGGGGGTCCTTATGGGGTTGTGGGGTCCATGGGGGGCTGTGGGGTTGGGGGGTCCTTGTGGGGTTGGGGGGTCCTTATGGGGTTGTGGGGTCCTTATGGGGTTGGGGGGTCCTTGTGGGGTTATGGGGTCCTTATGGGGTTGTGGGGTCCTTATGGGGTTGTGGAGTGGCTGTGGGGTTGTGGGGTGGATGGGGGGTTGTGGGGTTTTGGGGTCCTTATGGGGTTGTGGGGTTGTGGGGTGGATGTGGGGTTGTGGGGTTGTGGGGTCCTTATGGGGTTGTGGGGTTGTGGGGTCAATGGCGGGTTGTGGGGTTGTGGGGCGGATGTGGGGTTGTGGGGTTTTGGGGTGGATGGGGGGTTGTGGGGTCCTTGTGGGGTTGTGGGGTTGTGGGGTCCTTATGGGGTTGGGGGGGCCTTGTGGGGTTGGGGGGGCCTTGTGGGGTTGGGGGGTTGGGGGGTCCATGGGGTGGCTTTAGGGTTTTGGGGTCCATATGGGGCTGTGGGGTTGTGGGGTTGTGGGGTCCTTATGGGGTTGTGGAGTGGCTGTGGGGTTGGGGGGTTGTGGGGTCCTTATGGGGTTGGGGCGTCCTTATGGGGTTGGGGGGTTGTGGGGTCCTTATGGGGTTGGGGGGTCCTTATGGGGTTGGGGGGTTGTGGGGTCCTTATGGGGTTGGGGGGTCCTTATGGGGTTTTGGGGTTGGGGGGTCCTTATGGGGTTGGGGGGTTGTGGGGTCCATATGGGGTTGTGGGGTCCTTATGGGGTTGTGGGGTTGGGGGGTCCTTATGGGGTTGTGGGATCCTTATGGGGTTTTGGGGTTGGGGGGTCCTTATGGGGTTGGGGGGTTGTGGGGTCCATATGGGGTTGGGGGGTCCTTGTGGGGTTGTGGGGTCCTTATGGGGATGGGGGGTCCTTGTGGGGTTGTGGGGTCCTTATGGGGTTGTGGGGTTGTGGGGTCCTTATGGGGTTGGGGAGTTGTGGGGTTGTGGGGTCCTTATGGGGTTGTGGGGTCCATATGGGGTTGAGGGGTTCTGGGGATGTGGGGTGGATGTGGGGTTGTGGGGTTTTGGGGTCCTTATGGGGTTGGGGGGTCCTTGTGGGGTTGGGGGGTCATTATGGGGTTGGGGGGTCTTTATGGGGTCAGGGGGTCCTTATGGGGTTGTGGGGTCCTTATGGGGTTGGGGGGTCCTTATGGGATCCATGGGGGGTTGTGGGGTCCATGGGGGGCTGGGGGGTTGGGGGGTTGTGGGGTCCTTATGGGGTTTTGGGGTCCTTATGGGGTTGGGGGGTCCTTATGGGGTTGGGGGGTTGTGGGGTCCTTATGGGGTTGGGGGGTCCTTATGGGGTTGGGGGGTTGTGGGGTCCTTATGGGGTTGTGGGGTCCTTATGGGGTTGGGGGGTCTTTATGGGGTTGTGGGGTCCTTATGGGGTTGTGGGGTTGTGGGGTCCTTATGGGGTTGGGGGGTTGTGGGGTCCTTGTGGGGTTGGGGGGTCCTTATGGGGTCGGGGGGGCCTTATGGGGTTGGGGGGTCCTTATGGGGTCAGGGGGGCCTTATGGGGTTGGGGGGTCCTTATGGGGATGGGGGGTCCTTATGGGGTTGGGGGGTTGTGGGGTCCTTATGGGGTTGGGGGGGCCTTATGGGGTTGGGGGGTCCTTATGGGGTCGGGGGGGCCTTATGGGGATGCGGGGTCCTTATGGGGTTGGGGGGTCCTTATGGGGTTGGGGGGTTTTGGGGTCGATGGGGGGTTGTGGGGTCCTTATGGGATTGTGGGGTTGTGGAGTGGCTGTGGGGTTGTGGGGTCCTTATGGGGTTGGGGGGTCCTTATGGGGTTGTGGGGTCCTTAAGGGGTTGTGGGGTCAATGGGGGGCTGTGGGGTTGTGTTGTCCATATGGGGTTGTGGGTTGGGGGGTCCTTATGGGGTTGGAGGGTCCTTGTGGGGTTGTGGGATCCTTATGGGGTTATGGGGTTGTGGGGTCCTTATGGGGTTGTGGGGTTGTGGGGTCCATATGGGGTTGTGGGGTCCATATGGGGTTGTGGGGTCCTTATGGGGTTGTGGGGTTGGGGGGTCCTTATGGGGATGGGGGGTCCTTATGGGGTTGGGGGGTCCTTATGGGGTTGGGGGGTTGTGGGGTGGCTGTGGGGTTGTGGGGTCCTTATGGGGTCAGGGGGTCCTTATGGGGTTGGGGGGGCCTTGTGGGGTTGGGGGGCCTTATGGGGTTGGGGGGTTGTGGGGTCAATGGGGGGTTGTGGGGTTGTGGAGTGGCTGTGGGGTTGTGGGGTCCTTGTGGGGTTGGGGGGTCCTTATGGGGTTGGGGGGCCTTATGGGGTTGGGGGGTTGTGGGGTCAATGGGGGGCTGTGGGGTTGTGGGGTCCATATGGGGTTGTGGGTTGGGGGGTCCTTATGGGGTTGTGGGGTCCTTGTGGGGTTGTGGGATCCTTATGGGGTTTTGGGGTTGCGGGGTCCATATGGGGTTGTGGGGTTGGGGGGTCCTTATGGGGATGGGGGGTCCTTATGGGCTTGTGGGGTCCTTATGGGGTTGGGGGGTCCTTATGGGGTTGTGGGGTCCTTATGGGGTTGGGGGGTTGTGGGGTGGCTGTGGGGTTGTGGGGTCCTTATGGGGTCGGGGGGTCCTTGTGGGGTTGTGGGGTCCTTATGGGGTTGGGGGGTCCTTATGGGGTTGTGGGGGCCTTGGGGGTTTGGGGGGTTGGGGGGTCCATGGGGTGGCTGTGGGGTTTTGGGGTCCATATGGGGTTGGGGGGTTTTGGGGTCGATGGGGGGTTGTGGGGTCCATGGGGGGTTGTGGGGTTGTGGGGTCCTTATGAGGTTGGGGGGTCCTTATGGGGTTGGGGGTTCCTTATGAGGTTGGGGGGTCCTTATGGGGTTGTGGGGTCCTTATGGGGTTGTGGGGTTGTGGGGTCAATGGCGGGTTGTGGGGTTGTGGGGCGGATGTGGGGTTGTGGGGCTTTGGGGTCGATGGGGGGTTGTGGGGTCCTTGTGGGGTTGTGGGGCTGTGGGGTCCTTATGGGGTTGTGGGGTTGTGGAGTCGATGGGGGGTTGTGGGGTTGTGGGGTCAATGGGGGGTTGTGGGGTTGTGGGGTCCTTGTGGGGTTGTGGGGTTTTGGGGTCAATGGGGGGTTGTGGGGTGGATGGGGGGTTGTGGGGTTGTGGGGTCCTTGTGGGGTTGTGGGGTTTTGGGGTCAATGGGGGGTTGTGGGGTTGTGGGGTGGATGGGGGGTTGTGGGGTTGTGGGGTCCTTATGGGGTTGTGGGGTTGTGGGGTCAATGGCGGGTTGTGGGGTTGTGGGGCGGATGTGGGGTTGTGGGGTTTTGGGGTCCTTATGGGGTTGTGGGGTTGTGGGGTCAATGGGGGGCTGTGGGGTTGTGGGGTCTTTGTGGGGTTGTGGGGTTTTGGGGTCCTTGTGGGGTTGTGGGGTTGTGGGGTGGATGGGGGGTTGTGGGGTTGTGGGGTCCTTGTGGGGTTGGGGGGTTGTGGGATCCTTGTGGGATTGTGGGGTTTTGGGGTCAATGGGGGGCTGTGGGGTTGTGGGGTCCTTATGGGGTTGTGGGGTCCTTATGGGGTTGGGGGGTCCTTATGGGGTTGTGGGGTCCTTATGGGGTTGGGGGGTCCTTATGGGGTTGTGGGGTCCATATGGGGTTGTGGGGTCCTTATGGGGTTGTGGGGTTGGGGGGTCCTTATGGGGATGGGGGGTTGTGGGGTCCATGGGGGGCTGGGGGGTTGGGGGGTTGTGGGGTCCTTATGGGGTTGGGGGGTCCTTATGGGGTTGGGGGGTCCTTGTGGGGTTAGGGGGTCCTTATGGGGTCGGGGGTCCTTATGGGGTTGTGGGGTCCTTATGGGGTTGGGGGGTCCTTATGGGGTTGGGAGGTTGTGGGGTCGATGGGGGGCTGTGGGGTTGTGGGGTACTTGTGGGGTTGGGGGGTTGGGGGGTCTATGGGGTGGCTTTAGGGTTTTGGGGTCCATATGGGGCTCTGGGGTTGTGGGGTTGTGGGGTCCTTATGGGGTTGTGGAGTGGCTGTGGGGTTGGGGGGTTGTGGGGTCCTTATGGGGTTGGGGGGTCCTTATGGGGTTGTGGGGTCCTTATGGGGTTGGGGGGTTGTGGGGTCCTTATGGGGTTGTGGGGTCCTTGTGGGGTTGGGGGGTCCTTGTGGGGTTGGGGGTCCTTATGGGGTTGTGGGGTTGTGGGGTCCTTATGGGGTTGGGGGGTCCTTATGGGGTTGTGGGGTCCTTATGAGGTTGGGGGGTCCTTATGGGGTTGTGGGGTTGTGGGGTCCTTATGGGGTTGTGGGATCCTTGTGGGGTTGTGGGGTTGTGGAGTCGATGGGGGGTTGTGGGGTTGTGGGGTCCTTATGGGGTTGGGGGGTTGGGGGGTCCTTGTGGGGTTGTGGGGTTGTGGGGTCAATGGGGGGTTGTGGGGTTGTGGGGTCCTTGTGGGGTTGGGGGGTTTTGGGGTCAATGGGGGGTTGTGGGGTGGATGGGGGGTTGTGGGGTTGTGGGGTCCTTATGGGGTTGTGGAGTGGCTGTGGGGTTGTGGAGTGGATGGGGGGTTGTGGGGTTGTGGGGTCCTTATGGGGTTGTGGGGTCAATGGCGGGTTGTGGGGTTGTGGGGCGGATGTGGGGTTGTGGGGCTTTGGGGTCGATGGGGGGTTGTGGGGTCCTTATGGGGTTGTGGGGTCAATGGCGGGTTGTGGGGTTGTGGGGCTTTGGGGTCGATGGGGGGTTGTGGGGTCCTTATGGGGTTGTGGGGTCGATGTGGGGTTGTGGGCTTGTGGGGTCCATATGTTGTTGTGGGGTTGTGGGGTGCATGTGGGGTTTTGGGGTGGATGTGGGGTTTTGGGGTTTGGGGATCCATATGGGGTTGTGGGGTTGTGGGGCTGATGTGGGGTTGTGGGGTTGTGGGGTTGTGGGGTCGATGGGGGATTGTAGGGCGGCTGTGGGGCAGATGGGGGGCTGTGGGGTGGCTGTGGGGGCTGTGGGGTTGTGAGGCCTTAGGGTGGCTTATGGGGCAGCTGTGGGGTTGTGGGGTCAATGGGGGGTTGTGGGGTTTTGGGGCAGTTGTGGGGCTGTGGGGCTGTGGGGTTGTGAGGCCTTAGGGTGGCTTATGGGGCAGATGTTGACTTATGGGGCTTTGTGTCCCTATGGCTCTCTGTGGGTCCCTATGGGTCCTTATGGGTCCTTATGGGTCGCTGTGGGTCCCTATGGGTCCCAATGGGTCTCTATGGGTCGGTGTGGGTCTCTATGGGTCCCTATGGGTCCTTATGGGTCGGTGTGGGTCCCTATGTGTCCCTATGGGTGCCTATGGGTCTCTATGGGGCCCTATGGGTCCCTATGGGTCCTTATGGGTCGCTGTGGGTCCCTATGGGTCCCAATGGGTCTCTATGGGTCGGTGTGGGTCTCTATGGGTCCCTATGGGTCCTTATGGGTCCCTATGGGTCCCTATGGGTCCCTGTGTGTCTCTATTGGTCCCTATGTGTCCCTATGGGTCCCTATGTGTCCCTATGGGTCCCCATGGGTCCTTATGGGTCGCTGTGGGTCTCTATGGGTCCTTATGGGTCGGTGTGGGTCCCTATGGGGCCCTATGGGTCCTTATGGGTCGGTGTGGGTCCCTATGGGTCCCCTATGGGTCCTTATGGGTCGCTGTGGGTCCCTATGGGTCCCTATGGGTCCTTATGGGTCGGTGTGGGTCCCTATGTGTCCCTATGGGTGCCTATGGGTCTCTATGGGTCCCTATGGGTCTCTGTGGGTCCGTATGGGTCCCTATGGGTCCTTATGGGTCCTTATGGGTCGCTGTGGGTCCCTATGGCTCCCAGTGGGTCTCTATGGGTCGGTGTGGGTCTCTATGGGTCCTTATGGGTCGGTGTGGGTCCCTATGGGTCCCTATGGGTCCTTGTGTGTCCTTATGGGTCCCTATGGGGCTCTATGGGTCCCTGTGTGTCCCTATGGGTCCCCATGGGTCCTTATGGGTCGGTGTGGGTCCCTATGGGTCCCTCTGGGTCGGTGTGGGTCCCTATGGGTCGGTGTGGGTCCTTATGGGTCACTGTGGGTCTCTATGTGTCCTTATGGGTCGGTGTGGGTCCCTATGGGTCGGTGTGGGTCCCTATGGGTCCCTATGGGTCCTTATGGGTCGCTGTGGGTCTCTATGGGTCCCTATGGGTCCTTATGGGTCGCTGTGGGTCTCTATGGGTTCCCATGGGTCCTTATGGGTCGGTGTGGGTCTCTATGGGTCCCCATGGGTCCTTATGGGTCGGTGTGGGTCCCTATGGGTCCTTATGGGTCGGTGTGGGTCTCTATGGGTCCCTATGGGTCCCTATGGGTCTTTATGGTTCTTTGTGTCTCTATGGGTCCCTATGGGTCCCCATGGGTCCTTATGGGTCGGTGTGGGTCCCTATGGGTCCCTATGGGTCCTTATGGGTCGGTGTGGGTCTCTATGGGTCCCTATGGATCCCTATGGGTCTTTATGGTTCTTTGTGTCTCTATGGGTCCCTATGGGTCCCCATGGGTCCTTATGGGTCGGTGTGGGTCCCTATGGGTCCCTATGGGTCCTTATGGGTCGGTGTGGGTCCCTATGGGTCCCTGTGTGTCCC
Source organism: Tympanuchus pallidicinctus (assembly GCF_026119805.1). Classification (NCBI taxonomy): domain Eukaryota; kingdom Metazoa; phylum Chordata; class Aves; order Galliformes; family Phasianidae; genus Tympanuchus; species Tympanuchus pallidicinctus. The sequence goes on along the minus strand of NW_026294823.1, from coordinate 33,525 downwards.
TATGGGTCCCCATGGGTCCTTATGGGTCGGTGTGGGTCCCTATGGGTCCCTATGGGTCCTTATGGGTCGGTGTGGGTCCCTATGGGTCCCTATGGGTCCTTATGGGTCGCTGTGGGTCTCTATGGGGCAGGGCAGCCCCGATGGCGACGGCCCGTGGTTCTGCGGTCGGACGGAGGAGGAGGCGAGGAACAAAGCGGCCAAAGAGCTGGGAGTGCGGCCTGAGAGCCTCAGCCTGGAGCAAGGTGGGGGGGGGAGGGGGTGTGGGGCAGGGCGGGGGGATGTGGGGCCATGTGGGGCAGGGTGGGGCGCCGTGGGGTGGGGTGGGATGATGTGGGGTGGTATGGGATGCTATAGGGTGGTGTGGGGAGATGTGGGGCACTATGGGCGCTATGGGGTGCTGAGGGGTGGAGAGATGTGGGGCACTATGGGCGCTATGGGGTGCTGTGGGGTGGGGTGGGATGATGTGGGGTGGTATGGGGTGCTATAGGGTGTTGTGGGGAGATGTGGGGCACTATGGGCGCTATGGGGTGCTGTGGGGTGGGGCGGTGTGGGGTGCTGTGGGGTGGGGAGATGTGGGGCACTATGGGGTGCTGTGGGTGGGGAGATGTGGGGCACTATGGGCGCTATGGGGTGCTGTGGGGTGGGGAGATGTGGGGCACGTTGGGGTGCTATGGGGTGCTGTGGGGTGGGGAGATGTGGGGCACTATGGGCGCTATGGGTGCTGTGGGGTGGGGATGATGTGGGGCACTATGGGTGCTAAGGGGTGCTGTGGGGTGGCGAGATGTGGGGCACTATGGGTGCTATGGGGTGCTGTGGGGTGGGGTGGGATGATGTGGGGTGTTATGGGATGCTATAGGGTGGTGTGGGGAGATGTGGGGCGCTATAGGCACTATGGGGTGCTGTGGGGCGGGGAGATGTGGGGCACTATGGGCGCTATGGGGTGCTGTGGGGTGGGGAGATGTGGGGCGCTATGGGGTGCTGTAGGGTGGGGAGATGTGGGGCACTATGGGCGCTATGGGGTGCTGTGGGGTGGGGTGGGATGATGTGGGTTGGTATGGGATGCTATGGGGTGGTGTGGGGAGATGTGGGGCACTATGGGCGCTATGGGGTGCCGTGGGGTGGGGCATTGTGGGGTGCTGTGGGGTGGAGAGATGTGGGGCACTATGGGGTGCTATGGCGTTCTATGGGGTCGGGAGATGTGGGGCGCTATGGGCGCTATGGGGTGCTGTAGGGTGGGGAGATGTGGGGCACTATGGGTGCTATGGGGTGCTGTGGGGTGGGGTGGGATGATGTGGGGTGTTATGGGATGCTATAGGGTGGTGTGGGGAGATGTGGGGCGCTATAGGCGCTATGGGGTGCTGTGGGGCGGGGAGATGTGGGGCACTATGGGCGCTATGGGGTGCTGTGGGGTGGGGAGATGTGGGGCGCTATGGGGTGCTGTGGGGTGGGGAGATGTGGGGCACTATGGGCGCTATGGGGTGCTGTGGGGTGGGGTGGGATGATGTGGGTTGGTATGGGATGCTATGGGGTGGTGTGGGGAGATGTGGGGCACTATGGGCGCTATGGGGTGCTGTGGGGTGGGGAGATGTGGGGCACTATGGGTGCTATGGGGTGCTGTGGGGTGGGGTGGGATGATGTGGGGTGTTATGGGATGCTATAGGGTGGTGTGGGGAGATGTGGGGCACTATGGGCGCTATGGGGTGCCGTGGGGTGGGGAGATGTGGGGCACTATGGGCGCTATGGGGTGCTGTAGGTGGGGAGATGTGGGGCACTATGGGGCGCTATGGGGTGGGCTGCAGTGTAGTGATGTGGGGCCCATTGGGGTGCCCATTGGGGTGCTGTTGGGTGGGGAGATGTGGGGCACTATGGGGTGCTATGGGGTTCTATGGGGTCGGGAGATGTGGGGCGCTATGGGCGCTATGGGGTGCTGTGGGGTGGAGATGTGGGTGCACTATGGGGTGCTGTGGGGTTCTATGGGGTCAGGAGATGTGGGGCACTATGGGTGCTATGGGGTGCTGTGGGGTGGGGTGGGATGATGTGGGGTGTTATGGGATGCTATAGGGGTTCTATGGTGTGGGAGATGTGGGGCACTATGGGTGCTATGGGGTGCTGTGGTGTGGGGAGATGTGGGGCACTATGGGCGCTATGGGGTGCTGTGGGGCGGGGAGATGTGGGGCACTATGGGCGCTATGGGGTGCTGTGGTGTGGGGAGATGTGGGGCACTATGGGCGCTATGGGGTGCTGTGGGGTGGGGAGATTTGTGGTGATGTGGGGCACGTTGGGGTGCTGTGGTGTGGGGAGATGTGGGGCAGGATGGGTGCTATGGGGTGGGGTGGGATGATGTGGGGCACTATGGTCGCTATGGGGTGGGGTTGGGCACTATGGGGTGCTATGGGGCGGGGTGGAGAGATGTGGGGCACCATGGGCGCTATGGGGTGCTGTGGGGTGGGGTGGGATGATGTGGGGTGGTATGGGATGCTGTGGGGTGGTGTGGGGAGATGTGGGGCACTATGGGCGCTATGGGGTGCTGTGTGGTGGGGAGATGTGGGGCACTATGGGCGCTATGGGGTGCTATGGGGTGGAGTTGGGTGCTAAGGGGTGCTGTGGGGTGGCGAGATGTGGGGCACTATGGGTGCTATGGGGTGCTGTGGTGTGGGGTGGGATGATGTGGGGTGGTATGGGATGCTATAGGGTGCTGTGGGGAGATGTGGGAAGATGTGGGCGCTATGGGGTGCTGTGGGGTGGGGAGATGTGGGGCACTATGGGCGCTATGGGGTGCTGTGGGGTGGGGAGATGTGGGGCGCTATGGGGTGCTGTGGGGTGGGGAGATGTGGGGCACTATGGGCGCTATGGGGTGCTGTGGGGTGGGGTGGGATGATGTGGGTTGGTATGGGATGCTATGGGGTGGTGTGGGGAGATGTGGGGCACTATGGGCGCTATGGGGTGCCGTGGGGTGGGGCATTGTGGGGTGCTGTGGGGTGGAGAGATGTGGGGCACTATGGGGTGCTATGGGGTTCTATGGGGTCGGGAGATGTGGGGCACTATGGGCGCTATGGGGTGCTGTAGGGTGGGGAGATGTGGGGCACTATGGGTGCTATGGGGTGCTGTGGGGTGGGGTGGGATGATGTGGGGTGTTATGGGATGCTATAGGGTGGTGTGGGGAGATGTGGGGCACTATGGGCGCTATGGGGTGCTGTGGGGTGGGGAGATGTGGGGCACTATGGGCGCTATGGGGTGCTGTGGGGTGGGGAGATGTGTGGTGATGTTGGGCACGTTGGGGTGCTGTGGTGTGGGGAGATGTGGGGCAGGATGGGTTCTATGGGGTGGGGTGGGATGATGTGGGGCACTATGGTCGCTATGGGGTGGGGTTGGGCACTATGGGGTGCTATGGGGCGGGGTGGAGAGATGTGGGGCACCATGGGCGCTATGGGGTGCTGTGGGGTGGGGTGGGATGATGTGGGGTGGTATGGGATGCTGTGGGGTGGTGTGGGGAGATGTGGGGCACTATGGGGTGCTGTGGGTGGGGAGATGTGGGGCACTATGGGCGCTATGGGGTGCTGTGGGGTGGGGATGATGTGGGGCACTATGGGATGCTATGGGGTGGTGTGGGGAGATGTGGGGCACTATGGGCCCATTGGGGTGCTGTAGGGTGGCGAGATGTGGGGCACTATGGGGTGCTATGGGGTGCTGTGGGTGGGGAGATGTGGGGCACTATGGGTGCTATGGGGTGCTGTGGGGTGGGGAGATGTGGGGCACTATGGGTGCTATGGGGTGCTGTGGGGTGGGGTGGGATGATGTGGGGCACTATGGGCGCTATGGGGTGCTGTGGGGAGATGTGGGGCACTATGGGCGCTATGGGGTGCTGTGGGTGGGGAGATGTGGGGCACTATGGGCGCTATGGGTGCTGTGGGGTGGGGAGATGTGGGGCGCTATGGGGTGCTATGGGGTTCTGTGGGGTGGGGAGATGTGGGGCACTACGGGCGCTATGGGGTGCTATGGGGTGGGATGGGATGATGTGGGGTGGTATGGGATGCTGTGGGGTGGTGTGGGGAGATGTGGGGCACTATGGGGTGCTATGGGGTTCTATGGGGTCGGGAGATGTGGGGCACTATGGGCGCTATGGGGTGCTGTAGGGTGGGGAGATGTGGGGCGCTATGGGGTGCTATGGGGTGGGGTGGGAGATGTGGGGCGCTATGGGCGCTATGAGGTGCTGTGGTGTGGGGAGATGTGGGGCGCTATGGGGGCGCTATGGGGTTCTATGGGGTCTGGAGATGTGAGGCACTATGGGCGCTATGGGGTGCTGTGAGGCGGGGTGGGGAGATGTGGGGCACTATGGGCGCTATGGGGTGCCATGGGATGGGGAGATGTGGGGCACTATGGGCGCTATGGGGTGCTGTGGGGTGGGGAGATGTGGGGCACTATGGGCGCTATGGGGTGCTGTGGGGTGAGGTGGGATGATGTGGGGCACTATGGGTGCTATGGGGTGCTGTGGGGTGGGGAGATGTGGGGCACTATGGGCGCTATGGGGTGCCGTGGGGTGGGGAGATGTGGGGTGCTATGGGCGCTATGGGGTGCTGTGGGGTGGGGAGATGTGGGGCACTATGGGGTGCTATGGGGTGCTGTGGGGTGGGGTGGGATGATGTGGGGCACTATGGGGTGCTATGGGGTTCTATGGGGTCGGGAGATGTGGGGCACTATGGGCGCTATGGGGTGCTGTGGGTGGGGAGATGTGGGGCGCTATGGGCGCTATGGGGTGCTGTGGGGTGGGGAGATGTGGGTCGCTATGGGGTGCTATCGGGTTCTATGGGGTCGGGAGATGTGGGGCACTATGGGCGCTATGGGGTGCTGTGGGGTGGGGAGATGTGGGGCACTATGGGCGCTATGGGGTGCTGTGGGGTGGGGAGATGTGGGGCACTATGGGCGCTATGGGGTGCTGTGGGGTGGGGAGATGTGGGGCACTATGGGGCGCTATGGGGTGCTGTGGGGTGGGGAGATGTGGGGCACTATGGGCGCTATGGGGTGCTGTGGGGTGGGGAGATGTGGGGCACTATGGGCGCTATGGGGTGCTGTGGGGTGGGGAGATGTGGGGCACGTTGGGGTGCTATGGGGTGCTGTGGTGTGGGGAGATGTGGGGCACTACGGGCGCTATGGGGTGGTGTGGGGTGGGATGGGATGATGTGGGGTGGTATGGGATGCTGTGGGGTGGTGTGGGGAGATGTGGGGCACTATGGGGTGCTATGGGGTTCTATGGGGTCGGGAGATGTGGGGCGCTATGGGCGCTATGGGGTGCTGTAGGGTGGGGAGATGTGGGGCGCTATGGGGTGCTATGGGGTTCTATGGGGTCGGGAGATGTGGGGCGCTATGGGCGCTATGAGGTGCTGTGGTGTGGGGAGATGTGGGGCGCTATGGGGTGCTATGGGGTTCTATGGGGTCTGGAGATGTGAGGCACTATGGGCGCTATGGGGTGCTGTGGGTGGGGAGATGTGGGGCACTATGGGCGCTATGGGGTGCTGTGGGGTGGGGTGGGATGATGTGGGGTGGTATGGGATGCTGTGGGGTGGTGTGGGGAGATGTGGGGCACTATGGGCGCTATGGGGTGCCGTGGGGTGGGGAGATGTGGGGCACTATGGGCGCTATGGGGTGCTGTGGGGTGGGGAGATGTGGGGCACTATGGGGTGCTATGGGGTGCTGTGGGGTGGGGAGATGTGGGGCACTATGGGGTGCTATGGGGTGCTATGGGGTGGGAGATGTGGGGCACTATGGGCGCTATGGGGTGCTGTGGGTGGGGAGATGTGGGGCACTATGGGCGCTATGGGGTGCTGTGGGGTGGGGTGGGATGATGTGGGGTGTTATGGGATGCTATAGGGTGGTGTGGGGAGATGTGGGGCACTATGGGCGCTATGGGTGCTGTGGGGTGGGGAGATGTGGGGCACTATGGGCGCTATGGGGTGCTGTGGGGTGGGGTGGGATGATGTGGGGTGGTATGGGATGCTATAGGGTGGTGTGGGGAGATGTGGGGCGCTATGGGCGCTATGGGCGCTATGGGGTGCTGTGGGGTGGGGAGATGTGGGGCACTATGGGGTGCTATGGGGTGCTGTGGGGTTGGGCACTGTGGGTCACTTATGGGATGCTGTGGGGCACTGTGGGTCAATTCTTGGGCACTGTGGGTCACTTATGGGGCGCTATGAGGTGCTGACGGGTTACTTATGGGGCACTGTGGGTCACTTATGGGGCGCTATGGGATGCTGACGGGTCACTTATGGGGCACTGTGGGTCACTTATGGGGCGCTATGGGGTGCTGACGGGTCACTTGTGGGACACTTATGGGGCGCTATGGGGCGCTGTGGGTCACTTGTGGGGCACTTATGGGGCGCTGTGGGGCGCTGACGGGTGACTTGTGGGTCGCAGACGAGGACGTCCTGGACACGTGGTTCTCCTCTGGGCTTTTCCCATTCTCCATCTTCGGGTGGCCGGAGCAGGTGGGTCGGGGGGGGGGGGGGCTGCCCCACTGATCCCATTGATCCCATTGATCCCATTGATCCTGTGATCCCATTGATGATGCTGTGCCCCATTGATCCCATTGATCCCACTGATCCCATTGATCCCAATGATGACGCTGTGCCCCATTGATCCCACTGATCCCATTGATCCTGTTGATCCCATTGATCCCACTGATCCCATTGATCCCATTGATCCCATTGATGACGCTGTGCCCCATTGATCCCATTGATCCCATTGATCCTGTTGATCCCATTGATCCCGTTGATCCCATTGATCCCATTGATCCCATTGATCCCATTGATCCTGTGATCCCATTGATGATGCTGTGCCCCATTGATCCCATTGATCCCACTGATCCCATTGATCCCATTGATGACGCTGTGCCCCATTGATCCCATTGATGACGCTGTGCCCCATTGATCCCATTGATCCCGTTGATCCCATTGATCCCACTGATCCCATTGATCCCATTGATCCCATTGATGACGCTGTGCCCCATTGATCCCATTGATCCCATTGATCCCATTGATCCCATTGATCTTATTGATGACGCTGTACCCCATTGATCCCATTGATCCCATTGATCCCATTGATCCCATTGATCCCACTGATCCCATTGATCCCATTGATGACGCTGTACCCCACTGATCCCATTGATCCCATTGATCCCATTGATCCCATTGATCTTATTGATGACGCTGTACCCCATTGATCCCATTGATCCCATTGATCCCATTGATGACGCTGTACCCCATTGATCCCATTGATCCCATTGATGACGCTGTTCCCCATTGATCCCATTGATCCCACTGATCCCATTGATGACGCTGTACCCCATTGATCCCATTGATCCCATTGATGACGCTGTTCCCCATTGATCCCATTGATCCCATTGATCCCATTGATCCCACTGATTCCACTGATCCCATTGATCCCATTGATCCCATTGATCCCATTGATGACGCTGTTCCCCATTCATCCCATTGATCCCATTGATCCCATTGATCCCACTGATCCCATTGATCCCACTGATCCCATTGATCCCATTGATCCCATTGATGACACTGTACCCCATTGATCCCATTGATCCCATTGATGACGCTGTACCCCACTGATCCCATTGATCCCACTGATCCCATTGATCCCACTGATCCCATTGATCTTATTGATGATGCTGTACCCCATTGATCCCATTGATCCCATTGATCCCATTGATGACGCTGTGCCCCATTGATCCCATTGATCCTGTTGATCCCATTGATGATGCTGTGCCCCATTGATCCCATTGATCCATTGATCCCATTGATGCCACTGATCCCATTGGTCCCATTGATGACTCTGTGCCCCACTGATCCCATTGATCCCATTGATCCCACTGATCCCACTGATCCCATTGATCCCATTGATGACTCTGTGCCCCATTGATCCCATTGATCCCGTTGATCCTGTTGATCCCATTGATGACGCTGTGCCCCACTGATCCCATTGATCCCATTGATCCCATTGATCCTATTGATCCCATTGATGACGCTGTACCCCATTGATCCCATTGATCCCATTGATCCCATTGATCCCATTGATGACGCTGTACCCCATTGATCCCATTGATCCCATTGATCCCATTGATGACGCTGTGCCCCATTGATCCCATTGATCCCATTGATCCCATTGATGACGCTGTTCCCCATTGATCCCATTGATCCCATTGATCCCATTGATGACGCTGTGCCCCATTGATCCCATTGATCCCATTGATCCCATTGATGACGCTGTGCCCCATTGATCCCATTGATCCCATTGATCCCATTGATGACGCTGTTCCCCATTGATCCCATTGATCCCATTGATCCCATTGATCCCATTGATGACACTGTACCCCATTGATCCCATTGATCCTATTGATCCCACTGATCCCATTGATCCCATTGATCCCACTGATCCCAGTGATCCCATTGATCCCACTGATCCATTGATCCCATTGATCCCATTGATGACACTGTACCCCATTGATTTCATTGATCCCATTGATGACTCTGTTCCCCATTGATCCCATTGATCCCATTGATCCCATTGATTTCATTGATCCCATTGATGACGCTGTTCCCCATTGATCCCATTGATCCCATTGATCCCATTGATCCCATTGATGACGCTGTTCCCCGTTGATCCCACTGATCCCATTGATCCCATTGATCCCACTCATCCCATTGATGACGCTGTTCCCCATTGATCCCATTGATCCCATTGATCCCATTGGTGACGCTGTGCCCCACAGATGACATTGGGGTCAGAGGTGACATTTAAGGGGGGGGGGGGGGGGGAATTCAGGTGACCCCTGGGGGTGACCCTTGACCCCGACCCCCCCCCCTATCCTCCCCCCCCCCCCCCCCCCCCCCAAGAGCGAGGAGCTGTCGGTGTTCTCCTGGGGGGGGGGGGGGGGGTGGCAGATGACCTCAGATGACCTTGGGGTCAGAGCCGACACTTAAGGGGGGGGGGGGGGAGATGAAATGACCCCGGAGCGGGGGCAATGAGGTGACCTTTGACCCCGACCCCCCCTCCCCAATTCCCCCCCCCTCCCCCTCCCCAGAGCGAGGAGCTGCCTGTGTTCCACCGGGGTGGGGGGGGGAGGGGGTGGCAGATGACCTCAGATGACCTCAGATGACCTTGGCTTCAGAGCCGACACTTAAGAGGGGGGGGGGGGGGGGAGATGAAATGACCCCGGGGGGGGGGGGCAATGAGGTGACCTCTGACCCCGACCCCCCCCCCCCCAATTTGCCCCCCCCCCCCTCAGAGCAAGGAGCTGCCTGTGTTCCACTGGGGGGGGGGGGGGGGGGTGTTGCAGATGACCTCAGATGACCTCAGATGACCTCAGATGACCTCAGATGACCTTGGGGTCAGAGGCAACCTTTAAAGGGGGGGGGGAGATGAAATGACCCCGGAGGGGGGGCATTGAGGTGACCTTTGACCCCGACCCCCCCCCCCCCAATTTCCCCCCCCTCCCCAGAGCGAGGAGCTGCCTGTGTTCCACTGGGGGGGGGGTGGCAGATGACCTCAGATGACCTCAGATGACCTCAGATGACCTTGGCTTCAGAGCCGACACTTAAGGGGGGGGGGGGGAGATGAAATGACCCCGGGGGGGGGGCATTGAGGTGACCTTTGACCCCGACCCCCCCCCCCCAATTGTGTCCCCCCCCCCAGAGCGAGGAGCTGTCGGTGTTCTACCCTGGGACGCTGCTGGAGACGGGTCACGACATCCTGTTCTTCTGGGTGGCCCGCATGGTGATGCTGGCGCTGGCGCTGACCGGGAAGCTGCCATTCCGAGAGGTGGGGGGATTTGGGGGGGGGGCTTTATTTTGGGGGGGGGGGGGCTTTAGGGAGGGGGGATTGGAGGGGTGGTTTGGGGTGGGGGTCTTTGGGGGGGGGGGGCTTTGGGGAGGGGGGTTTGGGAGGTGGTTTGGGGTGGGGGTGATGCTGGCGCTGACCGGGAAGCTGCCATTCCGAGAGGTGGGGGGATTTGGGGGGGGGGCTTCTTTGGGGGGGGGGAGGGGGCTTTGGGGAGGGGGGATTGGAGGGGTGGTTTGGGGTGGGGGTCTTTGGGGGGGGGGGCTTTGGGGAGGGGGGATTGGAGGGGTGGTTTGGGGTGGGGGTCTTTGGGGGGGGGGTCTTTAGAGAGGGGGGGTTGGGGGGGTGGTTTGGGGTGGGGGTCTTTGGGGGGGGGGGGGCTTTGGGGAGGGGGAGGGTTGGGGGGTGGTTTGGGGCGCTGACCGGGAAGCTGCCATTCCGAGAGGTGGGGGGATTTGGGGGGGGGGCTTCTTTGGGGGGGGGGGGGGGAGCTTTTGGGGGGGGGGGGGGGCTTTTTAAGGTGGGGGAGGCCTTTTTGGGGGGGGGGGCTTTTGGGGAGGGGGGTCTTTGGGGGGGGATTTGGGGAGGCTGGGGAGGGGGGTTTAGGGAGGGGGGGGCTGGGGGGGGGTGTTGGGGGTTTGGGGGGGGGCTTTTTGGGGAGGGGGGTCTTTTGGGGAGGGGAGGGGGTCTTTGGGGAGGGGGGGTCTTTGGGGAGGCTGGGGGAGAAGGTGTTTAGGGAGGGGGGGTTGGGGGGTGTTGGGGGTTTGGGGGGAGGGGTTTTTCGGGGGGGGTCTTTGGGGGGAGGAGTTTTGGGGGGGAGTCTTTGGGGGGGGGCTTTTGGGGAGGGCTGGGGGCTTTGGGGAGGGGGGTCTTTGGGGAGGCTGGGGAGGGGGGGGTTTAGGAGGGGGGTGTTTGGGGTTTGGGGGGGTTTGGGGGGAGGGGTTTTGGGGGGGGCTTTTTGGGGAGGGGGGTCTTTGGGGGGAGGAGTTTTGGGGGGGGTCTTTGGGGAGGGGCTTTTGGGGAGGGGGGGTCTTTGGGGAGGTGGGGTTTGGGAGGTGGTTTGGGGTGGGGGTGATGCTGGCGCTGACCGGGAAGCTGCCATTCCGAGAGGTGGGGGGATTTGGGGGGGGGGGGCTTTATTTTGGGGGGGGGGGGGGGGGCTTTGGGAGGGGGGGGGAAAGCTTTGGGGTGGGGGGATTGGAGGGGTGGTTTGGGGTGGGGGTCTTTGGGGGGGGGGGGCTTTGGGGAGGGGGGATTGGAGGGGTGGTTTGGGGTGGGGGTCTTTGGGGGGGGGGGGTCTTTAGAGAGGGGGGGTTGGGGGGGTGGTTTGTGGGGGGGGCTTTTTGGAAAGGGGGGCTTTGGGGAGGGGGGGTTTGGGGGGAGGGGTTTTGGGGGGGGCTTTTTGGGGAGGGGGGTCTTTAGGGAGGGGGGGTTGGGGTGGTTGGGGAGGGGGGTTGGGGGGGGCTTTGGGGGGGCTTTTTGGGGAGGGGGGGCCTTTGGGGGGAGGGGTTTGGGGGGGGGTGGTTTGGGGGGTGGTTTTGGGGGGGGGCTGGGGATGGGGGTGTTTGGGGAGGGGGGGGCTTTGAGGGGGGTGGTTTGGGGGGGGGCTTTGAGGGGGGGGCTATTTGGGGAGGGGGGGGCTTTGGGGGGGGTCTTTGAGGGAGTTGGTTTGGGTGGGGGGCTTTATGGGGGGGTGGTTGGGGGGGGGGGGTTTTGGGGTGTAGCTTTGATGGGGGGGCTTTGATGGGGGTGGTTTGGGGGGGGGCTTTGGGGGGGCTATTTGGGGAGGGGGGGTCTTTAGGGAGGGGGGGTTGGGGGGGGGTGGTTTGGGGTGGGGGGCTTTGGGGGGGGGGGGCTTTGGGGAGGGGGGGTTTGGGAGGTGGTTTGGGGCGCTGACCGGGAAGCTGCCATTCCGAGAGGTGGGGGATTTGGGGGGGGGGCTTCTTTGGGGGGGGGGGGGAGCTTTTGGGGGGGGGGGGGCTTTTTAAGGTGGGGAGGCCTTTTTGGGGGGGGGGGCTTTGGGGAGGGGGGGTTTGGAGGTGGTTTGGGATGGGGGTGATGCTGGCGCTGACCGGGAAGCTGCCATTCCAAGAGGTGGGGGGATTTGGGGGGGGGGCTTCTTTGGGGGGGGGGGGAGCTTTTGGGGTGGGGGGGCTTTTTAAGGTGGGGGAGGCCTTTTTGGGGGGGGGGGCTTTTGGGGACGGGGGTCTTTGGGGGGGGATTTGGGGAGGCTGGGGAGGGGGGTTTAGGGAGGGGGGGCTGGGGGGGGGTGTTGGGGGTTTGGGGGGGGGCTTTTTGGGGAGGGGGGTCTTTTGGGGAGGGGAGGGGGTCTTTGGGGAGGGGGGTCTTTGGGGAGGCTGGGGAGGGGGGGTTTAGGGAGGGGGGGTTGGAGGGTGTTGGGGGTTTGGGGGGAGGGGTTTTTGGGGGGGGGTCTTTGGGGGGAGGAGTTTTGGGGGGAGTCTTTGGGGGGGGGCTTTTGGGGAGGGGTGGGGACTTTGGGGAGGGGGGTCTTTGGGGAGGCTGGGGAGGGGGGGTTTAGGGAGGGGGGGTTTGGGGGGGGTGTTTGGGGTTTGGGGGGTTTGGGGGGAGGGGTTTTGGGGGGGTCTTTGGGGAGGGGTCTTTGGGGGGAGGAGTTTTGGGGGGGGTCTTTGGGGAGGGGCTTTTGGGGAGGGGGGGTCTTTGGGGGGAGGAGTTTTGGGGGGGGCTTTTGGGGAGGGGAGGGGGTCTTTGGGGAGGGGGGTCTTTGAGGAGGCTGGGGAGGGGGTTTGGGTGGGGGGTTTTATGGGGGGGGTGGTTTGGGGGGGGGGGTTTGGGGTGTAGATTTGATGGGGGGGCTTTGATGGGGCTGGTTTGGCGGGGAGGTTTGGGGGGGGGGGCTTTGGGGTGGGGGTCTTTGTGGGGGGGGGGCTTTGGGGAGGGGGGTGGGGGGGGTGGTTTGGGGCGCTGACCAGGAAGCTGCCATTCCGAGAGGTGGGGGGATTTGGGGGGGGGGCTTCTTTGGGGGGGGGGCTTTTTTGGGGGGGGGGGGTGGGGGGGCTTTGGGGGGTCTCTGTGGGGATCTTTGGGGGGGGATCGGGGGATTTTGGGGGGGGTCCTGAGGTGACATGGTGCCCCCCCCCCCCCAGGTGTATCTGCACGCCATCGTGAGGGACGCCCATGGGAGGAAGATGAGCAAATCCTTGGGGAACGTCATCGACCCCCTGGATGTCATCGAGGGCATCAGTCTGCAGGTCTGGGGGGGGGGAATTGGGGGGGGGGACATGGGGGGCAAAGGGGGGGGATGGGGGGGGAATTGGGGGGCAAAGGGGGGGGGATGGGGGGGAAATGGGGGGCAAAGGGGGGGGATGGGGGGGGAATTGGGGGGCAAAGGGGGGGGGATGGGGGGAAATGGGGGGCAAAGGGGGGGGAAATGGGGGGCAAAGGGGGGGGATGGGGGGGAATTGGGGGGCAAAGGGGGGCGGATTGGGGGGCAAAAGGGGGGGAATTGGGGGGGGAAATGGGGGGCAAAGGGGGGGGGATTGGGGGGAATGGGGGGGGAATGGGGGCAAAGGGGGGGGCATGGGGGCTAAATGGGGGGGAAAATGGGGGCGGATTGGGGGGCAAAAGGGGGGGATGGGGGGGAATTGGGGGGGGAATGGGGGGCAGATTGGGGGGAAAAGGGGGGGGGGATGGGGGGGAATTGGGGGGGGATTGGGGGGCAAAGGGGGAGGATGGGGGGGGAATTGGGGGGGGAATGGGGGGCAGATTGGGGGCCAAAGGGGGGGAAATTGGGGAGGGGATGGGGGGGGATTGGGGGGGGAATGGGGGGCAAAGGGGGGCGGATTGGGGGGCAAAAGGGGGGGAATTGGGGGGGATGGGGGCAAAGGGGGGGACATGGGGGGGGAATTGGGGGGGAATGGGGGGCAAAGGGGAGGGGATGGGGGGAATTGGGGGGCAAAGGGGGGGGGATGGGGGGGAATTGAGGGGGGAATGGGGGGCAAAGGGGGGGGCATGGGGGGGATGGGGGGGGAATTGGGGGCGGATTGGGGGGCAAAAGAGGAGGGAAGGGGGGGAATTGGGGGGGGATTGGGGGGGCAAAGGGGGGGGATGGGGGGGGAATTGGGGGGGCAAAGGGGGGGCAGATTGGGGGGCAAAAGGGGGGGAAATTGGGGGGGAGGAATGAGGGGCAAAGGGGGGAATTGGGGGCAAAAGGCGGGGGGGTGGGGGGGGGGAATAGAGGGGAAATGGGGGGCTAAAGGGAGAGGGGGGAAGTGGGGGGGGAATTGGGGGGCAAAGGGTGGGGGATGGGGGGGAATTGGGGGGCAAAGGGGGGGCGGATTGGGGGGCAAAAGGGGGGGAATGGGGGGGAATTGGGGGGGGATTGGGGGCAAAGGGGGGGGATGGGGGGGGAATTGGGGGGCAAAGGGGGGCAGATTGGGGGGCAAAAGGGGGGGAAATTGGGGGGGGGGACATGGGGGGCAAAGGGGGGGGGATGGGGGGGGAATTGAGGGGGGAATTGGGGTGCAAAGGGGGGGGATGGGGGGGAATTGGGGGGCAAAGGGGAGCGGATTGGGGGGCAAAAGGGGGGGAAATTGGGGGGGGATTGGGGGGGGAATGGGGGGCAAAGGGGGGGGAATTGGGGGGGGAAATGGGGGGCAAAGGGGGGGGGATGGGGGGGGAATTGGGGGGGGAATGGGGGGCTAAAGGGAGAGGGGGGAAGTGGGGGGGGAATTGGGGGGCAAAGGGTGGGGGATGGGGGGGAATGGGGGGCAAAAGGGGGGGGGGATGGGGGGGGAATTGGGGGGCAAAGGGGGGGGATGGGGGGGAATTGGGGGGCAAAGGGGGGCGGATTGGGGGGCAAAAGGGGGGGAAATTGGGGGGGGGAATGGGGGGCAAAGGGGGGGGATGGGGGGGAATTGGGGGGCAAAAGGGGGGGGGATGGGGGGGGGAATGGGGGGCTAAAGGGAGAGGGGGGAAGTGGGGGGGGAATTGGGGGGCAAAGGGGGGCGGATTGGGGGGGGAATTGGGGGGAGATTGGGGGGCAAAGGGGGGGGATGGGGGAATTGGGGGGCAAAGGGGGGGAGGAGGGGAAATGGGGGGGAATTGGGGGGAGGAGGAGGGGAAATGGGGGGCAGGAGGAGGGAGGAATTGGGGGGCAAAGGGGGTGGAATTGGGGGGCAAAGGGGGGGGGAAGGGAGGAAGGGGGAGGGGGGGAAGTGGGGGGAAATGGGGGGCAAAGGGGGGAGTAAAAAGGGGGGGCAAAGGGGGGGAATTGGGGGGCAAAGGGGGGGGAATTGGGGGAAGGAGGAGGGGAAAAGGGGGGGAATTGGGGAGGAATTGGGGGGCAAAGGGGGGGGGGAGGAGGGGAAATGGGGGGCGGGAGGAGGGAGGAATTGGGGGGCAAAGGGGGTGGAATTGGGGGGCAAAGGGGGGGGAAGGGAGGAAGGGGGAGGGGGGGAAGTGGGGGGAAATGGGGGGCAAAGGGGGGGGGTAAAAAGGGGGGGCAAAGGGGGGGGAATTGGGGGGCAAAAGGGGGGGGAATTGGGGGGAGGAGGAGGGGAAATGGAGGGGAAAAGGGGGGGAATTGGGGGGCAAAGGGGGGGGAAGGGAGGAAGGGGGAGGGGGGGGAAAAGGGGGGAGATGGGGGGCAAAGGGGGGGGAATTGGGGGGCAAAGGGGGGGGAAGGGAGGAAGGGGGAGGGGGGGAAAAGGGGGGGGAATTGGGGGGCAAAAAGGGGGGGCAAAAAGGGGGGGGATGGGGAGGAGTTGGGGGGCAAAAGGGGGGAATTGGGGGGGATGGGGAGGAATTGGGGGCAAGGGGGGGGAATGGGGGGGCAAAAGGGGATGGGGGGGAATTGGGGGGCAAAGGGGGCGGATTGGGGGCAAAAAGGGGGGATGAGGGGGAATTTGGGGGCAAAGGGGGGGGGATGGGGGGGGAATTGGGGGGGGATTGGAGGGCAAAGGGGGGCGGATTGGGGGGCAAAGGGGGAGGGATGGGGAGGCAAAAAGGGGGGGATGGGGGGAATTGGGAGGAAAAGGGGGGGTGGAATTGGGGGGGAGGGGAAATGGGGGGGAATTGGGGGGCAAAGGAGGGGGATGGGGGGGCGAAAAGGAGGGGGATGGGGGAATTGGGGGCAAAGGGGGGGTGAAATTGGGGGGCAAAAGTGGGGAAATGGGGGGGCAAAGGGGGGGGGATTGGAGGGAAAAAAGGGGGGGAATTGGGGGCAAAGGTGGGGTGAAATTGGGGGGCAAAGGGGGGGGGATGGGGGGGCGAAGGGGGGGGGAGGAGGGGAAATGGGAAAAAGGGGGGCAATTGGGGGGCAAAGGGGGGGAGGAGGGGAAAGGGGGGGGAAGGGAGGAAGGGGGAGGGGGGAAATGGGGGGCAAAGGGGGGGGTAAAAAGGGGGGATGGGGGGAATTGGGGGGCAAAGGGGGGCGGATTGGGGGGCAAAAGGGGGGGCAATTGGGGGGCAAAGGTAGGGGAGGAGAGGAAATGGGGGGGAATTGGGGGGCAAAGGGGGGGGATGGGGGGCAAAGGGGGGGGAGGAGGGGGAAGGGAGGAAGGAGGAGGGGGGAAATGGGGGGGGAATTGGGGGGTAAAAAGGGGGGGGCAAAAAGGGGGGGGATGGGGGGGAGTTGGGGGGCAAAGGGGGGGGAAGGGAGGAAGGGGGAGGGGGGGAAGTGGGGGAGAATGGGGGGGAATTGGGGGAGAATGAGGGGGAATTGGGGGGCAAAGGGGGGGGATGGGGGGGAATTGGGGGGGGATTGGGGGGCAAAGGGGGGGGGAGGAGGGGAAATGGGGGGGGAATTGGGGGGCAAAGGGGGGGTAAAAAAGGGGGGGCAAAGGAGGGGAATTGGGGGGCAAAAGGGGGGGAAATTGGGGGGGGACATGGGGGGCAAAGGGGGGGAATTGGGGGGGGAATTGGTGGGAGAATGGGGGGCAAAGGGGGGGGGATTGGGGGGCAAAAGGGGGGGAATTGGGGGCGGATTGGGGGGCAAAAGGGGGGGGGAGGAGGGGAAATGGGGGGGGAATTGGGGGGCAAAGGGGGGGTAAAAAAGGGGGGGCAAAGGGGGGGAATTGGGGGCAAAGGGGGGGGGAGGAGGGGAAATGGGGGGGAATTGGGGGGCAAAGGGGAGGGAAATGGGGGGCAAAGGGGGGGGGAGGAGGGGAAAGGGGGGGAAGGGAGGAAGGGAGAGGGGGGGAAATGGGGGGGGGAATTGGGGGGCAAAAAGGGGGGGGCAAAAAGGGAGGGGATGGGGGGGAGTTGGGGGGCAAAGGGGGGGGAAGGGAGGAAGGGGGAGGGGGGGAAGTGGGGGAGAATGGGGGGGAATTGGGGGAGAATGAGGGGGAATTGGGGGGCAAAGGTGGGGCAGGGGAGGGCAAAACGGGGGGGGATGGGGAGGAATTGGGGGGCAAAGGGGGGGGAATGGGGGGGCAAAGGGGGGGGAATTGGGGGGCAAAGGGGGGGGGAGGAGGGGAAAGGGGGGGAAGGGAGGAAGGGGGAGGGGGGGAATTGGGGGGGGAATTGGGGGGCAAAAAGGGGGGGGATGGGGGGGGAATTGAGGGGGGAAGGGGGGGAGGAGGGGAGATGGGGGGTGAAATTGGGGGGGGAAGGGGGGGAGATGGGGGGTGAAATTGGGGGGGGAAGGGGGGGGGGGATCAGCCTGGAGGTGGGGGGGTAAAATGGGGGGGGGGCTGTTGGTTGTGGGGCGCTGTGACCCCCCCCCCCCCCCCCCCTTGCAGGGTCTCCATCAGCAGCTGCTCAACAGCAACCTGGACCCCGCTGAGCTGGAGCGAGCGAGGGAGGGGCAGGTGTGGGGCTGGGACCCACAAGTGGGGGGCGGGATCCCCATATGTGGGGTGGGATCCCTATGTGTGGGGCTGGGACCCACAAGTGTGGGGTGGGATCCCTATATGTGGGGCTGGGACCCACAAGTGGGGGGCGGGATCCCTATATGTGGGGCTGGGACCCACAAGTGTGGGGTGGGATCCCTATATGTGGGGCTGGCACCCACAAGTGTGGGGTGGAGTCCCCATATGTGGGGTGGGATCCCCATATGTGGGGTGGGATCCCTATATGTGGGGCTGGGACCCACAAGTGTGTGGTGGGATCCCTATATGTGGGGTGGGATCCCTATGTGTGGGGTGGGATCCCTATATGTGGGGCTGGGACCCACAAGTGGGGGGCGGGATCCCTATATGTGGGGCTGGGACCCACAAGTGTGGGGCGGGATCTGTTATATGTGGGGTGGGATTCCCTATGTGTGGCGTGGGATCCCTATATGTGGGGCTGGGACACTCTATATAGGGCTGGGACCCACAAGTGTGGGGTGGGATCCCTATATGTGGGGCTGGGACCCACAAGTGTGTGATGGGATCCCCATATGTGGGGTGGGATCCCTATATGTGGGGCTGGGACCCACAAGTGTGTGATGGGATCTGTTATATGTGGGGTGGGATCCCTATATGTGGGGCTGGGACCCACAAGTGTGGGGCTGGGACCCCCATATGTGGGGCTGAGCCCCCCAAGTATGAAGCTGAGCCCCCCAAGTGTGGGGCTGAGACCCCCATATGTGGGGCTGGGGACCCCCCAAGTGTGGGGCTGGGACCCACAAGTGTGGGTCTGAGCCCCCCAAGTGTGGGGCTGAGACCCCTAAGTGTGGGGCTGGGACCCCCAAGTGTGGGGCTGAGACCCTCATATGTGGGGCTGAGACCCCCAAGTGTGCGGCTGGGACCCACAAGTGTGGGTCTGAGCCCCCCAAGTATGAAGCTGAGCCCCCCAAGTGTGGGGCTGAGATCCCCAAGTGTGGGGCTGAGACCCCTAAGTGTGGGGCTGGGAACCCCATGTGTGGGGCTGAGACCCCCAAGTGTGGGGTCGGATCCCTATATGTGGCACTGGGACCCACAAGTGTGAGGCTGGGACCCCCATATGTGGGGCTGGGACCCACAAGTGTGGGTCTGAGCCCCCAAGTATGAAGCTGAGACCCCCAAGTGTGGGGCTGAGTCCGCCAAGTGTGGGGCTGGGACCCCCAAGTGTGGGGCTGGGACTTCTAAGTGTGGGTCTGAGCCCCCCAAGTATAAAGCTGAGCCCCCCAAGTGTGGGGCCAAGACCACCATATGTGGGACTGGAAACCCTATGTGTGGGGCTGGGACCCCCATATGTGGGGCTGAGACCCCCAAGTGTGGGGCTGGGACCCCCAAGTGTGGGGCTGACCCCCAACCCCCCCCCCTTTCTGCCCCACAGAAACGCGATTTCCCCAATGGGATTCCGGAGTGCGGCACCGACGCGCTGCGCTTCGCTCTGTGCGCCTACACGGCTCAGGGTGAGGCCCCACCGCTGCCCCATAGCTGCCCCATAAGTGCCCCACGGCTGCCCCATAAGTGCCCCATAGCTGCCCCACTGCTGCCCCATAACTGCCCCATAAGTGCCCCATAGCTGCCCCATAAGTGCCCATAGCTGACCCTTAAGTGCCCCATAGCTGACCCTTAAGTGCCCCACGGCTGCCCCATGAGTGCCCCATAGCTGCCCCATAAGTGCCCCATGGCTGCCCCATAACTGCCCCATAGCTGCCCCATAACTGCCCCATGGCTGCTTCATAAGTGCCCCATAGTTGCCCCATGGCTGCCCCATAGCTGCCCCATAGCTGCCCCATAAGTGCCCCACTGCTGCCCCATGGCTGCCCCATAAGTGCCCCATAGCTGCCCCTTAAGTGCCCCATGGCTGCCCCATAAGTGCCCCATGGCTGCTTCATAAGTGCCCCATTGCTGCTTCATGGCTGCCCCACTAGTGCCCCATGGCTGCTTCATAAGTGCCCCATGGCTGCCCCATAAGTGCCTCATGGCTGCCCCATAAGTGCCTCATGGCTGCTTCATAAGTGCCCCATGGCTGCCCCATGGCTGCCCCATAGCTGCCCCATAAGTGCTCCATGGCTGCCCCATAAGTGCCCATGGCTGCCCCATAACTGCCCCATGGCTGCTTCATAAGTGCCCCATAGCTGCCCCATAAGTGCCCCATGGCTGCCCCATAAGTGCCTCATGGCTGCTTCATAAGTGCCCCATGGCTGCCCATGGCTGCCCCATAGCTGCCCCATAAGTGCCGCATGGCTGCTTCATAAGTGCCCCACAGCTGCCCCATAAGTGCCCCACAGCTGCCCCATAAGTGCCCCATGGCTGCCCCATAAGTACCCCATAACTGCCCCATGGCTGCCCCATAAGTGCCCCATTGGCTGCTTCATAAGTGCCCCATGGCTGCCCCATAAGTGCCTCATGGCTGCCCCATAAGTGCCTCATGGCTGCTTCATAAGTGCCCCATGGCTGCCCCATGGCTGCCCCATAGCTGCCCCATAAGTGCTCCATGGCTGCCCCATAAGTGCCCATGGCTGCCCCATAACTGCCCCATGGCTGCTTCATAAGTGCCCCATAGCTGCCCCATAAGTGCCCCATGGCTGCCCCATAAGTGCCTCATGGCTGCTTCATAAGTGCCCCATGGCTGCCCCATGGCTGCCCCATAGCTGCCCCATAAGTGCCGCATGGCTGCTTCATAAGTGCCCCACAGCTGCCCCATAAGTGCCCCACAGCTGCCCCATAAGTGCCCCATGGCTGCCCCATAAGTACCCCATAACTGCCCCATGGCTGCCCCATAAGTGCCCCATGGCTGCTTCATAAGTGCCCCATGGCTGCCCCATGGCTGCTCCATAGCTGCCCCATAAGTGCCCCATGGCTGCCCCATAACTGCCCCATAGCTGCCCCATAACTGCCCCATGGCTGCTTCATAAGTGCCCCATAACTGCCCCATAAGTGCCCCATGGCTGCTTCATAAGTGCCCCATAGCTGCCCCATAAGTGCCCCATAGCTGCCCCATAAGTGCCCCATAACTGCCCCATAAGTGCCCCATGGCTGCTTCATAAGTGCCCCATAGCAGCCCCACTGCTGCCCCATAACTGCCCCATAAGTGCCCCATGGCTGCCCCATAACTGCCCCATGGCTGCCCCATAAGTGCCCCATAGCAGCCCCATAAGTGCCCCATAGCTGCCCCATAAGTGCCCCATAGCTGCCCCATAACTGCCCCATAGCTGCCCCATAAGTGCCTCATGGCTGCTTCATAAGTGCCCCATAGCTGCCCCATAAGTGCCCCCATGGCTGCCCCATAAGTGCCCCATAGCTGACCCTTAAGTGCCCCACGGCTGCCCCATGGTTGCCCCATAGCTGACCCATAAGTGCCCCACAGCTGCCCCATATCAGCCCCAAATCCACCCCAAACCCCTCATTTCTGCCCCATATCTGCCCCACATCACCCCATAGTGCCCCACATCTGCCCCATATCTGCCCCATATCCGCCCACATCGCCCCACATCCACCCCCAACCCCCCCTCACCCCCCCATCTCCCCCCGCAGGCCGTGACATCAACCTGGACGTGGGGCGCGTTTTGGGCTACCGCCATTTCTGCAACAAAGTGTGGAACGGCGCCAGGTTCACCTTGAGGGCGCTGGGACCCCAATACCGACCCCCCCCCGCCATGGAGGTGT
Organism: Tympanuchus pallidicinctus; assembly: GCF_026119805.1. Taxonomy (NCBI): domain Eukaryota; kingdom Metazoa; phylum Chordata; class Aves; order Galliformes; family Phasianidae; genus Tympanuchus; species Tympanuchus pallidicinctus. The sequence goes on along the minus strand of NW_026294823.1, from coordinate 12,178 downwards.
GGGGCCATCTGTGGGGCTGGGGGGCATCTGTGGGGCTGGGGGGCATCTGTGGGGCTGGGGGCATCTGTGGGGCTGGGAGCATCTGTGGGGCTGGGGGGGCATCTGTGGGGCTGGGGCATCTGTGGGGCTGGGGGGGCATCTGTGGGGCTGGGGGGGATCGATGGGGCTGAGGGTGTTGTATGGGGCTGGGGGGATCTATGGGTCTGGGGGGCATCTGTGGGGCTGGGGGGATCTATGGGGCTGGGGGGCATCTGTGGGGCTGGGGGGATCTGTGGGGCTGGGGGGATCTATGGGGCTGGGGGTGATCTGTGGGGCTGGGGGCATCTGTGGGGCTGGGGGCATCTGTGGGGCTGGGGGGGATCGATGGGGCTGAGGGTGTTGTATGGGGCTGGGGGGATCTATGGGTCTGGGGGGCATCTGTGGGGCTGGGGGGATCTGTGGGGCTGGGGGGATCTATGGGGCTTGGGGTGATCTGTGGGGCTGGGGGCATCTATGGGGCTGGGGGTGATCTGTGGGGCTGGGGGGATCTGTGGGGCTGGGGGCATCTATGGGGCTGGGGGATCTATGGGGCTGGGGGTGATCTGTGGGGCTGGGGGCATCTATGGGGCTGGGGGTGATCTATGGGGCTGGGGGGCATCTGTGGGGCTGGGGGGGATCGATGGGGCTGAGGGTGTTGTATGGGGCTGGGGGGGGATCTATGGGGCTGGTGGGATCTATGGGGCTGGGAGTGATCTATGGGGCTGGGGGGATCTATGGGGCTGGGGGGCATCTGTGGGGCTGGGGCGATCTATGGGGCTGGGGGGATCTATGGGGCCGGGGGGCATCTATGGGGCTGGGGGCATCTATGGGGCTGGGGTGTTCTGTGGGGCTGGGGGTGATCTATGAGGCTGGGTGGCATCTATGGGGCTGGGGGTGATCTATGGGGCTGAGGGATCTATGGGGCTGGGGGGCATCTATGGGGCTGAGGGATCTATGGGGCTGGGGGCATCTATGGGGCTGGAGGCATCTATGGGGCTGGGGCGATCTATGGGGCTAGAGGGATCTATGGGGCTCGGGGTGTTCTATGGGGCCGGGGGGCATCTATGGGGCTGGGGGCATCTATGGGGCTGGGGTGTTCTGTGGGGCTGGGGGTGATCTATGAGGCTGGGTGGCATCTATGGGGCTGGGGGTGATCTATGGGGCTGAGGGATCTATGGGGCTGGGGGGCATCTATGGGGCTGGGGGGCATCTATGGGGCTGGGGTGATCTATGGGGCTGGGGGGCATCTATGGGGCTGGGGGTGATCTATGGGGCTAGAGGGATCTATGGGGCTGGGGGTGTTCTCTGGGGCTGGGGTGATATGTGGGGCTGGGGAGTTCTATGGGGCTGGGGGTGATCTGTGGGGCTGGGGGGCATCTATGGGGCTGGGGGGCATCTATGGGGCTGGGACGATCTATGGGGCTGGGGGTGTTCTATGGGGCTGGGGGGGATCTATGGGGCTGGGGTGATCTATGGGCTGGAGGGCTTCTATGGGGCTGGGGGGCATCTATGGGGCTGGGACGATCTATGGGGCTGGGGTGATCTATGGGGCTGGAGGGCTTCTATGGGGCTGGGGGGATCTATGGGGCTGGGCTGTTCTATGGGGACGGGCTTTTCTATAGGGCCGGGGGGTTCCTATGGGGTCAGGCTGTTTTATAGGGCCAGGGTTTTCCTATGGGGCCGGGGGTTTTTCCTATGGGGCCGATCCTTCCCTATGGGGCCGCTCCTTCCCTATGGGGCCGATCCTTTCCTATGGGGCCGATCCTTTCCTATGGGGCCGATCCTTTCCTATGGGGCCGATCCTTCCCTATGGGGCCGCTCCTTCCCTATGGGGCCGATCCTTTCCTATGGGGCCGATCCTTCCCTATGGGGCCGCTCCTTTCCTATGGGGCTGCTCCTTCCCTATGGGGCCGATCCTTTCCTATGGGGCCGATCCTTCCCTATGGGGCCGATCCTTCCCTATGGGGCCGCTCCTTTCCTATGGGGCCGCTCCTTCCCTATGGGGCCGCTCCTTCCCTATGGGGCCGATCCTTCCTATGGGGCTGCTCCTTCCCTATGGGGCCGATCCTTCCCTATGGGGCCCATCCTTCCCTATGGGGCCGATCCTTCCCTATGGGGCCGATCCTTTCCTATGGGGCCGGGGGTTTTCCTATGGGGCCGCTCCTTCCCTATGGGGCCGATCCTTTCCTATGGGGCCGCTCCTTTCCTATGGGGCCGATCCTTCCCTATGGGGCCGCTCCTTCCCTATGGGGCCCATCCTTCCCTATGGGGCCGATCCTTCCCTATGGGGCCGCTCCTTCCCTATGGGGCCGATCCTTTCCCTATGGGGCCCATCCTTCCCTATGGGGCCGCTCCTTCCCTATAGGGCCGATCCTTTCCCTATGGGGCCGATCCTTTCCTATGGGTCCGATCCTTCCCTATGGGGCCGATCCTTCCCTATGGGGCCGATCCTTCCCTATGGGGCCGATCCTTCCCTATGGGGCCGATCCTTTCCTATGGGGCTGCTCCTTCCCTATGGGGCCGATCCTTTCCTATGGGGCCGCTCCTTCCCTATGGGGCCGCTCCTTCCCTATGGGGCCGATCCTTTCCTATGGGGCCGCTCATTCCCTATGGGGCCGGGGGTTTTCCTATGGGGCCGCTCCTTCCCTATGGGGCCGCTCCTTTCCTATGGGGCCCATCCTTCCCTATGGGGCCGCTCCTTCCCTATGGGCCGATCCTTCCCTATGGGGCCGATCCTTTCCTATGGGGCCGGGGGTTTTCCTATGGGGCCGATCCTTTCCTATGGGGCCGCTCCTTCCCTATGGTGCCGCTCCTTTCCTATGGGGCCGCTCCTTTCCTATAGGGCCGCTCCTTTCCTATGGGGCCGCTCCTTCCCTATGGTGCCGCTCCTTCCCTATGGGGCCGATCCTTCCCTATGGGGCCGCTCCTTTCCTATGGGGCCGATCCTTTCCCTATGGGGCCGATCCTTCCCTATGGGGCCGCTCCTTCCCTATGGGGCCGATCCTTTCCTATGGGGCCGCTCCTTCCCTATGGGGCCGATTCTTTCCTATGGGGCCGCTCCTTCCCTATGGGGCCGCTCCTTCCCTATGGGGCCGGGGGTTTTCCTATGGGGCCGATCCTTCCCTATGGGGCCCATCCTTTCCTATGGGGCCCATCCTTCCCTATGGGGCCGCTCCTTCCCTATGGGGCCGCTCCTTCCCTATGGGGCCGCTCCTTCCCTATGGGGCCGATCCTTCCCTATGGGGCCCATCCTTTCCTATGGGGCCCATCCTTCCCTATGGGGCCGCTCCTTCCCTATGGGGCCGCTCCTTCCCTATGGGGCCCATCCTTCCCTATGGGGCCGATCCTTCCCTATGGGGCCGATCCTTTCCTATGGGGCCGCTCCTTCCCTATGGGGCCGATCCTTCCCTATGGGGCCGCTCCTTTCCTATGGGGCCGCTCCCTTCCTATGGGGCCCATCCTTCCCTATGGGCCGATCCGTCTCTATGGGGCCGCTCCTTCCCTATGGGGCCGATCCTTCCCTATGGGGCCGCTCCTTCCCTATGGGGCCGATCCTTCCCTATGGGGCCGCTCCTTCCCTATGGGGCCGATCCTTCCCTATGGGGCCGCTCCTTCCCTATGGGGCCGATCCTTCCCTATGGGGCCGATCCGTCTCTATGGTGCCGCTCCTTCCCTATGGGGCCGGTCCGTTCCTATTGGCCCGATCCGTCTCTATGGGGCCGCTCCTTCCCTATGGGGCCGATCCTTTCCCTATGGGGCCCATCCTTCCCTATGGGGCCGATCCTTTCCTATGGGGCCGCTCCTTCCCTATGGGGCCGATCCTTTCCCTATGGGGCCGCTCCTTCCCTATGGGGCCGCTCCTTCCCTATGGGGCCGATCCTTTCCTATGGGGCCGCTCCTTCCCTATGGGGCCGCTCCTTTCCTATGGGGCCGATCCGTCTCTATGGTGCCGATCCGTTTCTATGGGGCCGTTCCTTCCCTATGGGGCCGGGGGTTTTCCTATGGAGCCGATCCTTCCCTATGGGGCCGATCCTTTCCCTATGGGGCCGCTCCTTCCCTATGGGGCCGATCCTTTCCCTATGGGGCCGATCCTTTCCTATGGGGCCGATCCGTCTCTATGGGGCCGATCCTTCCCTATGGGGCCGATCCTTCCCTATGGGGCCGCTCCTTCCCTATGGGGCCGATCCTTTCCTATGGGGCCGATCCGTTCCTATGGGGCCGCTCCTTCCCTATGGGGCCGATCCTTCCCTATGGGGCCGATCCTTTCCTATGGGGCCGGGGGTTTTCCTATGGGGCCGCTCCTTCCCTATGGGGCCGATCCGTTTCTATGGAGCCGATCCTTCCCTATGGGGCCGCTCCTTCCCTATGGGGCCGATCCTTCCCTATGGGGCCGATCCTTCCCTATGGGGCCGATCCTTTCCCTATGGGGCCGATCCTTTCCTATGGGGCCGATCCTTCCCTATGGGGCCGCTCCTTCCCTATGGGGCCGATCCTTTCCTATGGGGCCGATCCTTCCCTATGGGGCCGCTCCTTCCCTATGGGGCCGATCCTTCCCTATGGGGCCGATCCTTTCCTATGGGGCCGCTCCTTCCCTATGGGGCCGATCCTTTCCCTATGGGGCCGCTCCTTCCCTATGGGGCCGTTCCTTCCCTATGGGGCCGTTCCTTCCCTATGGGGCCGATCCTATCCTATGGGGCCGATCCTTCCCTATGGGGCCCATCCTTTCCTATGGGGCCGCTCCTTCCCTATGGGGCCGATCCTTCCCTATGGGGCCGATCCTTTCCCTATGGGGCCGATCCTTCCCTATGGGGCCGCTCCTTCCCTATGGGGCCGGGGGTTTTCCTATGGGGCCGATCCTTTCCTATGGGGCCGATCCTTTCCTATGGGGCCGCTCCTTCCCTATGGGGCCGATCCGTCTCTATGGGGCCGATCCTTCCCTATGGGGCCGATCCTTCCCTATGGGGCCGATCCGTTCCTATGGGGCCGATCCTTCCCTATGGGGCCGATCCGTTCCTATGGGGCCGATCCTTCCCTATGGGGCCGATCCTTCCCTATGGGGCCGATCCTTCCCTATGGGGCCGATCCTTTCCTATGGGGCCGCTCCTTCCCTATGGGGCCGATCCGTTCCTATGGGGCCGATCCTTCCCTATGGGGCCGATCCTTCCCTATGGGGCCGCTCATTCCCTATGGGGCCGGGGGTTTTCCTATGGGGCCGATCCTTCCCTATGGGGCCGATCCGTTTCTATGGGGCCGATCCTTCCCTATGGGGCCGGAGGTTTTCCTATGGGGCCGATCCGTCTCTATGGTGCCGATCCGTTTCTATGGGGCCGTTCCTTCCCTATGGGGCCGGGGGTTTTCCTATGGAGCCGATCCTTCCCTATGGGGCCGATCCTTTCCTATGGGGCCGATCCTTCCCTATGGGGCCGCTCCTTCCCTATGGGGCCGATCCGTCTCTATGGTGCCGCTCCTTCCCTATGGGGCCGCTCCTTCCCTTTGGGGCCGCTCCTTCCCTATGGGGCCGCTCCTTCCCTATGGGGCCGCTCCTTCCCTATGGGGCCGATCCGTCTCTATGGTGCCGCTCCTTCCCTATGGGGCCGCTCTTTCCCTATGGGGCTCCGTCTCTATGGTGCCGCCCCTCCCGGCCCGGTGCCGCTGCAGCCCCGCCTCCCTCCTCCCCCCGCAGCTCCGCGGGCGGCCCGGGGTCGCCGAGCGCTGGATCCGCAGCCGCCTGAGCCGCGCCGTGGCCGCGTGCGGAGCCGCTTTGGGCCGCTTCGATTTCCCGGCAGCCACTTCGGCCGTGCACGGCTTCTGGCTTTACGACCTGTGCGACGTCTACCTGGTACGCGGGGTCACGTGGGGTCACGCGGGGGGGGTCACGTGGGGTCACGTGGGGTCACTTGGGGTGGTTTGGTTATGGGGTCATATGGGGTTATGGGGTGGTTATGGGGTCATATGGGGTTATGGGGTCGTTATGGGGTCATATGGGGTTATGGGGTGGTTATGGGGTCATATGGGGTTATGGGGTCGTTATGGGGTCATATGGGGTCATATGGGGTTATGGGGTGGTTATGGGGTCATATGGGGCTGTATGGGGTTATGGGGTGGTTGTGGGGTCATATGGGGTTATGGGGTGGTTATGGGGTTATGGGGTGGTTGTGGGGTCATATGGGGTTATGGGGTGGTTATGGGGTTATGGGGTGGTTGTGGGGTCATATGGGGTTATGGGGGGGTTGTGGGGTCCATATGGGGTTTGGTTATGGGGTCATATGGGGTTATGGGGTGGTTATGGGGTCATATGGGGCTGTATGGGGTTATGGGGTCATATGGGGTCATATGGGGCTGTATGGGGTTATGGGGTGGTTGTGGGGTCATATGGGGTTATGGGGTGGTTGTGGGGTCATATGGGGTTATGGGGTGGTTATGGGGTTATGGGGTGGTTATGGGGTTATGGGGTGGTTATGGGGTGGTTATGGGGTGGTTATGGGGGGGTTGTGGGGTCTGTGGGGTGGTTTTGGGGTCATTATGGGGTGGTTATGGGGTGATGTGGGGTGGTTATGGGGTGGTTATGGAGTCATATGGGGCTGTATGGGGTTATGGGGTGGTTATGGGGTGATTATGGGGTCTGTGGGGTCGTTATGGGGTCTGTGGGGTGGTTATGGGATCATATGGGGTCATATGGGGTTAAGGGGTCATATGGGGTTATGGGGTCGTTATGGGGTGGTTATGGGGTCATATGGGGCTCTATGGGGTTATGGGGTCATATGGGGTTATGGGGTCGTTATGGGGTGGTTATGGGGTCATATGGGGCTGTATGGGGTTATGGGGTGGTTATGGGGTGATTATGGGGTCTGTGGGGTCGTTATGGGGTCTGTGGGGTGGTTATGGGGTCATATGGGGTCATATGGGGTTAAGGGTCATATGGGGTTATGGGGTCGTTATGGGGTGGTTGTGGGGTTATGGGGTGGTTATGGGGTGATATGGGGTGGTTATGGGATCATATGGGGCTGTATGGGGTTATGAGGTGGTTATGGGGTCATGTGGGGTCATATGGGGTCATATAAGGCTCTATGGGGTTATGGGGTGGCTATGGGGTCATATGGGGGGGTTATGGGGTGGTTATAGGGTTATGGGGTGGTTAGGGGGTGATGTGGGGTGGTTATGGGGTGGTTATGGGGTCATATGGGGCTCTGTGGGGTTATGGGGTGGTTATGGGGTTATGGGGTGGTTATGGGGTGGTTATGGGGTGGTTATGGGGTGATTATGGGGTCTGTGGGGTCGTTATGGGGTCTGTGGGGTGGTTATGGGGTCATATGGGGTCATATGGGGTTAAGGGGTCATATGGGGTTATGGGGTCGTTATGGGGTGGTTATGGGGTCATATGGGGCTCTATGGGGTTATGGGGTCATATGGGGTTATGGGGTGGTTATGGGGTGGTTATGGGGTCATATGGGGTCATATGGGGTTAAGGGGTCATATGGGGTTATGGGGTCGTTATGGGGTGGTTATGGGGTCATATGGGGCTCTATGGGGTTATGGGGTCATATGGGGTTATGGGGTCGTTATGGGGTGGTTATGGGGTCATATGGGGCTCTATGGGGTTATGGGGTGGTTGTGGGGTCATATGGGGTGGTTATGGGGTTATGGGGTGGTTATGGGATCATATGGGGCTGTATGGGGTTATGAGGTGGTTATGGGGTCATGTGGGGTCATATGGGATCATATAAGGCTCTATGGGGTTATGGGGTGGTTATAGGGTGGTTATGGGGTTATGGGGTGGTTATGGGGTGCACGGCTTCTGGCTTTACGACCTGTGCGACGTCTACCTGGTACGCGGGGTCACGTGGGGTCACGCGGGGTCACGTGCGGGGGTCACGTGGGGTCACGCGGGGTCACGGGGGGTGGTTTGGTTATGGGGTCATATGGGGTTATGGGGCGGTTATGGGGTGGTTATGGGGTGGTTATGGAGTCTGTGGGGTTATGGGGTCATATGGGGCTCTATGGGGCGGTTATGGGGTTATGGGGTGGTTGTGGGGTTATGGGGTGGTTATGGGGTGCTATGGGGTGATGTGGGGTGATATGGGGTGGTTATGGGGTGATGTGGGGTCATATGGGGCTGTATGGGGTTATGGGGTGGTTATGGGGTCATATGGGGTTATGGGGTGCTTATGGGGTGCTTATGGGGTGATGTGGGGTCATATGGGGCTGTATGGGGTTATGGGGTGGTTGTGGGGTTATGGGGTGGTTATGGGGTGGTTATGGGGTCATATGGGGCTCTATGGGGTTATGGGGTGGTTATGGGGTGGTTATGGGGTGATATGGGGTGGTTATGGGGTCATATGGGGTGGTTATGGGGTCATATGGGGTCATATGGGGTCATATGGGGCTGTATGGGGTTATGGGGTGGTTATGGGGTCTGTGGGGTGGTTATGGGGTCTGTGGGGTCGTTATGGGGTCTGTGGGGTGGTTATAGGGTCATATGGGGTCATATGGGGCTCTATGGGGTTATGGGGTGGTTATGGGGTGCTGTGGGTCCCTATGGGGTCCCTGTGGGGTCCCTGTGGGTCCCTGTGGGTCCCTATGGGGTCTCTGTGTGTCCCTATGGGTCCCTATGGGGTGCTGTGGGTCCCTATAGGTCCCTATGGGATCCCTATGCGTCCCTATGGGTCCCTATGGGGTGCTGTGGGTCTCTATAGGGCTCTATGGGTCCCTATGGGTCCCTATGGGTCCCTATGGGTCTCTGTGGGTTTACGGCTCACTGTGGGATACTGTGGGTCTCTATGGGTCCCTATGGGTCCCTATGGGGTGCTGTGGGTCCCTATAGGGCTCTATGGGTCCCTATGGGTCCCTGTGGGATCCCTATGGGTCCCTGTGGGGTCCCTATGGGTCCCAATGGGTCTCTATGGGTCTCTATGGGATTACGGTCCTCTGTGGGATACTGAGGGTCCCTATGGGGTGCTGTGGGTCCCTATGGGTCCCTGTGGTTCCCTGTGGTTCCCTATGGGTTCCTATGCGTCTCTATGGGTCTCTATGGGTCTCTGTGGGTCATTATGGGGTGCTGTGGTTCCCTGTGGTTCCCTATGGGTCCATATGGGGTGCTGTGGGTCCCTATAGGGCTCTATGGGTCCCTATGGGTCCCTGTGGGATCCCTATGGGTTCCTTTGGGTCCCTATGGGTCTCTATAGGTCTCTATGGGGTTACGGCTCACTATGGGATACTGGGGCCCTATGGGTCCCTATGGGTCCCTATGGGTCCCAATGGGTCTCTATGGGTCTCTATGGGTCTCTATGGGATTACGGTCCTCTGTGGGATACTGAGGGTCCCTATGGGGTGCTGTGGTTCCCTATGGGTCCCTATGGGCCCCTATGGGTCCCTATGGGTCTCTATGGGTCTCTATGGGGTTATGGCTCACTGTGGGATACTGTGGGTCCCTATGGGGTGCTGTGGGTCCCTATGGGTCCCTATGGGTCCCTATGGGTCTCTATGGGTCTCTATTAGTCTGTATGGGTCTCTGTGGGGTTATGGCTCACTGTGGGGCCCTGTGGGGTGCTCTGGGTCCCTATGGGTCCCTATGGGGTGCTGTGGGTCCCTATGGGTCCCTATGGGGTGCTGTGGGTCCCTATGGGGCTCTATGGGATCCCTATGGGTCCCTGTGGGTCCCTATAGGTCCCTATGGGTCCCTATGGGGTCTGTGTGGGTTTACAGCTCACTGTCGGATACTGTGCGTCTCTATGGGTCCCTATGGGTCCCTATGGGGCGCTGTGGGTCCCTATGGGTCCCTATGGGTCCCTGTGGGATCCCTATGGGTCCCTATGGGTCTCTATGGGTCCCTATGGGTCTCTATGGTTCTCTATGGGGTTATGGCTCACTGTGGGATACTGTGGGTCCCTATGGGGTGCTGTGGGTCCCTATGGGTTCCTATGGGTCTCTATGGGTCTCTATTAGTCTGTATGGGTCTCTATGGGGTTATGGCTCACTGTGGGGCTCTATGGGGTGCTGTGGGTCCCTATGGGTCCCTATGGGTCCCTATGGGGTGCTGTGGGTCTCTATAGGGCTCTATGGATCCCTATGGGTCCCTATGGGTCTCTGTGGGTTTACGGCTCACTGTGGGATACTGTGGGTCTCTATGGGTCCCTATGGGTCCCTGTGGGATCCCTATGGGTCCCTGTGGGGTCCCTATGGGTCCCTCTGGGTCTCCATGGGTCTCTATTAGTCTGTATGGGTCTCTATGGGGTTATGGCTCACTGTGGGGCCCTATGGGGTGCTGTGGGTCCCTATGGGTCCCTATGGGTCCCTACGGGGTGCTGTGGGTCTCTATAGGACTCTATGGGTCCCTCTGGGTCCCTATGGGTCCCTATGGGTCCCTATGGGTCCCTATGGGTCTCTATTGGTCTCTATGGGGTTGTGGCTCACTATGGGATATTGTGGGTCCCTATGGGGTGCTGTGGGTCCCTATGGGTCCCTAATGGGTCTCTATGGGTCTCTATTAGTCTGTATGGGTCTCTATGGGTTTACGGCTCACTGTGGGATACTGTGGGTCTCTATGGGTCCCTATGGGGTGCTGTGGGTCCCTATAGGGCTCTATGGGTCCCTACGGGTCCCTGTGGGATCCCTATGGTCCCTATGGGTCCCTGTGTTATCCCTGTGAGTCCCTATGGGTTCCTATAGGTCCCTATGGGTCCCTGCGGGATCCCTATAGGTTCCTATGGGTCTCTATGGGTCCCTATGGGGTGCTGTGGGTCTCTATAGGGCTCTATGGGTCCCTATGGGTCCCTGTGTTACCCCTGTGAGTGCCTATGGGTCCCTATAGGTCCCTATGGGTCCCTATGGGTCCCTATGGGTCTCTGTGGGTTTATGGCTCACTGTGGGATACTGTGGGTCTCTATGGGTCCCTATGGGTCCCTATGGGGTGCTGTGGGTCCCTATAGGGCTCTATGGGTCCCTATGGGTCCCTGTGGGATCCCTATGGTCCCTATGGGTCCCTGTGTTATCCCTGTGAGTCCCTATGGGTTCCTATAGGTCCCTATGGGTCCCTATGGGTCCCTGTGGGATCCCTATAGGTTCCTATGGGTCCCTATGGGTCCCTATGGGGTGCTGTGGGTCTCTATAGGGCTCTATGGGTCCCTATGGGTCCCTGTGTTACCCCTGTGAGTCCCTATAGGTCCCTATGGGCCCCTATGGGTCCCTATGGGGTGCTGTGGGTCCCTATAGGGCCCTATGGGTCCCTATGGGTCCCTGTGGGATCCCTATGGGTCCCTATGGGTCCCTATAGGTTTCTATAGGTCCCTATAGGCCCCTATGGGTCCCTATGGGGTGCTGTGGGTCCCTATAGGGCCCTATGGGTCCCTATGGGTCCCTGTGGGATCCCTATGGGTCCCTATGGGTCTCTATGGGTCTCTATGGGGTTGTGGCTCACTGTGGGATGTGGGATACTGTGGGTCCCTATGGGTCCCTGTGGGATCCCTATGGGTCTCTATGGGTCCCTATGGGTCCCTATGGGTCCGTATAGATCCCTGTGGGTCCCTGTGGGATCCCTATGGGTCCCTATGGGTCCCTATGGGTCCCTATAGATCCCTATAGGTCCCTATGGGTCCCTATGGGTCCCTATGGGTCCCTATGGGGTGCTGTGGGTCCCTATAGGGCTCTATGGGTCCCTTTGGGTCCCTATGGGTCCCTATGGGTCCCTATGGGTCCCTATAACCTCACCCCACTCTTCTCTCCCCCCCCCCCCCCCCCCACCCCCCCAATCTGCCCCATAGGAATGCGTGAAGCCCATCCTGGCCCGCGTCAGCAAGGCTGGGGGGGGAGGCGCAGACCCCCCCCCCTTCCCCCACCCCCCAAAACCCCGCCGCCCCCCGCAGCCCCACGGATGAACCGGCGGGGGGGGAACCTGCGGAGGAAGAGGAAGAGGAAGAGGAAGGGGAAGAGGAAGAGGAAGAGGAAGAGGAGGAAGAAGGGGGGGGGGACGCGGAGGGGCGAGCGGCGGCGGTGCGGGATGCGCTGCACTGCTGTATGGAGGGGGGGCTGCGGCTCCTGGCCCCCTTCATGCCCTTCGTCAGCGAGGAGCTGTGGCAGCGGCTGCCCCACGCCCCCCCCGCGCCCCCCAGCCTCTGCGTGTGCCCCTATCCGCAGCCTGAGACGGTGAGTTGGGGGGGGGGGGGGA
>NW_026294822.1:40000-92500 GCF_026119805.1 Tympanuchus pallidicinctus | reverse complement strand
GCTGCCAATGCAGAGACCTAAGGACATCCCCAGGGAGAGCAGTGAGGAAGAGAAAATGCCATCTTCTGCTGGAGAGCTGGGCCGGGCTGCTGGGACACAGGGAGCTCATAAAAGTGGGCAGTGCTGCAGAGAGACGGCTGTGCCCAGGAGCAGCTCTTGTGCACAGCACAGCCTGCAGGTGACAGGAGGAGAGCAGAGCAAGGAGAGAGAGCTTGTAGGATGTGTATGGTGTGAGCAGGCTGTGAGCTCACTGGAGGAGCATCGCTGGCAGCCTCTGACAAGGTCAGTCTCACTGCAGGCTGTGACTCTGCCGCCTGCCAGGCTCGGTGCTCAGCCTGCCTGGGGAGCTGCCCAGGGCGCTGCGGGGAGATGTGTGGGGGGAAGGAGCCCCTCGGCAGGGCAGGGCAGGGCAGGGCAGGGCAGGGCAGGAGCCTTCTGCTGCTGGGGGCATGGGGATCACAGCTTCAGCGCTGCCAGAGTGTCTCCAAGGGCACTTTGCAAGAGGAGAGACAAGGCAGGGATTTTCCCATACCTGTCCTTAGGGAAGGAGAATGAGTTGGAGGCAGAGATCTGAAAGGAGATGTGAAATATGAACGCAGCTATAAGAGTCCTGAACTGGACGTTTCTCAGTCTGCAGTTACACGCACAAACTCCTCATGTGCTTTCAGCCCCTCTTCTCCCAAAGGATTGCACCAGCTGAAATTTCCATGCTTCTCTGCAGACATGAATAATGCACTTGTCCAGCAAACAGGCAGCTTTCTCTAGTAGAAATTCAAGTGCACAGAGGTAGGAATGGGCACTCTGAGTGCAGACAGACGAAAGATACATGAATGGAAATATGTCATAGGAAGAAAGTATCCAGGAGGCTGGGATATGATTAGGCAATGAGAGGAAAGCAAGAGCTCCTTCATCTTCCACTTCTCAAGGGATGGTGAAGCTCGTGTAAATTCAAGTTATGGAGTTCAATGAACCCTGTCCTAAGAGAAAGAAACACTGTTATAGTATAGGGGTGGAGTGTCTCTGAAAAAGCTCTTGACTCGTCATTATCTTCTGCACTCTGCACAGGACTCCATGCCCAGGAACTGCAGATGCCCAACAGCAGCTCCATCAGCCAGTTCCTCCTCCTGGCGTTGGCAGACACGCGGCAGCTGCAGCTCCTGCACTTCTGGCTCTTGCTGGGCATCTACCTGGCTGCCCTCCTGGGCAACGGCCTCATCAGCACAGCCGTAGCCTGCCACCACCGCCTGCACACCCCCATGTACTTCTTCCTGCTCAACCTCGCCCTCCTCGACCTGGGCTGCATCTCCACCGCTCTCCCCAAAGCCATGGCCGATGCCCTCTGGGACACCAGGCACATCTCCTACGCTGGATGTGTTGCCCAGACCTTTCTGTTTGTCTTTCTGATGTCAGCAGAGTATTGCATCCTCACCATCATGTCCTATGACCGCTACGTTGCCATCTGCAAGCCCCTGCACTACGGGACCTTGATGGACAGCAGAGCTTGTGCCACCATGGCAGCAGCTGCCTGGGGCACTGGGCTTCTCCATGCTCTGCTGCACACTGTCAGTACATTTTCTCAGCCACTGTGCCGAGGCAATGCTGTGGATCAGTTCTTCTGTGAAATCCCCCACATCCTCAAGCTCTCCTGCTCTGAATCAGACTACCTCAGGGAAATTGGTTTCATTGTGCTTAGTGTTCTTGCCGTATTTGCGTGTTTTGTTTTCATTGTTGTGTCCTATGTGCAGATCTTCAGGGCCGTGCTGAGGATGCCCTCTGAGCAGGGACGACACAAAGCCTTCTCCACGTGCCTCCCTCACCTGGCTGTGCTCTCCCTGTTTCTCAGCACTGACTTTTTGGCCTGCATGAAGCCCCCATCCATCTCCTCCCCATCCTTGGACCTGGTGGTTTCATTTCTCTACTCAGTGGTGCCTCCATCATTAAACCCCCTCATCTACAGCATGCGGAACCAGGAGCTCAAGGATGCAGTGAGGAAAATGTCATGGACAAATTTCAGTAGGGTCGTCTTCTCATCTGCCTGAACAAATGACTCAGTTTTTTCTGAAACATGCCTATGTTGTCTTAGAAATATTGAATGGCCTGTACTGAAAAGGACTATAAAGATCATCTAGTTTCAACCCCACTGTTACAGGCAGGGTCACCAACCACCAGAGCAGGCTGCCCAGAGCCTCTCACCCAGCCTGGCCTTGAAAGCCTCCAGGGATGGGGCATCCACAACTTATGTGGGCAACCTGTCCCAGGGCTTTACTACCCTCTGGGTGAAAAACCTCCTTTTAATATCTAGCCTAAACCTCCCCAGCCTCAGTTTAAAACCGCTCCCCCTTGTTCTATCACCAGCCACTGTGCTAAACAGCCATTCCCCCTCCTCTTTATACATTCCCTTGAAGTACTGGAAGGGCACAATGAAGTTTCCTCAGAATCTTCTCTTCCCCAAACTAAGCAAGTCCAGTTCCCTCAACTTTTCTTCCTAGCAGAGCTGCTCCAGCCTTCTGATCATCTTAGTGCCCTCCTCTGGACCCACCCCAAGAGGGGAAGCTGGGGGGCCCACAGGCAAAGGAGGGCTCTGCAGTGGTGCTGCTGAGCCAGCAGGGCAGATGGAGAGGGACTCAGCAGTAGAGAGAGTCTGACAGCGATGACCCAAAATGGTTCATGGATGTTTGTGTTCACTGAGAAGAAATCAGAGTTTCTTGGCTTCCCAGTGGCCATTTCAGCACTGGGTCACCCCCAGGAATCCAGTGACTTGTCTGGGGGCATTGAGTGTGCTGGGTTGGGCTGCAGCTGCAGGGACAAAAACAACATTGGCAGCGTACTGCCCTGAGACCTTCTTCCCAAGTTCCATCTGCAGCTTCCAGAGGGCTCTGCTCTCCTGCAGGTCCTCTTGGAAAGCTGCCTGTCCCAGACACGATCTCTGGGGCCCTTGGAGATGGCATGGGATGCTTGTGATCACACAGTGGAGCTTTGCTCCTTTTCATTTTTTCCCATTAATAATTATCATTTCCTGTCTACTGATGTAAAGTACTTGTCCTAGTGGGAAGGTGAACCACACTGATGGGATATGGCTGAGGAGTGCGTTCTCTTTTTAGGCAAATTGTATTGTGCTTTACTGTTGTTTGTTTTAAAGCAGGAAGCAACAACCTGTGCCTGCGTGCAGACAGTTCTCTTAGGGAAGCAGGTAAAGGAATGGTGTAAAGGAACTGTACCATCCAGCTGCAGACTGCAGTGGAGAATTCTGGTGTAGGGAAAAGTGATGCAAGGGCCAGGTGCATACAGCAGACACGTCAGGCCTGGGGAGGTGAGCAGTCAGGTTGTCTGTACTGTGTCAGACCTCAAGCAATTGCTTCTCCTGCCTGTGCAGATCTCCTTAGGAGACACCCTCAATCAACATCAGTTGGACAATGGTGCTCCAAAAGCAACAAGATGCACCTTGTAAAATCAGAAAACATTTTTCTTGGGTGCCCTTTGAAATCTTCTTTCTTTCCTATAGGAAACATGGAGTGAAGTGTGAGCAAACTCAGAGTCAAGTGTGAGGCAATCCCGGAGTAAAGTGTGGGTAGGCCTGAAGAGAGAGTGCACACACCCAGGGTAGGGTGCCAGTAAAGCCCAGAGAAAAGTGTGAGTAAACCAGGAGCAAAGTGTGAGTAATGTTGAAGAAAAGTTTGAGGAATCCTTGAGTAAAATGTGAGTGGAACACAGTCAAAACAGAAGTATGAGTAAACCCAGAGTACAGTGTTCATAAACCCAGAGTAAAGTGTGAGTAAAAGCCAGAGTAAAGTGTGAATCTGTCCAGAGTAGAGTAAGACTAAACTCAGAGTGAAGAGTGTGCATGACTGGTGCAAAATGTGAGTAAAACCTGGAGAAAATGGTGAATACACTGGGAGTCCAATGTGAGTAAACTTGGAGTCAAGTGTGAGAAACTCCCAGAGCAAAGTGTGGGTTGGTCCGGAGCAAAGTGTTGGTAAATGTGGAGTAAAGTTTGAGGAAAACCCACAGTAAGGTGTGAGTCTACCCGTATTAAAGTGTGGATAGGCCCGGATGACAGAGTGTTCACACCAGGAATAGGGTGTCTGTAAAACCTTGAGATTAATGTGAGTAAGCCCTGTGTAAAGTGTGTGTAAGGTTGAAGAGCAATTTGAGTAAACCTTGATTAAAGTGTGAGTGAAACACACTCAAAAATGAAGTGTGAGTAAAGCCAAAGTAAAGTGTTAGTAAATGTGGTGTAAAATATGAGTAAAATTGAGTTAGGTTCGAGTGCACCCAGAATTGCATAAGCATAACTCAGAGTAAAGAGTGTGCAAACCTGGTGTAGAGTCATTTTTGTGACTCAACATTGCCATCTGCAAACCCCTGCACTACGGGACCTTGATGGACAGCAGAGCTTGTGCCACCATGGCAGCAGCTGCCTGGGGCACTGGGCTTCTCTATTCCCTGCTGCACACTGCCAATACATTTTCACTGCCTCTCTGCCATGGCAATGCTGTGGATCAGTTCTTCTGTGAAATCCCTCAGATCCTCAAACTCTCCTTGACGGAGAGCAGCTCAAGACGCCTGGGACAGACGGGCTGAGGCTCTGGTGGCGCAAGAAGCAAAGTTTATTGTTGTTACAGGGCTTTTATATCTTTTAGCTACAGGAGTGTACAATACTTCAATCAGATAGCATTCATGCAGCTGACAGCAAGACGTCATTACTTAATCAGCTCTTTGTGGATGATGGTCAGTACAGAGATCCAAAGGCGTTCTCTCCACAGAACACGTTCTGCTCTTGGTCACGGAACGAAGAAGCTGTAGCTTATGCTTGCCAGTTCCACATGGCAGTCCTTCCCTTTCAGGAGGGGCCGCGTGTTCCCTGTTTGACCCTTTCAGGCCAGCCAGGTCTGTTTTGCTTCACAGTCTTCCTCACTGGGTGATCTTTTAGGTCTGTTCCAACCTTGGTGATTCTATGATTCTATGATTCTAGAGGTGGAAAGAAAGTCTGGGGGTGGATAGGGGGTTGTGGGGAATCTACGGGGGAAAAGGTGTGAGTGGGGCTTCTGTGAGCTGGAAAGAGGGTCTGGAGGTGGAGAAAGGGTGGAAGAGGGAAACTGGGGGATTGTGGTGGGCTAGAAGCCCTGTGATGTGGAAAGGGGACCTGGGGGTGGGGAGGAGATTGTGAGGGAGAAAAGAGGAGAAAGAGGCTTCTGTGAGTGGAAAGGAGGGTCTGGGGGTGGAGGGGTACATTGTGGAGGGGAATATTGTGGAGGGCAACTTGAGGAGTTGAAAGGGGGAAAAGGGGTTTTTGTAGGGCAGAAAGGGCAGGTCTGGGAGTGGATGGAGGATTGTGAGGGGGAAAAAAAAAGGAGTGGGGTCTCTACAGGGAGGAAAGGGGGTCTAGGAGTGGTGAGGAGGTTGTGGGGGGCTTCTATGGGGTGGGAGTCTGGGGTAGACCTCAGGGGAGTATCTGGGGGAGAAGAGGGGAGTGGGGTGCCTCTGGGGTTGAAAAAGAGTTGGAGGGGAATTTAGTGGGTTGTGGAAGGGAAAAGGGTGAACAGAGCCTCTGCAAGGCAGAAAGCGCATCTGGGGCTGGAGGGAGGAAGGGGTGGGAGGAGAGAGCCAGGGGTTGTGGGGGGCTTCTATTGGGCAGAAAAGGAGTCCGGTTGGGGGGGAATGGAGGTCAAAATGGGGGAACTGACTCCAGGGGTCAGGGAGGAGCACAGGGGACTCCAGAGGTCAGAAAAAGGGGTCAGAAGGCGGAGGGAGCAAGGAGGACACGGGACCCTGGGGGTCAAAGAGAAGGTAATGGGGGGTGATGGCAGACTCTAAGGATCAGAATGGGGGAAATGGAGCGGGGGTACCCGGGAGGAGGAGAGGGGATTCTGGGGGTCAGATAGAGGGGACTGGGAAAGTGGGGGGACTGTAAGGCACAGAATGGGGAGACTCGTGACGGGGTGGAGGGACATTAGAGATCAGAACGGGGGACAGGGGAGGGAGCGGGAGGGCGGGGGGACAGATAGGTGGAGCCTGGGGGTCAGAATGGGGGAGGCGCAGAGGGGAGGCCCGGAAGAGAACGACAGGGATCAGAACGGGGGAAACGAAGGGGGAAGAAGGGGGAGGGAGGCGCAACCCCGGGGGTCACACAGAGGGACGGGGGGGGTTGCGGGCGATCCGTGGCAGGGGGAGGGGAGGAGGGCAGTGAAACGCACGGGGTGGGGGAGGCGGGGAGACGCAGGGCAGCCGCCCCCGCCGAGCGGAACCCCGAGCACCGCAGCGACGTCACGAGGCCAACGCAGAGCGGCACGCGGCCCCTGCAGCACCTGAAGCCCGGCCCCCGCCCCGGTGCCCCCCGAACAGCCGCCTGCAGAAGCCGAGGCGGCTCTCGGAGGCCCGGCTGCTCCGCACGGCCGCCCCCTGCTCGGGTCGCGGGGCTGATGACGTCACTCAGCGGGGACGGCGCCTCGCCGCAACGACGGAGGACGGCTCGGTTCCGCCTCCGAGAACAGCTGGATTCCGACGGGGGACGGACGGGGCCGGCGGCGGTGCCTTCCCCTGACCGCCCGGCGTCCCCGAGGCACGGGGCGGCGGAGCGCCGCTTTCTCCGCGCGGAGCCCCGCGGCTCCGCCATCCCGCCGGCCCCATCGCCGTCGCGGCGGCCTCGCGTCGGCAGCCGCCGTTGGCGGGGCGCCCGCGCTCGGCCCCGCCCCCTCGCCTCTCCCATTGGTCAGTCCGCCGAACGGGGCGGGCAGTCCGGGCGGGGTCCTTTGCGCTCGGTCATCGCGTCCTCACCGCGCGGCTCCGCCCGGCTGCCCGCGGCGATGCCTGTCGTCGTGCGCCCGCTCCGCTTCCGGGGCTCCGGCTGCGGGGACGTGGGGGACCTCAGCGAGGCCGAGCCCGCGCCGCCCCGGCCCCGCTCCGCTCCGTGCGGGCCTTCCTGGAGAGCGGCGAGCGCGGGCTGGCGGCCGCCGGCAGGTGGGGGAGCGGGGCGTCCGGGCGGGCGGCGCGGCCCGGCGATGGCGCTGGGGAACTCGCTGGAGACGAGCGGCTCCGCGGGCGCCTTGACGTCGCGCTGCAGGCGGCGGTCGCGAGGCCGGCGCTGTGCGGAGCGGGACGCTTCTACGTGCGTGCTGGAACTTTCCTGCTGGAAACAGCGCAGAGCAGCGCGGCACGATGGAGAGATGCGTGTGAACTCGCAGCCTGGTGGTACCTGAACGCTTTCCGTGTCGGTCCCTGTTCCGTTTGTGCCTGCAGTGGTTGCAGTTGAGTGCTCTCGCTGTGCACGCACTGAACGCCTGCGTTCCAAAAACTAGCTGCTGTTTTTAAGGCTGTCTCCTCGCCAAATCTTACTCTTCCGTACTTGTTGGAAAGATTTCAAGTGGGGTGAAGAAAATCTCAGCTGTTTCACTTGTCAGCAGTGCAACGACTCTGAAGGGCTAACGAGTGTATTTGCTGTAGGCTGTTCCCTTCTCTGTAATGCAGCCGCATTAACTGACATTAAGGTTATTGATACGGGAGGGAGGGGAATGACCCGAGTAGCTCTCGCACACTTCTTGCATAGACAGCAGAGCTTGATGAAGCTGAATTCTGTGCTTTATGGAATGCAATCAGTTTTCCTTTTGCACAAGTGCTTGCGCTCAGAACATCGCTTTCTCTTGTGCGCTCTTACAGCTGTTTGCAATCGTTCAGTTTCTCACCTCGTGTCCTTTCCTGAAAAGAAACAAGCTTGTTTCCTAACTTGTAAGACTAAATGAAGAGATTTGCTTTTTGTTGTCAAGAAGCTGTAGCAATTCTTTTCTTTGCTCGCCAGATTCCTAAACCAAGGTCAAAACTAATAAGAGGAGATGGTGCTGGGCAAGATGTGCTGGAAATGTTGGCCTGCGACCGAAAAAGCCAGTGTGGTAATAAAACCAGTAATTACAGATGTTCCGTAGTTCTGCTTTAATCTTATGAGCAGCTCATGTCAGAGTTAAAGGCTTGTTAAAGAGCACGCTTGGCGTCTTGGAACACACCATGAAACGTTCTGCATTTTGGCTGCGTATGAATTGCAAGCAGCGGTTTGATCCTGACACGTACTGGGCTTTTTCTTTGTGTCTGCAGGACGTTAAGATAGAATTTGACTTCCAGTGTCTCCTAGTCTGCTGGTTTCTGCCTACTAATACACTATTTGTAAGCACTGCTCGTCCCAAGTGTAAAAGAAAATACTGCTCTTTTCCTGTCACTTCTGTTCCCTTCTTTGTTCCAACAGGTTTGCTGCTTTTTTTCCTTTCTTTTTTTCTTTCTTTCTTTTTCTTTTTTATTATGGTAAAGCTGAGGCAGTCATTTTCAGTCTTCACTGTCCTATGGGCTGTAGATGAAAACCAAGAAAACACCGGGCATCGGGCTGAATTGTTCCTGAATAGGTGAGACTGACAGCTACTTATTTTGAGGACAATTGCAGCGCCCTTATAATAAAAATTCACAGTAACTCTGGAGAACTGGATTTGAAAATGCCTTGGGACTGCTGTCAGCCCATATGCTAGAAGAGTGGCTTAATTACAGGGAGAGTGTAAGTAAGAAATTTGCAAATATCTGAAGGGAAATCTTGCTTCCCAGCCTGAAGCAGCAGGCTTTTGCACGAGGAAGTAACGGTGTGTTTTTCTGTAGGCGCCTGTCTGTGGCACGAACGGAGCTGCACCTCAGCACGTCGACGTGCTCAGCAACAAGCGATCCACGCGCCGCCTCTGCACAGCACTTGTGCTGCTGTGCTTCCTCAAGGCACCTGTGGTGCACCTGTGTGTTTTGATGCTCCGTCTGCTGGAATCCTTTCTCCTCGTGGAGGTGATGATCGCTACAACTACGGCCTGCCCCAGGCGAGCGCAAATCCACCTCTGCCTGAAGCAGGCTGTTTTACAAGACCTGCGTTTGCACCCACAGGTTTAAAACCTGCAGAGTCCTGTGTCAGTGCCGCACAGGACAAATTAGGATCCGCCTTTGCGACAAAGGAAGGGCAGTGGGACTGTAACATCTCTGCAGTGAGAAATGAACCCGCTGCCCCAAAATGTGCTGCCCTGCAGAACGCAAACAAAACTCGTTCAGCAGTATCTCTTCAAGAACTGTCCTTTCAACTCGATGGGAAAACCCCAGCGTGTACCTCTCAGAATCTGGCAGATGCTGAAGCGGAGCCTGCAGAGGGAAGATGTAACTTCTCAGTGTGGATGCCTCCAGGTGGATTTAAATTTGGCATAGAGGAGTGCAATACAAATTGCGCTAAGGAAGACGATCCGCCCAAGGAGCGTACAGCAGGCTTGACAAACATGGATGGAAAAGACAAAAATGAACTGCCCTCAGGTGGTGGAGTTACACTCCAATCTCAAGAAACAGCAAACAGGGACAAGAGTGAGCCCAGCTGTGAGAAAGGCACGTGGATAACAGCTCATGTTTCTGGTACGAACGCAGCCAAAGCGTCTCCTTGTGGTGCCAACTCTGTAGCTGTGCTGGAGGAAGCTACCAGGGAACACAGCGACCTCAGCCATGGTGGTGATGGTTCTGATGCCGCTGTAGAGGCCTCAGAGGCTTTAAGCACCTGTGAAACGCCAAGAAAAACCGTGGTGTCTGCTCCAAAGTTTGTATTGAGGTCTGAATGTGTCAAGAGCGTTTTCAGTAACGAAAAGACATTCCCATCTGGCAAGACCTCGGCCATCGGTTCCCTCTTTGGATTCGGCTTTAATCCTCCAGGAAGGAGCGCTGATGGAATTTGAACATCTCAGAAAGCAGAGCAGGAAAAACCGGGAGTGGCTGAAGCAGCCAAAAGCTGCAGTGCAGCTCAGGAACCTTGGGAGAGCGAGGCATCCAAGCTGGCTCCTCCAGCACAAGATGGGCCCTCCGACTTCTCGTTTAAAGTTCTGGAAGAAGGTGAGCGTTAACTGAGCTAGTAATTTATTCAGCTGTGCTGCTCATTAGTCAGTCATTCATTAGTGCTGGTCATTGAGTTCTTCTGTCTTAATAGGACGTCGATTCTTTCAGTGCCAGTGCAGGTCTGTGATCTCCAAATCCTAGACTTTCAACTTGAGTGATGCTGAGCTGTAGCTGTTTGCACGTGAGAGCAGAAACGTGCCTTATGCAGGATTCAGCGTTGGTCTGCAGTGAGACAGGGAGCTGCGGGTAGGATTTTGGAATGTGTGCGAGGCGCTGTTTAAGATGTCAGGGTGAAGTGCTGAGTGCCTTTTTGAGCTGAACTGGCAGTGGATGTGCGCAGGCCTCGCTCTGACTGGCCACTACGAGAGCAGCACGTGTGCTTCAGCTTCAACTCGAGTCATCCCTTCAACTCGGAGGCATCCTGCTGCTCTGCCTCCATTCCTTTCCGGTAGCTTTACATCTTTATGCCTTGGATTGCCCTGGTTTTTCTTGTGCTTCCCAGAAGAGATGTGAAATAAGTTCTGTTCAGTCGCTGTGTCAGATCTTCTGGAATTTCACATGCTCAGAGCTCATCGGTAGTACAGCTGCTGCAGACAGCTTTCCGTTTCTGACTGGCTTTTGCAGTCCTTGGTTTTGCTTTTCCTCTGCAGATGATTCCCGTGTGGCTCTTCCTTGTAGCTGTGTTTTGTTTGGTGTAAGGCCATCACTAATTCTTGTAACGGTATGAAAATGCTGACCTGTTCCTGGTCTGAGACTTGAATTTCAAAGGGAAGGGGAAAGTATAGTGCTGCTGGAACCAACAGACTCTAACAGTACTTCAACTGGGAAAACCTGTCATCTTCCATTTGGCCAGTCACCCTTTCTGAGGCTGTGAGTGTCTGTATAGTAATAAAAGGTGGCACATATTGGGCTACCAGAAATATAAGTAAATGTCAAAGGAAGCTGGTGTCTGTAGTGGCAGTGGCAAGTTTGAAATCTTCATTATTGCGCGGAGGTTCTTGGATAGCAGCAGAAAACCAAAGCATGGCGGATTTACAGTTCCTTAGTTATCCTGAATGAGTGTCTTTTTATCTAAGGATGCCTTTTCAAAAGCTCTGAATGCAAGATGTTCTGAGTATCGTTAGGTTGCTTCATAATGTACGTGCCAGAAATGATCTCAGTATTTAGCTGTCTTATCAGCTGTTTTCCACTGATGTTTGTTCTTGGCAGCAGGCCCCCCAGTCAAACCTGAGCTGCAGAGGGAATGTGTTACTGCTTCTCAGGTGTCTCAGGGAGAGAAAGGAAACAGCTTTGCCTCCTGAAGTAGAAACGGCTTTGGCTGGTAGAATTCCTCCTAGCAGGTATGTAAGAGTGGAGGGATTTCAGAGCAGTTTCCAAGGGAAATGGTGCTCGTTTTGGAATCGCACTGCTCCAAAGGCACTTCAGTCTCTTGTCGAGTCCAGCTTGAGTGTGTCTTAAGAGTAATGAAGAGTTCTTGTTTGTTTTTTTGCCCAGTTGTTCGCTTCCCTTAATCCCTGTTACTTAGCTGCTCTGAAGCAGTAGGAGCTGTAGGAGCTGTAGGAAAGTTGGAGACTGAGAACTTTCAGTCATGATTTCTCTGTACTGCAGTTGTAATTAGAAATGGAGAAATTTATCAGTTGCTGGGAGGGAGGGAGGGAGAGAGGGAGGGAGAGGAGGGGGGAAATGCGGCTTTATTGGAGGGAGCGGTTATTCTTAGTGTCCAGCCTTAATGTAGTTTGAAAGTTAGGCTCTCATGGCTTATTTGCTTCCTGTTTTATTAATCGTGCTGACTTATTCTTCCTTCCTTGTACAGATTTACATACTGAGCAACCAGTGAACAGCAGCGGAATTTGTGCAGTCAGCTGCGAGCAGCGAAGAAGCAGAATGCACAGAAACTGCTCACGTATCTCAGGATTTACCAGGAGGTGGTGATGCAGCTTTTTAGGAAGGAGAAGAACTGCAAGCTCAAGTAGAGATGAGTTTAACTGGAAGTAGCCTTGCGTAGCTTTGTAAGGCTTAACACAGTTGTTCGTGTCTGGATTTCGTGTTTGACCCTAGCGTGCCTAATAGGATGAGGAGCTTGCAATGACTGTAATCTTCTAGTTTGGCCTCCTGTAAAGAACAGACCTTAATTGCAGGTTAGTGTAATGATTCAGAGCACCAATAAACAGTAGGTGGTGTCCTTTAATTGGAACAGCTGATCTGGTGAAGTCTGCAGAATGTCGTCTTCCTCTTTCTTCAATATCTGTCTGCCTTTCCTCATCTCTTCATCACAGTATGACTTCTGTGGGGTTTTTCTCGCCTTACCTGCTCTTTTTCTCCTTCGGTGTCACTTCTCCCACCAGAAATGCTTGTCTGTCACGCGTTTCTGCAGTTCTTCCAAGTTTTTCTGTAGCTTTGGAAGATGTGTCAATTGAAGAATGTTAAAAGCCAGTAATGCGCACGTAGAAAGCGTGGAGGACATGCAGCTGTGAGGCCTCCGTTTATTATTTTCAGTTGATTCTTGTTCTGTCAGATGCCAGCATGAAGTTATTTCACGGTCTTTAAGAGGAGAGCACCTGGGATGCTAACAGTGCTGCGTTATCACTTAGCACATCATTCAGCAGGCCTGAAATTTCGCTGGGGAATTGTGGCCAGCACACTGGATAGCTTAAGAATCAAACAACTTGCTATGCAGCGTGGTGCAGGCAGTGTTGCATTGCTAAAATGAATTTCAAACGCTGGAACTTGTTGGGCTCTTCCATTTGGAGAAGGCAGGGCTTTTCATTCACTTCAGTGCATGATGAGCGTCGAGCTGAGGGTACAAAGCCACTGGAGAAGAATGTGAAGGAATTGTCTTCAAAGAGAGGGCAGAACTTTACAGCTGGGCCAGAGATGCCGCTCAGCGGAAGGAGCTCTTGGAGAGCTGAAGCTCCTCTTCCGGACACAGCAGAAGTATTCCAGGAGCCTCGTGAGAAGGGGCCGAGTTGCTGAGGTGTGTGCAAAGCATGTCATCGCCACAGAAATGAACTCATTGCCCTCTGAGACATCAAACTGCTTGAATTTGGACAGCTACAGGTGATGCTGGTGAGTCGGTTGGGTGGTTTTTACAGTTCCTTCCGGTCTCTCCTGCAGTCGGTTTGGCTTTGTTTTACCCTGGAGATCCTACAGAACAAAAGCTGCTGATCTCTGGCTGCAGTGAGTAGAGCTAAGGAAATCTCTTCTTGGGTTTGTTTTCAGACGGTGAAGTGGAAGTAGAGCGAGTTGCGGTCAGATTAGAAGTTCAAGAACTGGCTGATTCTTTCGAGAGCAGATTGAAGAATGCCAGCAGAGCTTGTCAGAGCTGCAGAAGGGCCAGCTCTCTGTGGCAGCGGAGCTGTCAAAGGACACCGGCCCTGTTGTTGTGTATTTGGACGTTTCTGCCAGCGATGAACCTTCAGGACACACAGCCACGGAGCTGCTTTCACACATTGTCCCTCGGACGGCTGAAAAGCTCAGGGCCCTGTGCACAGGGGAGAAAGGCTCGTGGATTCAGGAGTACCACGTTTCACAGGATAGTTAGTGACTTCCTATGTCAGGTAAGCTTAACGTGAAGGCTTTTCACGGAGAGAAAAAGCCCACCTGGGCTGCAGCACCGCATGGATCCTGCCTGAAAGTGGGCTTTTCCAGTTTTTGACTGTAGTGAGAGTAGCCAAAATCAGCAGGGCTGCTGTCAGCAGCGACGCCTCAAGCTTTCCCGACACTTCTAGAGAGGATCACGTTTGATTCTTGGGGAGCTGTGACTTCATGGGAACGCCACAGCCTGCGTGTGAGACTTCATTTTGTTCGTGCTGTTATCTGCCTGATGGCTCCTCTTTGACAGCTGTTTGATTTGTGGGCTCTTAGAGCCAGCTTTCAGCCTTTGGCAGCAGCAGGAAGCGGAGCTCCCGACGTGTTGTAGGCAGCGTTTGCTCTGCTCAGGGGCCTTGGCTGCAGCGTGTGTGCAGAGAACAGCGTGCGTGTTTGGCATGGCTGTGCAGCAGAGAACAGAAATGGTAGTTTTGTCATTTTTCAGTGCCTCCCAGGACAGCACTCTGTGGTAGATCAGAAATTGGTGTGCGTGTTGGATTTGCTGTTTAGCAGGTGCATTCTCCTGCTGCATCTCTGTGCATCTCTGTATCCTACTGTACTTTGACTGCAGGAGTTTTCTCGCAGTAGGGTCAAGGCCACCCAAACTCAGGTCTGTTGTGCTTTGAGTATGGAGCCCTTTCAAGGCTTGATTAAGACCTGGCAGAGTAGAAGCCAACGCTGTGTGAACGACAATTCAAGAGTGTCCTTTTCTGGAACTGCGCTCACAAATGGTCAGAATTCACTGTAGGATGCTTGTGATTGTTTTGTACTATTAAGTTCTGTCCACGAGAGCTTGTTCTCCCTATTCTGTCAAAAATACTGTTAGGAATTCTTGATGGTACTGTGCTCTCAAGTATGCAAACCTTTTTTTCGTATTAGAGGCACAATTTTTATATCAATGCATCGTAGCAAGCCAGATTTCCTTTCCTCCTTATGGAAAACCAGATGCTTTCAAACATCTTTCCAGTGTCATGAATAAAGGCTCCGTTCTTAAAACCTGTATCCCCTCCGTTGTGTGAAGGCTTGAGCGGGGTGGAAAAGCAGCCAGGCAGCCTGCCTTCTTTTGTAACACTGTTGGGATTTTGGGCTGTGCCATGGGTTCAGTTGCTCGTAGTCAACAGCGATTCCTTGGAACTGTCATTCAGTTCCAGTGTGTTTGTTTTGTCTCGATTAGTTTTGCTTTTCCACGTGCCGCTGCCCACAGGCACAGCCCTGCTGCTCAGAGAGCTGGGAACAATCCCTAACTTGAGGCTGCGCAGCTCTGCCTCGCGAGGTTCCGTCCACCCCTCGCTGGCAGGGTGCAGCCATCAGCCTCCCTGGGCTCTGTGGCAGTCCTGGGCCCTTCACACATCCTGTTTGTTCAAGTTCTTGGTAGCGTACGCCGTGCTGTGCTGTGTCTGATGCTCAGCTGTGAACGATCCTGATCATCTGCTGCAAATGCACTCCTGCGCTGCTGCTGGTGGCTGATCTGAGTGAGCTGGCCAGGCAGTGGCCAACCAGTTCAGGCCCACATTTGCTGTCACGGTGTGTGGTATCGCGCTCTTCTTCCCGTTTCCCAGCAGATCACAGGGCCTTGCAGCAACAGGGTGTTGAGATCCGCGCTCTCTCGCCCGGTGTGGCTCCCTCCTGCACCGGGCACGAGGTCCAGTGGGAACAGCACAAGCATTTTTATCTGCTTGCTTGGGCTTTTTACAGTCCCTTTGTACACGTGGGCCTTCCTGTGCCCAAAGCCAGAAGAAAGGGGGCTTGCTGCTCCATACCCAGAAGAAAGGGGTTTTCCTGGGCCAGGAACCAGAACGAAGGGACTGGCTGGACTAAAACACAGAAGGAACGTGGCGGGCTGGGCAGACAGCCAGAAGGAACGGGGCTTCCTGGGGCAGAATGGAGCAGGAAAGCAGCCTGCTGGGCAGCAAATCCGTCAGGGAGATTCTTGCTGTGCAGAAACTGAGAAGGAAGGGGGCTCACCAGGAAGAAACCCCGATGGCAGAGGGCTTGCTCAGCTCAAAGCCAGAAAGAAGTGGACTTGCTCTACTGAAACAGTGAAGAAGAGAGGCTGGAAAGGTCAAACGCCAGAAGGAATGAGGATTGCTGGGCCCAAAGCCGGAAGGAAAGGTCCTTGCTGGGCTGGAATGAATAGAGAAGGGTTTTGCTGCTCCTGAGCCCAGAAGGAAGAGGGCTTGTAAGACCATACCCAGAAGAAAGGGGGAGTGCTGGGCAACAAACCAGAAGGAAGGGGGCTTGCTGGACTCAAACCCAGAAGGAAGGGGCTTGCTGGTCCATACCCAGAAAGAAGTGGGTGTGCTGCGCCACAAAGCAACAAGAAGGTGCTTGCTGGGTCCTGAACTAGAAGAAAGGGGGCTTGCTGGGCCACAAATGGAGAAGAAGGGGGCTTGCTGGACTTGGTTAGGGTTAGAGTTAGTTTTAGGTTTGGGGCAGTGAAAGCTTAGGTTAGGGTTAGTGTTAGAGTTTGGTGTTAGTGTTGAGTTTTAGGGTTATGCTTGGGGTTAGGGTTTGGGCCAGGGTAGGCTTAGGGTTCGGTTAAGTTTGAGGGTAAGGGTTAGGGTTAGGTTCAGTGCTAGGTTTACATTTAGGGTTAGGATACAGCTGGGGTTAGGATTAAGGTTAGGATTAGGGTTAGTGTTTGTTTTGGGTTAGGGACTGGGTCAGGGTTAGGGTTGATGTTCAGGTTGGGTTAATATTAGTGTGAGGGTTAGTATTTGCAGAAAGGTTTAGAGCAAGGTTTCAGGTTTGCATTAGAGTTAGGGTTGGGGTTAGAGTTTGGGGTTAATTTTGGGTAGTGTTAGGGTTAGGGATTGGGTTTGGTTGAGGGTTAAACTTATGGTAAGATTTAGGGTTGAGCTTAGGGTTAGGGTTTGGAATTAGGTTTAGGATTAATGTTGTGGCTAGGCTTAGAGTAAGGTTTAGAGTCAGGGTTATGTTTAGGGCAGGGTTTGGGTTAAAGTTAGGGTTGTGGGCTAGGGTGTAGTATCCTCTGTACAGATTCCATTGTGATACACGACTGAACCATTTGCCATTTCACATTTAATCCTTAGGGGCACCGAGTCAATGGGGGTTTCACGTGTTCTCATGTTCAATACAGAACCAGCAGTGGCAGCAACGATGTCGAGACAACGACTTTCACAGGCATGAGAAGTAATGGAGATGTGCACAGTTCTTCCAGCCGCTGTGCAAAGAGCGAATCCAAACCAGCGCTCTTCTTTACAAGTCCCTTCATGCTGTGAGGTTTCTGCCAACGGTGGGTGTGCTTACAACAGAGACATGAGGTGAGCTCTGGGTTTTACTGACTCTTTCTGTTATGATTCTACGATTACTTTTGACCTTTTCATTTTCCTTTAGTTTTCTTTCATTGTTATTTTGTTCCAGGCGTGTACCTGGACAGAGCCCAGCAGTTCCATGATACCATTGTGTCCGTGATGCTTTCCTAGTGAAGGGAGTTTCACCTGGGTGATACCTCCTTGTACAGCCAAATGCACTGAAACCAAAACGAACCTTGCTGTTATTCCTTTCATGTGGTCATTTAAGTGGCCATTTTAATACAATGTATTTTAATCAGAGAGATGCCAGTCAGTCAGAGATCCCCCACGACATCCTTATAGCAAAGCTGAGGAAGAGTGGGATGGATGAGTGGACAGTGAGGTGGGTTGAGAACTGGCTGACTGGCAGAGCACAGAGGGTCGTTGTTGGTGCAGAGTCCGGTTGGAGGCCTGTAAGCAGCGCTGTTCCTCAGGGGTCTGTGCTGGGTCCTTGTTCAACATCTTCATCAATGACCTTGATGAGGGGATGGTGGCCACCCTCAGCAAGTTTGTGATGATACGAAGTTGGGAGGATTGGCTGAAGGCCGTGCTGCCATTCAGCGAGACCTGGACAGGCTGGAGAGCTGGGCAGAAAAAAACCAGATGAGGTTTAACAAAAGCAAGTGTAGAGTCTTGCATCTGGGGAGGAATAATTGCATGCACCAGTACAGGTTGGGGGATGAGCTGCTGGAGGGGAGCTCTGCGGAGAGGGACCTGGGTGTCCTGGTGGATGACAGGTTGCCATGAGCCAGCAGTGTGCCCTTGTGGCCAAAAAGGCCAATGGCGTCCTGGGGTGCATTAAAAAGAGCGTGGCCAGCAGGTCGAGGGAGGCGATCCTCCACCTCTGCTCTGCCCTGGTAAGGCCTCATCTGGAGCACTGCGTCCAGTTCTGGGCTCCCCAGTACAAAACAGACAGGGATCTCTTGGAAAGAGTCCAGCGGAGGGCCACCAAGATGGTGAAGGGCCTGGAGCATCTCTGCTATGAGGAAAGGCTGAGTGAGCTGGGTCTGTTCAGCCTGGAGAAAAGGAGACTGAGAGGGGACCTGATCCAGGTCTATCAGTATCTGAGGTGTGGGGGGCAGAATGGCGAGGCCAGACTGTTTTCAGTGGTGAGTGGAGACAGGACGAGGGGAAACGGCTGGAAACTGCAGCATAGGAAGTTCTGCACAAATGTGCGAAGGAACTTCTGTACAGTGAGGTGAGGAGCACTGGAACAGGCTGCCCAGGGAGGTGGGGGAGTCTCCTGCTCTGGAGATGTTCCAGACCTGCCTGGATGCCGACCTGTGCGACCTGCTGTAGGAACTGCTTTGCCAGGGGGTTGGACTCGATGAGCTCTGAGGTCCCTTCCAACCCCTACAATTCTGTGATTCTGTGATTCTGTGATCCCAGCACCACCCCAGCATATACCACTACTACCCCAGCACCATCCCAGCACATCGCAGCACATCCCAGCACCACCCCACACAATACCAGTACCACCGGACACCAACCCACACCATCCCAGCACATACAAGTACCATCCCAGATCCTCTTAGCACCATCCCAGCACATTCGATTACCATCCCAGCCCCACTGCAGCATATACAAGTACTATCCCAGCACCATCCCAGCACCATCCCACACCATCTGAACATGTACCATTTCCAACCCAGCACATCCCAGCACAACCCCAGCATCTTCCCACCTCATCCCACACAATCCTAGCACATCGCAGCACAATCCCACGCCATCTCAGCACATACCAATACCATTGCAGCACAACTCCAGCACATCCCAGCACAATCATACACCATCCCAGAACATCCATGCACATCCCATCTCCTGCCAGCATCATCCAAGCACCTTCCCGCATCATCTCATACCATCCCAGCACATCCCAGCACATCCCACACCATCCCAGCACACACCATTTCCATCCCAGCACATCCCAGGGCCACCCCAGCACCTTCCAACACCATCCCACGCCATCCTAGCACATTGCAGAACAATCCCAGCACATCCCAGCACCATTCCAGCACATCCCAGCACCATCCTAGCTGAAACGAGTACCATCCCAGCACCACTGCGTGTCTTCCCAGCAGCATCCTACACCATCCCAGCACATCCAAGCATATCCCAGCCATCCCAGCACTATACCAGCACATCCCAGCACATCCCAGCACCATACCAGCACCATCCTAGTACCAGCAGGCACCAACCCACACCATCCCAGCACATAACAGTACCATCCCAGAACATCTCAGCACCATCCCAGCTCAAACAAGTACCAAACCAGCACCATCCCAGCACATCCCACCACGATCCCAGCACCTCCCACCACCACCCCACACAATACCAGTACCACGGGACACCAACCCCAGCTGAGCCCCTCGCCTCTCACCTAATCCCAATACCACTTCCCCAGGCTGCTCTCTAGCATGCCTAGCTTTATCCCCCTCCCCCTTCCTATCTAGTTTAAAGCCCTCTCTACAAGTCCCGCCAGCTCCTGGGCAAGTATCCGTCTCCCTTTTGGAGACAGGCAATTCCCATCAGCAGACCTCAGGCCAGGTGCCCAGTAGACCGCCCCATGATCAAAGAACCCAAAATTCTTGTGCTTGCACCAGCCTCTCAGCCATGCATTTACAAGATGGCTTTTCCTGCTCGTCTCAGCGCTCGTCCCTGCCACCAAGGGAATACTGGCAAACACCACTTGTGTGCCCGCTCCATCAACTAACTTCCCCAGTCTCCTAAAATCATTTTTTATAATCCTCAGGCTTCTAACAGGGATCTCATCACTGCCGGCCTGAACTATCAATAGAGGGTAACAATCAGAGGGGCGGATAAGGCTGGGGAGTTTTCTACAAATATCCCTGACCCGGGCCGCAGGAAGGCAGCACAGCTCCCTACGGGTAGGGGCAGGCCGACACATCGGACCCTCTGTTCCTCTCAGAAGAGTCACCTACAGCTACCACTCTCCTTTCTTTCTTGGAGGAGGCAGTCTTTAAACGCGGGGCTGACCGCCTCACCTTAGGCAAGCTTGGTGGCAGCGCTCCCACATTATCATCAGTCACCACCCCCTCTGGTTTCAGAGTTTCATACCTATTACAGAGAGGGACCAGGGGAACCGAGGCAGGTCGAGAACTTGGGGGTTGCCTGCGACGCCGGGATGAGACCAGCTGCCATTCCTCATCTTCTCTCAAGCTGTCTCTCCCTGTTTGACTACAATGAGAGATAGGGTCCGTTGTCCCCTCAGTCTGGGCAGTGCAATCTCTGCGCCTTTCTCGCAGAGTCACTCCACCAGTCCATCTCTCGTTCACACTCTCTGATGGCCCGCAGTCTGCCTACCTCCTCCCTAAGCTCCACCACCAGCTTGAGCCGCTCGTCCAGCTGCTCACACTGCACACAAGTGGCATCCTTCCCATCCTCCCCTGGCAGCAGCAGGCTGAGGCACTCCCGGCAGCCAGAGACCTGAACCGCCACATTATTGAGCAGACCCTCTGTCTGGGTTGCCACAGTCTTTGCACGGGAAGCACGTTTCCTGGTGAGGACCATGCCTGGAGAGGTGGTGTCAGGGCCTGTTAACAGGAGAGCAGGCACCTGAGAAAACAGGAGAGCAGGCACCTGAGAAAAAGACAAGAGCACTCAGCCGTGCTGACACAAGACACAGCCTCTGCTCCCCACTGCTGCCTTAATGAATGGGCAGTGCAGTGCTAGTGGCCCTCACACACTGACTACCTCCACCCTAAGCGGTCAGAGCACCTTTCCACACCTTCTGGCTTGTGCTATGTGTTATGTGGGCGGGAACCGGTTCCCACCCTCCCTGGTCTCTTTTTATCCACACAACAAATGGCCCAAGGTCAAGCTTCAAAGATAAAGAGCAGGAAGTGTCAGCTCCGCCCCTGGTGAGTCAGGAGCCCGCCCACAAGCTGCCAGCTGCCAGCCCAGGCACAGCACTGTCGATGCCTCCAAAAAAGTCTAAAAAAGGAGCTTTTTTGCTCACTTTTCTTCACTCCAGATCCCTTGCCCACCACAGTTTTACCTGCTCGAAGCTAGTCTCTGTAGCACCTTAACCCTAACCCTGACCCTAAACCTAACCCTAACCCTAACCTTAACCCTAACCCTACCCTAACCCTTATCCTAACTCTAACCCTAACCTTAACCCGAACCCTAACCTTAACCCTAACCCTAACCCGAACCCTAAATCTAACCCTAACCCTAACCCCAACCTTAACCCTAACCCTAACCCTAACCCTAACCCTAACCCTAACCCTGACCCTAACCCTTACCCTACCCCTACCCATACCCCTAACCCTAACCCTAACCCTGACGGAGAGCAGCTCAAGACGCCTGGGACAGACGGGCTGAGGCTCTGGTGGCGCAAGAAGCAAAGTTTATTGTTGTTACAGGGCTTTTATATCTTTTAGCTACAGGAGTGTACAATACTTCAATCAGATAGCATTCATGCAGCTGACAGCAAGACGTCATTACTTAATCAGCTCTTTGTGGATGATGGTCAGTACAGAGATCCAAAGGCGTTCTCTCCACAGAACACGTTCTGCTCTTGGTCACGGAACGAAGAAGCTGTAGCTTATGCTTGCCAGTTCCACATGGCAGTCCTTCCCTTTCAGGAGGGGCCGCGTGTTCCCTGTTTGACCCTTTCAGGCCAGCCAGGTCTGTTTTGCTTCACAGTCTTCCTCACTGGGTGATCTTTTAGGTCTTTTCCAACCTTGGTGATTCTATGATTCTATGATTCTAGAGGTGGAAAGAAAGTCTGGGGGTGGACAGGGGGTTGTGGGGAATCTACGGGGGGAAAGGTGTGAGTGGGGCTTCTGTGAGCTGGAAAGAGGGTCTGGAGGTGGAGAAAGGGTGGAAGAGGAAACTGGGGGATTGTGGTGGGCTAGAAGCCCTGTGATGTGGAAAGGGGACCTGGGGGTGGGGAGGAGATTGTGAGGGAGAAAAGAGGAGAAAGAGGCTTCTGTGAGTGGAAAGGAGGGTCTGGGGGTGGAGGGGTACATTGTGGAGGGGAATATTGTGGAGGGCAACTTGAGGAGTTGAAAGGGGGAAAAGGGGTTTTTGTAGGGCAGAAAGGGCAGGTCTGGGAGTGGATGGAGGATTGTGAGGGGGAAAAAAAAAGGAGTGGGGTCTCTACAGGGAGGAAAGGGGGTCTAGGAGTGGTGAGGAGGTTGTGGGGGGCTTCTATGGGGTGGGAGTCTGGGGTAGACCTCAGGGGAGTATCTGGGGGAGAAGAGGGGAGTGGGGTGCCTCTGGGGTTGAAAAAGAGTTGGAGGGGAATTTAGTGGGTTGTGGAAGGGAAAAGGGTGAACAGAGCCTCTGCAAGGCAGAAAGCGCATCTGGGGCTGGAGGGAGGAAGGGGTGGGAGGAGAGAGCCAGGGGTTGTGGGGGGCTTCTATTGGGCAGAAAAGGAGTCCGGTTGGGGGGGAATGGAGGTCAAAATGGGGGAACTGACTCCAGGGGTCAGGGAGGAGCACAGGGGACTCCAGAGGTCAGAAAAAGGGGTCAGAAGGCGGGGGGAGCAAGGAGGACACGGGACCCTGGGGGTCAAAGAGAAGGTAATGGGGGGTGATGGCAGACTCTAAGGATCAGAATGGGGGAAATGGAGCGGGGGTACCCGGGAGGAGGAGAGGGGATTCTGGGGGTCAGATAGAGGGGACTGGGAAAGTGGGGGGACTGTAGGGCACAGAATGGGGAGACTCGTGACGGGGTGGAGGGACATTAGAGATCAGAACGGGGGACAGGGGAGGGAGCGGGAGGGCGGGGGGACAGATAGGTGGAGCCTGGGGGTCAGAATGGGGGAGGCGCAGAGGGGAGGCCCGGAAGAGAACGACAGGGATCAGAACGGGGGAAACGAAGGGGGAAGAAGGGGGAGGGAGGCGCAACCCCGGGGGTCACACAGAGGGACGGGGGGGGTTGCGGGCGATCCGTGGCAGGGGGAGGGGAGGAGGGCAGTGAAACGCACGGGGTGGGGGAGGCGGGGAGACGCAGGGCAGCCGCCCCCGCCGAGCGGAACCCCGAGCACCGCAGCGACGTCACGAGGCCAACGCAGAGCGGCACGCGGCCCCTGCAGCACCTGAAGCCCGGCCCCCGCCCCGGTGCCCCCCGAACAGCCGCCTGCAGAAGCCGAGGCGGCTCTCGGAGGCCCGGCTGCTCCGCACGGCCGCCCCCTGCTCGGGTCGCGGGGCTGATGACGTCACTCAGCGGGGACGGCGCCTCGCCGCAACGACGGAGGACGGCTCGGTTCCGCCTCCGAGAACAGCTGGATTCCGACGGGGGACGGACGGGGCCGGCGGCGGTGCCTTCCCCTGACCGCCCGGCGTCCCCGAGGCACGGGGCGGCGGAGCGCCGCTTTCTCCGCGCGGAGCCCCGCGGCTCCGCCATCCCGCCGGCCCCATCGCCGTCGCGGCGGCCTCGCGTCGGCAGCCGCCGTTGGCGGGGCGCCCGCGCTCGGCCCCGCCCCCTCGCCTCTCCCATTGGTCAGTCCGCCGAACGGGGCGGGCAGTCCGGGCGGGGTCCTTTGCGCTCGGTCATCGCGTCCTCACCGCGCGGCTCCGCCCGGCTGCCCGCGGCGATGCCTGTCGTCGTGCGCCCGCTCCGCTTCCGGGGCTCCGGCTGCGGGGACGTGGGGGACCTCAGCGAGGCCGAGCCCGCGCCGCCCCGGCCCCGCTCCGCTCCGTGCGGGCCTTCCTGGAGAGCGGCGAGCGCGGGCTGGCGGCCGCCGGCAGGTGGGGGAGCGGGGCGTCCGGGCGGGCGGCGCGGCCCGGCGATGGCGCTGGGGAACTCGCTGGAGACGAGCGGCTCCGCGGGCGCCTTGACGTCGCGCTGCAGGCGGCGGTCGCGAGGCCGGCGCTGTGCGGAGCGGGACGCTTCTACGTGCGTGCTGGAACTTTCCTGCTGGAAACAGCGCAGAGCAGCGCGGCACGATGGAGAGATGCGTGTGAACTCGCAGCCTGGTGGTACCTGAACGCTTTCCGTGTCGGTCCCTGTTCCGTTTGTGCCTGCAGTGGTTGCAGTTGAGTGCTCTCGCTGTGCACGCACTGAACGCCTGCGTTCCAAAAACTAGCTGCTGTTTTTAAGGCTGTCTCCTCGCCAAATCTTACTCTTCCGTACTTGTTGGAAAGATTTCAAGTGGGGTGAAGAAAATCTCAGCTGTTTCACTTGTCAGCAGTGCAACGACTCTGAAGGGCTAACGAGTGTATTTGCTGTAGGCTGTTCCCTTCTCTGTAATGCAGCCGCATTAACTGACATTAAGGTTATTGATACGGGAGGGAGGGGAATGACCCGAGTAGCTCTCGCACACTTCTTGCATAGACAGCAGAGCTTGATGAAGCTGAATTCTGTGCTTTATGGAATGCAATCAGTTTTCCTTTTGCACAAGTGCTTGCGCTCAGAACATCGCTTTCTCTTGTGCGCTCTTACAGCTGTTTGCAATCGTTCAGTTTCTCACCTCGTGTCCTTTCCTGAAAAGAAACAAGCTTGTTTCCTAACTTGTAAGACTAAACGAAGAGATTTGCTTTTTGTTGTCAAGAAGCTGTAGCAATTCTTTTCTTTGCTCGCCAGATTCCTAAACCAAAGTCAAAACTAATAAGAGGAGATGGGGCTGGGCAAGATGTGCTGGAAATGTTGGCCTGCGACCGAAAAAGCCAGTGTGGTAATGAAACCAGTAATTACAGATGTTCCGTAGTTCTGCTTTAATCTTATGAGCAGCTCATGTCAGAGTTAAAGGCTTGTTAAAGAGCACGCTTGGCGTCTTGGAACACACCATGAAACGTTCTGCATTTTGGCTGCGTATGAATTGCAAGCAGCGGTTTGATCCTGACACGTACTGGGCTTTTTCTTTGTGTCTGCAGGACGTTAAGATAGAATTTGACTTCCAGTGTCTCCTAGTCTGCTGGTTTCTGCCTACTAATACACTATTTGTAAGCACTGCTCGTCCCAAGTGTAAAAGAAAATACTGCTCTTTTCCTGTCACTTCTGTTCCCTTCTTTGTTCCAACAGGTTTGCTGCTTTTTTTCCTTTCTTTTTTTCTTTCTTTCTTTGTCTTTTTTATTATGGTAAAGCTGAGGCAGTCATTTTCAGTCTTCACTGTCCTATGGGCTGTAGATGAAAACCAAGAAAACACCGGGCATCGGGCTGAATTGTTCCTGAATAGGTGAGACTGACAGCTACTTATTTTGAGGACAATTGCAGCGCCCTTATAATAAAAATTCACAGTAACTCTGGAGAACTGGATTTGAAAATGCCTTGGGACTGCTGTCAGCCCATATGCTAGAAGAGTGGCTTAATTACAGGGAGAGTGTAAGTAAGAAATTTGCAAATATCTGAAGGGAAATCTTGCTTCCCAGCCGGAAGCAGCAGGAACAACCCACTGCATCAAACACTGTTGTCCCTGTTTGAGTGTTCTGATGTGACACCATGTTTTTCTAGGTCATAGGCTGCTGAACTGAAGCCACGGCAAGGAAGACTTCTTGAAAGCGATTGTGGAATCTTTTGCAAACAAAAGTGGTTTATTTACATTGTTTGAAAGCCTCGTTGGGAGTGGAGCTTCTAAAGAGAGATCTTTTCTCGGCACAGAGGCTGTGGGAGATGTCAGTCCCCAGGCACCAGAGCAAGGAGAACTTGCTGAACACGATATTGGTGAGAGGTGCTGCTTACACTCCGCATACACGTGACTCTGTATCAGAGGTTCTTCTCCAAGTGCTTCATTTGCAGCAACAGACCAGTGTCTGTCACAGCTGTTCATCTTTCCCCTAATGAGAGGCTGCTTTGCAAGAAGTTCCACCTTCAGCTGCGGCGGAGAGGCAGCGTCATCGTGCCAGGTTCTGAAGAATTTCTCACATACTTCCTGCTTCCACACTGTTGTCTTCTGGTCTGTTCTGATTCATTTCCAGTTGAAGCTGCCTGTTGAGCTTTGTGTGCTTGTACGCTGGTAAGTGCTGACAGGAAGGCCCGTACTTATTTATGTGTAATCTGTGAACACAGGTTAGAGGCATGAAAGCGAAATAATTCCAGGATGAGTTGTGAACTAATGAGGTCTTCCCGTTTTTTAAGCTTAACTTGAAGGTGAAGTCTGGCTTTGAATTTGAGCGTAACAAGAGTAGAATGCTGGTGGCCTCCTACTTGGCTCTTAGTGGTCGGAAACAGGTAGACTATTCAGGGTGCAAAGCAAGGAGGCTTATGGCCCTTTCTCTTTGTATGTGTGTTATATTTGTGCATCTGTTTTATATATGAAACAGAAGTTTATGCTACTGCGGCCTCTCTGAAGAAGTTTGTTCATCATGTTTTAAATACATAACGCACAACTTACAAAACGGTTTGTGCTTCTTGCTCGTAGGCCAAAGATTTTCCTTGTTGGAGAAGTGTGATGTTATCTCCATTCTGTGCTTTGTCAAAACCACTGACAAGTGCCAATGCACTTTGGTTGCGCCCTTCTGTGAAGTAGCTGTTGCTTCTGCAGGAGTTATTTGTGCAGTGTGAACAGGTGCAGAAGTCACTTGAAGAAGGCGGCATCTTACTTGGAACTTCTTGGTAGCAGCTTGTTAGACAGAGGCGAGCAGGTGGGAGGAGGTTGGTGGGAAGTGCTTTGCTGGGAGAAACGTTCAGAGCTCGCTCCTCTTGCAGTGAAACCCAGCTCTGATCAGAGGCAGGTCTTCCTGACTCGGACGCAGACCCTGGCTTCTCACAACCCTTGTTGTTGCACAGGTGCTGTTTGGATGCACAGCTGTGGTCTCCAGCACCTCGCGTGGCTTGGCTTGCAGTGGAATTCTGTGTCAGTGTTATTCCCACTGCGCAGATCGTTACAACAACTTTTTCACTCGCCCCACGAGACATCGAGACTGGAAACAGATGCTCCTGAATCCGTTTGCCTGTTGGTCCTTGAAGTAAGCAAGCTTCCCAAGTTGTTAAATGCATTTAAATGCCGGTTTTTTGGTCCCTAATTCCTTCTGTTTGTTTGTTTTTACCAAAGCAGGATTTTTTACTCGGGATGGTGTTCACTGGCAACTTAGAACTGCAAGAGAAGTTCAGCACTCAGCGTGGCACACATCAACCTCCTTGCTTGCCGTTGCTGCTGTGCAAGCAGAACTGTACTGAGAAGCAAAGGTCCTGGTGGGATGCTGTGTGTACTCTCATGCAGAAAAAAACAACGTAGGAATGCTTCAGTTGGGAAATATTGGAAGCAACCTTCTAGAGGGCTTCTGAATTGATTGCCGTGGGCTGCATAAAACCAGTTCCTTTTGTTTGAACGTTCAAGGTTTTTTGCTGCAGGGGTGTGAGATGGTGAAGAGCTTTGTAAAAACGGGCTTTACGTTTCTGATATTGCATTTGTAAAGAAGTGCTGGCTTAGGACTAAAGCTGCTTGTTGTGTTCATCAAACAAATGACGTGTGAGCAGATGGAAAAGAGGGAATGCTAACTGAGGAATGTTTCTGGTGACATTCAGGCCAGACTCGGCAGCCAAGCTGAAGCTTCTTGTACAGCATGGATGGAGTACTGTGTGAGCCCTGGAGAGACACGGCCTTCACCTGCCTTAATTATACACTGGGCAAGAAGCCTGCAAGCAACAGTAAGTTAAGATTGTCTGTAAATAAGTACCGTCTGTTTTTCTCTGATTTGCAAACGTAACAGGCTAAATAAAATCAGATGAGAATGTAGTACTGAGAAGTGCTGCTGATTTTGGTGGCATGACTGGAGCAACCACCTTGCCTGACAAGTACTCTCTACCTCACTGCTCTGAACAGCACAGGTAAAAGCAACGTTGTTTTCTCCCCGTGTTACCTTCTGTGACTATAGAGAGACCTTCTGAAATACGTCCCAAGTGTCAGAGAAAAGCTCTTGAAACTTCTCGAGAAAACAACTGCATCAGAGAAGAAAAAGTAAGAATGACACGTTATTGGAATTTTCTGTGGCAGTCTGAATTTCTCTTCTTCAACAGGGCGTTAGCCTGAACTCGTGCGACCAGAAAGAATCTATGGGAAGAAGCGTCTGCTACTGGAAGGAAATTCTGCTTAGCTTGAAAACTATCAAAAAGCACAGAAGTATTCCTGAACCTGCTGATGCTCTCTTCAAGCATTTCCACAGTGTGGACATCCAGGTACTGACGGATATTCAAAGAGGAGAGTAAGAGGGGTTGTACGTCGCGGGCTTGCATGCCAATGGTTGGTTGGTGTTTTGTTTTGGTTGGCTTTGTGTGTTGATGGGTGGTGGTTGTCTTATTTTTTTGTCGCTGTGCTGCTAATGCTGAGGTTTGGTAGGATCTTTCTGTTGAACTCCTCGGAGTTTTAAAACTCTCTGGTTGGAGGACACTGAACTGCCTTAGCACCAGCTTTCTGAAAAGCTGCTTTCCTGTCATGCAGGGAAAGCAGGCATAGTCTGAACCTCCTCCTATCTGCCTACTTACTAGATGCTTACAGTCTTACACCGACTGTTCCAGGTGTCCACACTGTGTTGTGTGTGACTTGTCTGTGGCTTTGGTTGTAGGTCCTCCAGGTTGCAGCCTGTGAAGAAGAGGCACGTGTGGCTTTTGCAACGCTGGGTGCAGCTGAAGGCAAAACTGATGATGCTTTATTAGCCTTTGAAGCTGTTAACACTGCGGTTTTGCACTGGAACCTATGCACTGTAAGTCTGTAAATTGCATTACCTCAGAATGCTTTTCTGTCACTTGCGTTCTGACCAGTTCTTCCTGATCGATGTGCTGTTACTTAGCTTGGTCAAAGAAAGGCAGAGGAGGTTGAGAGTGATGGTGTGCTACCAGAGGAACAAGAAGAACGCAGAGCCTGTCTTGTTGAAAGGCAGCACTGCCTGATGAAGATCACTGAGGAAAGCTCCTCTGACCCGTCAGTAGCTGCCCAAGTCAGTACAAGAATCAATGCTTGTGTGAATGGTCCTCTTAGTTAATGTTAACAGGTGTGGGGCTTTCCTGGGGGAAAACAACAGCAAAAACACCCCGAGTTTCTGCAGAAAGCCGTGTGCGCTGTGCCGCCGTCGATCAGGACGCAGTCTCTTGCTCTGAGGAAGAATTGCCATCACGACTTGCGTTTCCAATCCATTTCTAGCTGCCGGTATCTGTTAGAGCTGTGACGGAAATGCTGGAGGCAGTGATCCGGGAGCCTGGGGAGAACGGTGAGGAGGGAAGTCTTGCCTCCAGAAACATCTCACGAGCTGCGCACGTGGAAGTGAAAGATGCAGTTCCATCACCCAAGAAGTTCTCTTTCTCACCAACTAACACCTACCAGCTCTATTAGCCGGTTACTCTTTTAGGGAAGTGTTCCTTTTGTGTAAGAAAATCCAAGTTCAGTAAGCTTTTCTTATTTTCTTTGCTCAGACTCTCCTGCAGTGGGCAGAAGATCACAAGTCCTTACTTCAAAAGCTGTGTCAGCAAGTGGAAGCTTTAAAGGTAAACAGCTTTTGTCACTATACTGGATGCAGAAGAGTTGATCTTTTTGTTCTGGTAAGTACTTTGTCACCCAAGCACTGAACTAAGCTTCACTTGCCAGGCTACCTCTTAACTCAGTGAAGAGAACTGCTATAAACATCCGCTTAAATTCAGGGCAAGAGTGAAACTTTGCCTACAAACTCTAATTTGCTACTCAGATATAGGAAGTAATGCTGAGGATTGTGTGTGCAGAAAGTTGTGCTTTCTTCAGCTTAGCTGTTGTCATCTTGGTTCTGGGTTTATTTCTAGCTTCAGGGCACAGTCTCGGTTTTGTAAAGCATGGGCAGGTCGTGGATTATTGCAGCAGTTAACTCTTCTTTTTTCTTTTGTCTCAGATCTTGAACGTGCTTTTAAATAGCAAAGGAGCGTAGGGAGCATTCCTTGGGTTTTCCCCACATACCTGTGTTTCATAGTTTCCATTCTCTTAATTGAAACCCTGTCTTTAACAGAATGAAACACGGGAAATGAAACGTAACAGTTGCAGTGTAAGCGTGCCATCTCATCGCTGGCCTGCTGAAAGCTGTGGAGCAGATACTGTGTCAGATGGTTATGGGAGAGCA
The DNA here is from genome assembly GCF_026119805.1 of Tympanuchus pallidicinctus. Taxonomy (NCBI): domain Eukaryota; kingdom Metazoa; phylum Chordata; class Aves; order Galliformes; family Phasianidae; genus Tympanuchus; species Tympanuchus pallidicinctus. The sequence goes on along the minus strand of NW_026294822.1, from coordinate 62,733 downwards.
CAACACCTTCGTGAAGCTCCTTGGAAGGGTAAGTCGATGCTGGATTTTTAATTGACCGCTTAGCTAAACAGTGAGACTTCTTAAAACCTTTCTGCAGTGTTCTGAGATGAATGAGTAAAACTGGTCCCTGGGGAAAGTTCATTCAAGTCAGAAATGAAAGCTGGATGCAAACCCTTTACTTGGTGTTCAGTTGCTACCTCTGGCCCGTCTGTTTGCAGTAGCCAGTCACCTGCTGTGACTCGCAGTGTCTTGGAAGAACTGCTGCAACCAATGTACCACCAACAGAGGTGAGGACAAACAAATCTGCTCAAGCCATTTCTACTGATTTGTTGGAAACAGCTGGTTGTGATTCTGTGTGCAGCTGGGTATCACTGCGGTTCCCTAGAGAGCATTTACTACACTTGAGGTCTGCTGGAGACAGGCAGAAAGTTCCATTATCAGCTGATCTTTGGGACGTGGGGTTTGGGAGAAGCAGCCAGCAAAAGATGTTTTTAACGTGCTGGCAATGTCCTCTGCTCGTTGTCTGCGATGTTCTTTTCCCCAAAGTAGTGTGGGGACTTGCTGGTTTTGACTTTTTTGGTACTAAAGGAAATGAGTCAGTTCACTTACGCTTCTCTCCAGTCTGTGTGTTCAGGTACCATCCAAGTTTTGAACGTATGATTTCAGTTTAAACTGATGAGAGTTGAAATCTAATTTTAAGGTGCACCTTGCTATGAAGAGTGCACGTTGCATGGGCTTCAGCCCCCTGGTCCCTTTTTCTCCTTTTGCACGAGGAAGTAACGGTGTGTTTTTCTGTAGGCGCCTGTCTGTGGCACGAACGGAGCTGCACCTCAGCACGTCGACGTGCTCAGCAACAAGCGATCCACGCGCCGCCTCTGCACAGCACTTGTGCTGCTGTGCTTCCTCAAGGCACCTGTGGTGCACCTGTGTGTTTTGATGCTCCGTCTGCTGGAATCCTTTCTCCTCGTGGAGGTGATGATCGCTACAACTACGGCCTGCCCCAGGCGAGCGCAAATCCACCTCTGCCTGAAGCAGGCTGTTTTACAAGACCTGCGTTTGCACCCACAGGTTTAAAACCTGCAGAGTCCTGTGTCAGTGCCGCACAGGACAAATTAGGATCCGCCTTTGCGACAAAGGAAGGGCAGTGGGACTGTAACATCTCTGCAGTGAGAAATGAACCCGCTGCCCCAAAATGTGCTGCCCTGCAGAACGCAAACAAAACTCGTTCAGCAGTATCTCTTCAAGAACTGTCCTTTCAACTCGATGGGAAAACCCCAGCGTGTACCTCTCAGAATCTGGCAGATGCTGAAGCGGAGCCTGCAGAGGGAAGATGTAACTTCTCAGTGTGGATGCCTCCAGGTGGATTTAAATTTGGCATAGAGGAGTGCAATACAAATTGCGCTAAGGAAGACGATCCGCCCAAGGAGCGTACAGCAGGCTTGACAAACATGGATGGAAAAGACAAAAATGAACTGCCCTCAGGTGGTGGAGTTACACTCCAATCTCAAGAAACAGCAAACAGGGACAAGAGTGAGCACAGCTGTGAGAAAGGCACGTGGATAACAGCTCATGTTTCTGGTACGAACGCAGCCAAAGCGTCTCCTTGTGGTGCCAACTCTGTAGCTGTGCTGGAGGAAGCTACCAGGGAACACAGCGACCTCAGCCATGGTGGTGATGGTTCTGGACTTGGTTAGGGTTAGAGTTAGTTTTAGGTTTGGGGCAGTGAAAGCTTAGGTTAGGGTTAGTGTTAGAGTTTGGTGTTAGTGTTGAGTTTTAGGGTTATGCTTGGGGTTAGGGTTTGGGCTAGGGTAGGGTTAGGGTTCGGTTAAGTTTGAGGGTAAGGGTTAGGGTTAGGTTCAGTGCTAGGTTTACATTTAGGGTTAGGATACAGCTGGGGTTAGGATTAAGGTTAGGATTAGGGTTAGTGTTTGTTTTGGGTTAGGGACTGGGTCAGGGTTAGGGTTGATGTTCAGGTTGGGTTAATATTAGTGTGAGGGTTAGTATTTGCAGAAAGGTTTAGAGCAAGGTTTCAGGTTTGCATTAGAGTTAGGGTTGGGGTTAGAGTTTGGGGTTAATTTTGGGTAGTGTTAGGGTTAGGGATTGGGTTTGGTTGAGGGTTAAACTTATGGTAAGATTTAGGGTTGAGCTTAGGGTTAGGGTTTGGAATTAGGTTTAGGATTAATGTTGTGGCTAGGCTTAGAGTAAGGTTTAGAGTCAGGGTTATGTTTAGGGCAGGGTTTGGGTTAAAGTTAGGGTTGTGGGCTAGGGTGTAGTATCCTCTGTACAGATTCCATTGTGATACACGACTGAACCATTTGCCATTTCACATTTAATCCTTAGGGGCACCGAGTCAATGGGGGTTTCACGTGTTCTCATGTTCAATACAGAACCAGCAGTGGCAGCAACGATGTCGAGACGACGACTTTCACAGGCATGAGAAGTAATGGAGATGTGCACAGTTCTTCCAGCCGCTGTGCAAAGAGCGAATCCAAACCAGCGCTCTTCTTTACAAGTCCCTTCATGCTGTGAGGTTTCTGCCAACGGTGGGTGTGCTTACAACAGAGACATGAGGTGAGCTCTGGGTTTTACTGACTCTTTCTGTTATGATTCTACGATTACTTTTGACCTTTTCGTTTTCCTTTTAGTTTTCTTTCATTGTTATTTTGTTCCAGGCGTGTACCTGGACAGAGCCCAGCAGTTCCATGATACCATTGTGTCCGTGATGCTTTCCTAGTGAAGGGAGTTTCACCTGGGTGATACCTCCTTGTACAGCCAAATGCACTGAAACAAAACGAACCTTGCTGTTATTCCTTTCATGTGGTCATTTAAGTGGCCATTTTAATACAATGTATTTTAATCAGAGAGATGCCAGTCAGTCAGAGATCCCCCACGACATCCTTACAGCAAAGCTGAGGAAGAGTGGGATGGATGAGTGGACAGTGAGGTGGGTTGAGAACTGGCTGACTGGCAGAGCACAGAGGGTCGTTGGTGGTGCAGAGTCCGGTTGGAGGCCTGTAAGCAGCGCTGTTCCTCAGGGGTCTGTGCTGGGTCCTTGTTCAACATCTTCATCAATGACCTTGATGAGGGGATAATGGCCACCCTCAGCAAGTTTGTGATGATACGAAGCTGGGAGGATTGGCTGACAGCCTGAAGGCCGTGCTGCCATTCAGCAAGACCTGGACAGGCTGGAGAGCTGGGCTGAAGCCAATGGGATGAGGTTCAACAAGGCCAAATGCCGGGTCCTGCACTTCGGCCACAACAACCCCAGGCGACGCTGCAGGCTTGGGGCGGTGTGGCTGGAGGACTGCGTAGAGGAAATGGACCTGGGGGTATTGATGGATGCTGGGCTGAACAGGAGCCAGCAGTGTGCCCAGGTGGCCAAGAAGGCCAAGGGCAGCCTGGCTTGCATCAGAAACAGTGCAGCCAGCAGGAGCAGAGAGGTGATTGTGCCCTGTGCTCAGCACTGGTGAGGCCGCACCTCGAGTGCTGTGTCCAGTTTTGGGCCCCTCACTGCAAGAAAGACATGGAGGCCCTGGAACGTGTTCAAAGGAGGGCAACAAAGCTGGTGAGGGGTCTGGAACACAGGGCTGCTGAGGAGAGGCTGAAGGAGTTGGGAATGTTCAGCCTGGAGAAGAGGAGCTCAGGGCAGAGCTCACTGCTCTCTATGACTGCCTGAAGGGAGGCTGTAGTGAGCTGGGGGTCGGCCTCTGCTCTCGTGCCATCAGTGATAGGAGCAGAGGGAATGGTTTCAAGCTGCGGCAGGGGAGATTCAGGCTGGACATGAGGAAGTGTTACTGTTCAGAAAGGGTGGTCAGGCAGTGGAATGGATGCCCAGGGAGGTGGTGGAGTCACCGAGCCTGGAGGTGTTCAAGGAAAGGCTGGATGTTGTGTTGAGGGACGTGGTTCAGTGGGAGCTGTTGGTAATGGGTGGACGGTTGGACTGGGTGATCTTTTAGGTCTTTTCCAACCTTGGTGATTCTATGATTCTATGATCTCACACTGCAGGGGGAACTTTGCAGACAGATGTCACTACAGCATTCTGGCCCCATAGCCCCTATGGCCCCATAACCACAACAACCCCATCTCATAGCAATCCCATCCCATATCCATCATATCCACCCCATAACCATCTTGATTCCATCCCATATCTATACCCCCCCATCCTATCCCCATCTTCTATCCCATATCCATCCTAAATCCATATCCCCACATCCATTCCATACATTACCATACAATCAATGAGCATACAGATGACACAGCATACCCGAGAGCTCAGCTTATGCAGTTATACCAGAACAGAAAAGAAGGACACTCACCTACCTTAGGCTCATGCGGTAAACTCCAGTGGAGCGGATCACCAGAACGGATCCTTCTCCCCTGGCAGTCAGCTCTTAAATGGGTCTCGGAGGGGTGCAGCCAGGCTCCACCACTCCCAGCAGCGCAGATGAATTGCCTTCACCTGTGCTCCCATGGCTGACTCAGGGCCGGCCTCAGGTGCCCGGTCAGAGGTTCAGGCTGTGGTTCAGCAGTCCCCGTACACTTATCCAGCCCATTATCACCCCGGCCCCATATTCTTCCCCAGTCCATCCCACACTCTTCCCCTGTTGATCCCACATCCATCCCAACCTAATCCCATACCCAGGGCCCATCCCATATATACTCCAATTTCCGATCTCCCATTCCATAACCATCCCATATCCCACATCCCGATCCTAAATTTCGCATCCTAATCCCACATCCCATCCCCATCTCCCACCTGTCAATCCCAATCCCATCTCCCACCCCCTATAGCAATAGGGCGCACGCCGAAGTCCCGCCCCGTGCCAGTGCTCCTCCTATCAACGGCCCCGCACCTCCCCGCCCCCGGGCTCTCATTGGTCCGGTGCAGCTCTGTCCTGCCTCCGGGCTCCCATTGGTCAGTGGCGGCGCCGCCGGCTCCCGTTGGCTGAGGCGCGGCGCGCGGGAACGGCCGTTAGCAGCCGGGTCGGATCCGCCCCGCCTTCCCCTCAGGCGCTGCTGCTCCCGCAGCCCGGGTCGCCCCGCGCGACGCCGCTGCTGTGCGCCGGAGCTGCCCGGAAGCACCGAGATGGAACCGCGGCACGAGAGCCGCGGTGCTGAGGACAGAGGCGCCGGAGCTGGGGGAACGGCGAGCGGCACCGGGACAGGGGACGCCTGGGCAGCCGTAACCTGGCTTCATGCGGGGTGAGGGGCTGGGAGTGGGACTGGGATGCGGATGCAGACAGGACGGGATGTGGGGAAGTGGGATAAATACGGGACGGGCTGTGAATATGGGGTGGATATGAGGCGATAGGGAGCTGTGGGAGAGAGGTAGGGGGATAATGGGGAAATAGAGGGGGGAGAGGGAGCTGTGGAGAGCTGGGGAGGGATATGGGGGAGTGGGGGCTACAGAAAGCTGTGAGGTATAGGGAGGCGTGTGGATGTATCGTGGGCTGTGGTGGGGAATTGGGGGATATGGGGGATTTGGGGCAATAGGGGACTGTGAGGATGTTATGGGGAAACAGTGCTATGGGGAGCACGGGGGGGTTGGGAGGGGCTGTGGGGGGCTGAATGGGGGTATAAGGTGGGCTATGGAGGGATGTGGGGCTACAGGGTCCAGATATCATCCACTCTTTGCTGGATGAGGCTGGGAATGTGAGCACTGAGGATAAGGAAAAGGCGGAGGTTCTGAATGCCTTCTTTACGTCTGTCTCTAAAAGTCAGACCAGTTACCCTCAGGATGCTCCTCTCTCTGACCTGGTAATCTGGGCTGGGGAGCACACGAACCCCCCTGTGATTCTGGAGGAAACAGTCAGAGACCTCCTGCTCCAACTGGGCTGCCACAAGGCGATGGGGCCAGATGGGATCCACCCGAGAGTGCTGAGGGAACTGGCGGAGGTGAGAGCCGAGCCGCTTTCCATCATCTGTCAGCGCTCCTTGTTGGCTGGTGAGGTCCCAGAAGACTGGAGGCTTGCCGATGTGACTCCATTTATAAGAAAGGTCGTAAGGAGGATCCGGGGAACTACAGGCCTGTTAGCCTGACCTCGGTGCCAGGGAAGGTGATGGAGCAGATCACACGGCATGTGCAGGATGAGCGGGGGATCAGGCCTAGCCAGCATGGGTTCGTGAAGGGCAGCTCCTGTTTGACCAACCTGATCTCCTTCTATGATCTGTGACCCGTCTGGTGGATGAGGGAAAGGCTGTTGATGTGGTCTACCTAGACTTCAGCAAAGCCTTTGGCACTGTCTCCCACAGCATTCTCCTGCAGAAGCTGGCAGCCCGAGGCTTGGATGGCTGCTCTCTGGGCTGGGTGAGGAGCTGGCTGGAGGGCCGGGCTCAGAGAGTGGTGGTGAATGGAGTGAAATCCAGCTGGCGACCGGTCGTGAGCGGTGTTCCCCAGGGGTCGGTGCTGGGCCTGTCCTCTTCAGTATCTTGATTGATGACCTGGATGAGGGCATCGAGTGCACCCTCAGTACATTCGAAGATGACACCAATTGGCTGGAAGTGTGGATCTGCCTGGGGGTAGCGAGGCCCTGGAACGTGTTCAAAGGAGGGCAACAAAGCTGGTGAGGGGTCTGGAACACAGGGCTGCTGAGGAGAGGCTGAAGGAGCTGGGAATGTTCAGCCTGGAGAAGAGGAGCTCAGGGCAGAGCTCACTGCTCTCTATGACTGCCTGAAGGGAGGCTGTAGTGAGCTGGGGGTCGGCCTCTGCTCTCGTGTCATCAGTGATAGGAGCAGAGGGAATGGTTTCAAGCTGCGGCAGGGGAGATTCAGGCTGGACATGAGGAAGTGTTACTGTTCAGAAAGGGTGGTCAGGCAGTGGAATGGATGCCCAGGGAGGTGGTGGAGTCACCGACCCTGGGGGTGTTCAAGGAAAGGCTGGATGTTGTGTTGAGGGACGTGGTTCAGTGGGAGCTGTTGGTAATGGGTGGACGGTTGGACTGGATGAGCTTTTAGGTCTTTTCCAACCTTGGTGATTCTATGATTCTATATAGGTCCAAATACAGGGACTATAGGGAGTTATAACGGGAGATGGGGCAATATTGGTGGGATGTGGGGTTACAGGAAGGTTGTGAAGTGATACAGGGTGATAGTGGGCTACAGGGGTCTGGGGAGAGCTATGGGGAGGGTTATAAAGGGCTGGGAGGAGGAAAAAAGAGAGTATGGTTCAATAAACATAGGTGGAATAGAAGGGGACTTGGGGCTGCAGGGAGATGGCTGTAGGTGTGATATGGAGAAAGAGGTGCGACAGGGGGCTGCGGAGGGGTGCTGTATGGGAACTGCTGAGTCGCGGCCTGAGCCTCTGACTGCCCACCTGAGGCGAGCACCGAGTCAGCCCTGTAAGCACAGATGAAGGCAGTGCTCCTGTGCTGCCGGAAGGGGAGCCTGGCTGCACCTCTCCCAGACCCATTTAAGAGCTGACTGCTGGTGGGGAAGGATCTCTTGTGGAGATTGCTCCTCTTGGAGTCTGCTCAGTGAGTCCAGGACAAGGGCAAGCTTCCCATCCATTCTTCTTCGGTGTGGTAGCTTGTTTAGCCTGACTTTACTCTATATTTCTTAATTATAACAACTGTATATTCATTGATTTTACAGATATAAAGAGATATAAGCATATAAAAGGCTGTGGGGGAGCTACAGAGTACTTGCATAGGCTATAGGGAAATACAGGGTAATATGGGGCTACGGGGGCGCTATAGGGTAATGCAAGGAGAAAAGGACCCTGGAGAGGAGCAGATAACAAGAAGATGGAAGGGATAAAAGGGGGTCAGTAGGTGGATGTAATGTGACTTCAGTGGGCTGGGAAATAAACAAAGGAAACAAAACAAAAGAGGAAAAAAAAGAAAAGGAAAGGGAAAGGAAAGGAAACATACTAAAAAATGAGAAGAAACACAAGCAAAAAGAGCAAGGTTCAAATAATGAAAAAGCACGGCTCATTTTGCGTGAGTTGCCAGGTGCTGCTGTGGTAATGGGTGCTGATGAGCCAGCCTTCGTGGCAGGGCTGTGGCTTTATTTTATGTCAGAATTTGAGGCCTACGATTTTCCCACTGTGAGTGCCTGTTTTAAATGATAACAAGTGATCTGAAGATTAGCTTCCCTCCTTGGATCAGAATCACGTATTGACTTTTGATATTTGTCTTTCTATTCCTTTAGCAACTGGGGTGTGGATGCTGCTGCACGTATCTCCCATTTTGCCCTTCTGCTTTGTGTGAAAGAATAGCAAAACATGCCATCTCTGTGTGCAATTTCTGAAGTAAGTAAAGTGAAATACTTCCAAGTCAGTAAAATACTTCAAGGTTCCCTAAACTTTGGGTCTGGGAGGTGACCACTCCTTTGTCTATGATGCAAGCACAGCGGTGATGCAGGCACTCGCTGAGGTCACAGTGGCTGCCGGGCTGGGAGCGTTTGTGCCCCAGCTGGGAGCAGAGCTGGTGCTCTAGTGAGCGTGGTGCACACTGAGACCGAGCTCTGTGCTGTCATGGAGAGATCTTCCTGTGAGAGCCCACTGGAAGCAGCGCTGCGGCGTGTGTGAGAGCTGGGCACAGCTCCGGCTGAGCAGTGGCCAGGTGAGCTGGGGTTGGTGCTGGGTGTCTCAGCAGGAAAGCTGGGCTGGGGTGGGCAGCTGCGTCAGCCCTTGTCCAGGCTGGCGGTGAGACAAAAGGAGTTTTCTTCACGACAGCAACACCAGCCGTGTGCTTCAAGGTGCAAAACTATGGAGGAGATGGAGAAGAACGCTTGCTGTCAGAACTCATGGCAGCTGCACGGGAGCTGGGTGTATTTGGGAGACAGTTCTCATTAGTAGTTGGTTTGGAGTATTGCCCTGCCCGATAGCTTAAACTGCATAGCAGAGGAAAGCTGGGAAAATGCTTTTTCCTGTTTTTCACTTGCAGGTTCTTTCTTCAGGGTTGGTTTACAAAAGGAGGTGTTGGGGACTGAGGCAGTTGAAGAGTGAAGCCAGCTCTTTCCACCAGCGGGGGGTCAGTCCCTGTGGAGAGGACCCCAGGAACGTGAGCTTCCTCTGAGACGTTCCCCACATGTCCCAGCAGGGACACAGACGCGGTTCCCATTCCTGCTTTGCGCGTGGAAAGGTATGGCTGGGTTTCCCTAACTTGGGTTTTCTTCCTTTCTCTGGTTTTGGAGGGGAAGGGGTGGAGCAGGGGGAGCCCTGCTGGTCCTTAGGGAGCTCAGTAACCAGTGGGCTTGTGCGGTGCAGCAAAAGGACAGCATGGCCAGGCTCCTTCACCTGGTGGGGCAGGGTGGGAGCCGAGAGCGGGCGCTGCCCTCCTGCCATCTGTACCTGGTTATGGTTTGCCACGTTTGCTCTGGTTTCTGCTGAGAAGTTTGTTCTAGCTGCCTGCAGCAGGACAGGGTGGGGAAGGAAGGATGGTGCAGAGCTAAGGCTGCGCACGGTAATTTTGCACGGGTTGAACTGTGGCACCTGAAGACCCTGTTTCCCTTGGAAGAATGCTGGTGTTTGCAGGTGTGTTGGTGCAAGCCCTGCAGTGCTGTCTGAGAGCGCCTGTCTGCTGCACCTGAGCGATAAGAAAGCTGGATATGCCCAGCAATTGCAGCTTGTGCAGATGTTGTGAATGCGCTCCCAATGTTTCCTTTAGTGAGAACTCAGCGCTCTCTGGCACGATCTGGAACACTGCATCTCTTTGCAAACGTTGGTGCCTGTATCCATGGCCCTCCTTTTTTCTCTCCTCAGAAGCAGCGCCGTGCTGTTCCCCATGCTAGGGAGCAGCAGCCAGCAGGCTGCCCCAGTGCCAGCTGGGCCTTGCAGCGCGCAGAGGGACGCGATGGGGACGGAGCATCCTTAGCACCATGCACAAGTGAGTCTCTTCAGTCCTCTGTCATGAAGGATGGAGGAATGAGTGTTACTTGTGAGTTGGTGCAGTGCTGTAGGGATGTGCAGTAGCCATTGTGGAAGCATTGGGGAGGCTGACAGTGGCAGCTGATGGCAGCAGTAAGACAGAAGTCTGTGTGTAAGTGGTGGCGCTCAGAGCTGAATGAATTCCCTGTAGAGACCAAAAAATCCATGTCTCAACTTGTGCAGCGTTTTGTAGCGTTTTGTTTGCTGAAGCAGCTTTGCTCTGCAGAATGCAGAGCTGTCAGGCAGCCCTGGGTTCCTCTGCTGCCACCTGAGCAGGAGTGAGAGCAGTAATGCTTTGTGTAAGCGCACTGCAGTTTAACCATCAGCTTCTGTTCTGGCTGTAGAACAGTGTCTTTTGGTTTTGGGGGTGGATGTGGGCTAACAGGACAGCGCTGCTCCTGGGAAACCAACACTCCATCTGTTGTTGTAGGGACGGAGCCTGCGCGTCCATGGAATGGTGCTGGGCATGGGGGGAAACGGAAAGCCTCCCCAGGTAAGAAGCTCTTGTGAGCTGTGCTGTGGGTACTGCCTGTAAACAGGGCTGCGTGAAGGGGCGTGTGATGGAGGAGAGGGGAAAGGGCCCTGCAGATGTCTGCTGACTGCAGAAATGGCGGACCATTGGAGCAGCAGAAGGGCAGATTGAAGAAACGACGCTTGAGGAGCAGAAGTTTGTGGTTGGCTGTGCTAAAATGTTCCTGCACAGAGATGCTCTTCATGTCTGTCTCGTTTCCTTTCTGTCAGGAGCTGATGACAACAGGCTTGCAGGGAGGCAGGGGAGGAGCAAGGAGAGTGGCCCAGCACCCAAGAGAGGTAGGACACGCAGCAGGCATCTGGGTTTGGTGCCCTGTCTTTCTAGTTAGGCTTTCTGTCTGCCCTTTCCTGGGACTGTTGTCATTGCATGTTGCTTGAGGTCTTAATCCCTGGGGATTCCAATTACCTTTCCTGTCCCAATTGCCAATGCAAGCCCACAGTTCAGCCAAGATCCTAAGGTGCATTGCTGTGAACACTGGAGATGAGATTTCCTAGTATCGTGGCCTGTTTTGCAGACTGCAGGTAGTGCTGGACTCATTACATGTTGCTGCTTCCCCTTTCTTGTTTCTAACAGGGAGAGGTGCTGAGCCAAATGGCGAAAGCTCCGTGCAAACTCCTCTCCAGGCTGGAGGGCTTCCTGAAGCAGCAGGTCCCAGCAGAGGGGGAACAGCTGCTCCTGCAGTTGCCAACTGCTCCTCCTCCAAGATCGTGGTCGCAAGAAAGCGCAAGGGAGTGGAAGAGGAGGAGCAGGAGGCAGAGCTGGGTCCTGCCAACAAACAAGTGAAAGTGGAGCACAATGGGGAGAAGGCTCAGAGCCCTCATCAGAGCAGAGGTGCTGTGCCAGCTCCATCAGCACAGCCTGGGCCTGCCCCAGTGCCGACCGAGAGGTTCCGGACCTCAAAGCGAAGAGGTAAGAAGATGCTGCAGCTGCCCTGCTGAGGTGCTTCCCTTGTCAAGCACGTGGAGTTTGCTTGGGGTTTGCTTTGCTTTTTCTTCCCTTCTGCAGGGAGGGGCAAAGAGGAGAAGGCTACCAAGTCCAAAGGATGTGCCAGAATGTGTCATCCTATCTTTTCCCATGAAGCCCACGATGGCCCTCTGCTCGTCCCACTGCAAATACCCGTTCCTGAGAGATTTCCCAGGCTGTTGTCGTGGTACCCGTGTTTCCGTGGTTTTGCTATTGACAAACTGAATTTCTCTTCTCTTGCTCTCTAGAAAGACGACGACGACAGAAAGAAAGGAGAGCAGAAATGAAGAAGGCTGCTCTCAGAGCTGCTGCTGCACATGCAGAGGTGAGTCCTTGGCGAGCACAGACACGGCTCTTGTTCTCTGTCTGTCAGACATGAAGGGGGTTGTGGAATACTGGGGGAAGCGGTGTGCTGCTTTGACACTTGCCTTGTTTCTTTCCAGTTCTCCACCATGAACAGCCTTGTGGAGATGATGGAGAAGCTGCAGCTGAAGGACTGAGCGGAGGAGCATCAGCAGGCAGCGGCTTTGTGGCAGCAGCCCAACTTGGCGCTCTGGGTTCAATCCATCAATAAACAATTGGAGTTTTGCATTCACAAGGAGCGCATGGCCTGATTTGTCCAGCGGCACCCAGTGAGCTGCTGCTCCACCTCCTGGTTATTGCTCCACCTCCTGGTTATTGCTCCACCTCCTGGTTATTCCACCACCTCCTGGTTATTGCTCCACCTCCTCGTTATCCCACCACCTCCTCGTTATCCCACCACCTCCTCGTTGTTCCTCTCGCGGCGCTGGGTCAGAACTGCCACAGCTCCATCAGGGAATGCTGCAGGGTACAGAAGCAATGGACGCACCAATCCTGGGCCCTGCCCACAGACGCACTGTCTGAGCAGTTAGAGAGCAGCTCCATAGAGCCGTCTGACTTTCTCGGGGCAGCACTGAGCAAAGTGAGCGTGTGCCCCTCAGCCTGCAGGCGTCTCTGCTGGGGGAAGAGAGGCTCCGCTGGCCGCCTGATCCCGGAAGGCAGAGCTGTTCTCCTGACTTCTCTGCAGTGCTGCCTTCCTTCATCGTCCCCCCTTTCTTCAGATATTTTGATGCTACTTTTCACCCTTTGGGGCGGAGCTTGAGTGACTCTCATCATTGCAGAGCTTTGTACTGAGCGGAGTGGAGTTTTCTGGCTTTGTTTCTACAAGCCTAGGCTGAAAACCGCAGCGTGCGTGCGAGATGGGAGTCCTAGCACTCTGGAAGTGGATAAGTGTTGGGATGGAGCTGCTTTTGGTTTTCTAATGAGTGCATAAGGAGCAAAGTTTGCCAACAGGATGGTGTTTGCTCAACTAATGACTAGGAGCGATATGCAGAGGAAGATGGCAGTTGGCAGATGGTGCATGGCCAGAGCTGTTGTTTCTGTCCTGCAGCCGGGAATGCTCCACGCCGAGGGGTGCGGGCTGTGAGAGGAACCTGTCTGTGGAAGCGTGGCCGTTCCTCCCGTCTGATGGGGCAGAAGGCAGGGACAGGAGAGGAAAGCTGAACAGATGTGCATTTTCGTCACGGCTCTTCCTGTGTGGGAAATGAGCTGTGCCACTGTGCTTCTTGGTGCTGGCTAGTTCTGGAGCTGTGCCTTCGACTTGATGCTCAGCTGTTCCTGTGTGCAATGCTCCACACTCGGACCCTGCAGAGCCCAGAGGCCTCCTTGGCTGCTGTCACTCACCTGGAGCTTGCAGGGTGCTGTGCGTGCTGGATGTAGCTGCTTCCAGCTGTCATTTGCAAGGCCCTGTAAGTGCGCTGGGTTCCAACAGCAGTCAGATGACACAGATGAGAAAGAAGCAGGAAAACTTTTATGTATTTATTTTTACATCACAGGCTTTGATCTCCAACCGAGCCTGTTGTGCTGTGGAGAGCAGTGGAAGCCGTTCAGTTGCATGACCAAGGGGTGCAGCCTGGTTCCCCCCTCCCTAAGGGGGAGGCTCATGGAAGGGCTGGCTGCCTGCAGGGAAGGAGCTCTGCTGTTTTGTGCGCCCTGTTGCTCAGAATGGGGTCAGCAGTTCTGTGGAGATTTCCTGGGTTGAGTCCTTTGTGTTTCTCGGGTAACTTAAAGCTGTGTCTGCTCTTGCCTCTGTTTGCAGCTGCCGCGCCTCTGGCCTTGGCCCCCACAGAAGCCCCTCCTGGTTGTCAGTGGCAGCTGTTAGCTGTGCAGTGCCAGCAGTCTGTGGAAACGGCAGCACTTGGGAGGATGACACAGTTTGCCTGATTTTATGCTTTCTGGATGCGGTCAGGTGAGAAAGCGCTGTGCTTGGTGGCACAAATTCCTTGGCCAAAGGACGCTTTGGAGCAGAGGTTTGCTGTCAGGAGGCCTGAAAGCATGGAAGGAAATGCTGCTGTGCACTGGGCCCAGAGACATCAGCTCCCAGCACGTCAGGGACTGCGGACGCCTGCAGCCTCTGTGTCTGTCGGGGATTGCTCCAAGGGCTCTGCAGGCAGCTGTCCGTGGCTGTTTTGCTTTGTGAGGGCATGGGCACAGCTGACAACACACTGATGGTGTCCTGCTGGGAAATGGATGCGCTGGATGGCAGAGGAGGATTCTGAGCCCAGTATGGGATCATCTTTGTTCCTTCGTGAAGGTGAGTGTTTAAAAGTGAGACACTTGAAGCTGGATTTGCAGGGTGCCTGGAAGGAGGTGACTCTCGCTTGATAGCAGTTGGGTATTTCAGAGCAGCTGAGATTAAGGGGACGTCACAAATCATGTTCTGAGAATGTTCCTGACCGTTCTTAGTTGTTCAATTGTCTACAAGAATGCAAGCAATGCAAAAAAGCAAAAGCAGAACAAGCACGGCATGTCCTGCAAAGAATCCAGCTTTCACAGAGACTGACAGTTCCTAACGTTCCTTTTTCTTCTTCTGTCAGTGACTGAATTTGCTCTCACCTCTTCTCTCTGCACGTGACTTCCCACTTCTTCTATCTTTAGTTCTTCTTTGGTTGAACTTCTCTCTTGTCTCTTTCTCCTCCTTTCTACCTTTGCAATCCCTTCCCTCCCTTCTCTTTTCTGTCTTTTCTAACTTCTCCTCTCTGCTGCCTTCCTCCCTATTCTTTTTTCCTGTCCTTTTCTTTCTTTTCTCTGCACTTTCTCCTCTTCCTCCTTCTGCACTTCCTGCTCCTCTGTTCCCTCCTCTCAGTTCTCCCCTGCCTGTTCCTGCTCTTTTCCTCTTCTCCTCCTCACTCCTCTGCCCTGTTTCTGCATTATTTCATCCTCCTGCAGCAGCGGCTCATCTGCTCTGCACTTCTCTCTCTGTGCTGTCCTCTGCTCTTTGAGTAATTCTTCCCTCTGTCCTTGCTCCTCTTCAGCTGGCTATTAATTCTCCACATCATGGCTCCTATTGTGCTATTTTTTCTTCTCCATATTCTCACTCTTCCTTCATCTGCACTCCTCTTCTGCCGTTCGTTTTTTCTCTCTATCCTCTCTCCTCTTTCTTCTGCATTCTTCCTCTGCTTCTCCACTTCTTCATTCCCTGCCTCCTCGCTCCTCTTTCCTCTGCATCAACACTGCTCTTCTGTTGTACTTTTGTCCTTTTTCCGTACTTCTCGTTCTTCTGTAGCTGCACTCCCCTTCAGCTGTTCTTGTTTCATTCTGTCCTCACTCCATTCTTCTGCATCTCCCCACGTCTTCTGATCTTCTTTACAGTCTCCTCACTTGTTTTGCATCTGCATCTGCACTCTTCTCCCATTCATTTTTCTGTGCTTCCTCCCTGTTCTTTCTTCTGCATCTGAACTCCTCTTCTGCTATTCTTTCTTCCTGCTAATCTTTCTTCCCTGTATAATCATTCCTTTTTCTTCTGCATCTGTCTCTGCACTCTGCTCCTGTTTTCTTCTCTTTTCTCTCTTTCTCCATTTGCACTCTTCTGCTGCTTTTTTTCCCCTGCCTTTTCTCTCTGTCACTTGCATCTGCACTACTCTTCTGCTGTCCTTTCTTCCCTCTATCCTCACTTGTGCATCTGCACTCTCCTAAGGCTGATCCTTCTGCCTTGTATTCTCCCTGCTCTTTCCTCTGCATTCTCACTCTCCTGTTTGTTTTCTGTTTCCCTTGCATCCTCCCTCCTCTTCTGCTGTTCTTTCTTCCTTGTTTCCTCGCTCCTCTTCTGCATATGCACTCCACATGTGCTGTTCATTCTTCTCTGTATCCTCACTGCTTTGTATTCTGCATCTGCTCTCCTCTTCTGCTGTTCTTTCCTTCCCTGTATCCTCACGCATCTTCCTTCTCTGTTTGCTCTCCCCTTTGCTGGAGGCTGTTCTTTCCTCCTTTAATCCTCACTCTTTCATTTGCTGCTCTACTCCTCCTGTTCTGTCTTCTATTTATCCTCACTCATTTGATTCTTCTGCATTCACGCTCCCTTTCTGCAGTTCTTCCTTCCCCGAATCCTCAGTCCTCTTTCTTTTGCTGCTTCTTTTCCACTTTCTCTCTGCTCTTTTCTCTGCATCTGCAGTCATCATTTTCTCCTACTTCTTCCCTGTCTTCTCTCCTGTCTTCTCCATCTGCACTCTTTTTCTGCTGTCCTTTCTCCCCTGTAACCTCACTTCTCCTTTTTCTGCAGCACACTCATCATCTTTCATCCCTGTCTTCTCACTTCTCATCCACCTGCAGCTGCAGTCCTCTTCTGCTCTCCTTTCCTCCTTGTATCCTCACTTGCCTTTTGTTCTGCACCTGCACTCCCCTTCTGCTTGGCTTTCTTTATCCTATCCTCTCTCCCGTTTTGTCTTCATCTGCCCACCACTTCTGATCTTTCTTACTGCTTCTCCTCGCTGCTCTTTCACCTGCATCTTCACTCCTCTTCTGCTGTTTTTCCCCAGTATCCTCGCTCCTCTTTCTGCTTCTGCTGTTCTGTTCCTTGCTTCCTCGCTCTTTGCATGTGCACTCCCCATCTGCTGTTCGTTCTTCTGTATCCACAATATTCTTCCTTGTACACTTGCACTCCTACTGTTGTTCTTCCCCATCCCCTTACTGCTCACTGCTGTGTCAGCTTTACTGTTCTGCTCTTTCTTTCCTCTCTCTTCTTTTCTTTTGCATATGTACTCCAGTTCTTCTATTCTTTCTTCCCCATATCCTCTCTGCTCTTTCGCTCGTATCTGAACACCTATCCAGCTATTCTTTCTTCTCTGTTTAGTCGTTCCTTTTTCTGCTGCATCTCTTCTGCTGTTCAGTCTTCTGTCTATCCTCATTGCTCTTTGGTTTGTATCCACACTCTTCTTCTGCTCTTTCTTCCTTGTGTCCTTTCTTCCTTTTCCCCTGCATTTTCTCTCCTCTTCTGCTGTTCTTTCTTCCCTGTATCCTCACTCCTCTTCCTTCTGCATAATTAAACTCCTCTCTTGGTCGTCTTTCTTTGTCTCCTCACTGCTTTGTTCTGTATCTGCACTCCTCCTTTTCTGTCTTCTATCAGTTCTCACTCCGCTTTGTTCTGCATCTGCCCTCCACTTTTCTTGGTGTTCCCCTGTCCTTGTTGCACTTTCTTCCATCTGCACTCCCTTCCTGTACCTTGTCTTTCCTGTCTACTCACTGCCCTTTCTTCTGAGCTGCGCTCCTCTACTGCTGTTCTGTCCTCACTACTCTTGCTTCTGCATCTGCAGTCCTCCTCTTCTCTTCCTCCTCCTGTGTCCTCGCTCCTATTTCTCCATCTGCACTCCTGCTGTATTTTCCCTGCATCCTCACTCGTCTTCATCAGCTTTACTCTTCTGCTGTTCCTTCTTTCCTCTGTCCTCACCTCCTTCTGCGTATGCTCTCCACATCTGCTGTTCTTTCTTCTTTGTATGCGTGCTGCTCTTTCTTGTGCACTTGCACTCCTCTTCTTCTGTTCTTACTTGCTTTTATTTTCCCTGTTTTTTCTTCATCTGCTCTCCTCCTCTGTTGTTTTTTCTTCCCTATCTCCTTGCTTCTTCCTTCTACATCTGCTTTCCTCTTCTACTTTTTCTTCCCTCTCTCCTCTTGGTTCTGCCTGCATTCCTTTCTTCCCTGTGTTCACACACGTCTTCTTTCTGTGTCCGCTCTCCACTTTGGCTGCTCTTTCTTCCATTTATCCTCACTCTTTCATTTGCATCTGCAGTTCTGCTGTTTTCCTTGCATCCTCACTCCTCTTTTTTCTGCATTACTGCTCCTCTTCTGCTGTTCTTTATTCCTTTTCTCTTCAAACCTGTGCGACCTGGTGTGGGGAACCTGCTTTGGCAGGGGGTTGGTCTCAATGATCTCTAGAGGTCCCTTCCAACGCCTACAGTTCTGTGATTCATTTCTTTCTTCTGCATCCAAACTCTTCTGCTGTTTTCTTTGCCGTGAATTCGCTTCTTTCGTCTGCATCTGCATTCCTGTTACGATGCTGCTTTTTTGGTTTCCTCGCTGCTCTTTATTCTGCATCTACACTTCTGCTTTTGTGTCTGTTCTCTCTACTCTTCTCTATCTGCACTCCACTTCTGTTCTTCTTTCTTCTGCCTCCTCACTGCTCCTCATTGCTGCATGTAAACTCCATTTCTGCTCTGCCTTCTTGCCAGTGTCCTCACTGCCCTTTAGTCTGAAGGATGAGAGGAGGGCCCCCCAGTAGGAAGTGAAAGGTGAGAAAAGGACTTGACAGGGGCTGAGGACAGGGGTAGTTAGAGATAGCTTACAGAAGCAAGGATGTGGAGGTTGTTAGGAAAGTAAGGGATGGCAGACACTGGGTGTGGGATAGCGAGAGGGATGAAGGCCATGCAGATAAGGGTTTGAGAGCAGCCTGAGGACGTGTGGCAGGGAGGTGAGAGATGTGCCCAGGGCCTGGGGGCTGCTCCTCCTGCAGGGTCCCCTGAGACGAGCACTGAGTCAGCCTCGGGAGCGCATTGAAGGCAACTCAGCTGTGTGAGCAGAAGGGCTGCAGCCTGGCTGCGCCTCTCCTGGGCCCCACCGAAGGACCGACTGCCTCTGGGGAAGGATCTCTCTCTGGACGTCGCCCCTCTTGGAGTCTTTTCCCGCGAGCCCAGGTCACAGGTAAGCTCTCCGTTCATTTCTGATTCTCCCTCTCTAATGCGACCATCTTTGCAGCCTGCCCTCTCTGCATCCTTACTGATTGACATCTGGGATCTGGTTGTTGATGCGCTTGGCGAGCCAGGCAGGCCAAAGGTGCTGCCAGGAAAGGAAGGGTGGCCGTGGTGGGCGACTCCCTTCTCGGAGGAATGCAGGGCCCCATCTGCAGACTGGACCCGAAGCACTGGGAAGTGTGCTGCCTTCCTGGGTCAGGGCCATAGCCAGGAACCTCCCCAGGCTGGTTAGGGCCACTGGTTCTTTTCCTTTACTCGTAGTTCAGCTTAGCAGTGAGGAAATTGCTCAGAGAAGGCTACAAATGATGACGAGAGATTTCAGTGGTTTCTGGGATGTGGGGCTTTTGTGGGGTACGGATGTGGGGCTGGGATTTGGGGCTTTTATGGGGCAGGGATGAAGGGCATGAAAATGTGGGGCTCAAAGATGTGGGGCACAATCATGTGGGGCAGGGATTTAAGGCTTGGATATGGGGCACCAAGCTGTGGGGCTGGGATTTGGAGCTTGGATGTGGGGCTTTTATGGGGAAGGAATGTCAGGCACAACAATTTGTGGAGGAGGAGAAGTAGGGCTGGGATGTTGGTCTAGGGTATGGGGCAGGAAGACGTGGACGTAGGGGTAGAGATGTTGGGCTGTTACGGTGCAGAGCTTTGGAGCAGAGATGGGGGCTGGGCTGTGGGGCAGAGACATGGGGCAGGGATGACTTGCTGGGATGTGGGGTCAGATGTGGGGCACAAAGATGTAGGCTGGGATGTTGGGCAGAAGTTGCTGGGCTGGGACGTGGGGCAGGGATTTCAGACAGGGATGTAGGCCTGGGATCTGGGGCTGGGGTTCGGGGCAGGGATGTGGGGTGAAAAGACGTGGGGCACAAATACGAGTGGCAGGGATGTGGGGCTGTCCTGAGGGGGCAGGGTATAGTGGGCATCCTGCGAAGTGCTTATCTCTGTCCTCCTGGTTGTGATAACAGCAGTTACAGGTGATGTGGTTGCTGTTAGCTGTGCTGTAAATGCTCGGTGCCGTCTGAATGAACGCCATCAGAACATTGGATGTCCTGCGAGGAAATCAGGACGACGAAGGAAGTTGTGTTTTGTCCAGGCGGGTGCTGTGTGGGTGTGGGCAGTGAGGCGTAGCTGAGCTACGGAGCGGGAGCAGAGTCCTGATGCGCAGCTTCGTTCTCCCACAGGGCAGCGGGCAGAGATGGCTGTGCTCTGTGTCATGTGTTGGTGCGTGCGTGTTTTCTGCGTTGGAATGAGCTGAGATTGCGACGATGGTGGAAGACAGAGGGAAGGTTGGGCCCTGGAGGGAGGCAGAGAGAGGAAGGATCCCGAGGATGCTTTGTGCTGGTTGTTGTCACCGTCTCTGTTGTTGTTGGGTGTTTGTGTCGTGAAAGTGTTCCCTAGGAGGCTGTTGTGGAACAGGGGTGTCTGAAGGGATAGGAGAAGAGCCCCTGCGTGGTATTTTGGCTCACTGGAGAAACGGTGCTGGTGAGCCGGGGGGGGGGGAATATTAAGTAAGAAAGCAGGAACGTCAATGGAGTAATGGGACCAGGTTTATAATGGAGTGCCATAATCATGAGAGACCAAGTGCTGGGTGTGTGTGGGAGTTGAAGAACTGTACGGTTTGGTTTGTGGCTTGTGAAAGGAACGGGACAAACTGTTGTGATGGTGTCAGAAAGGTAATTGTTAACGGTCTGCAGAAATAGAATGAGGGTATGTGGAAGTGTAATGAGGGCCCGAACAGTGGAATGATGTCCAAAGGAAAAAGGGTGAAAGAGAAAGTGAGTTCATGTGCGCATGAGAGCAACCCCCTGCAGCGTTCCTCTGCGAGCAGAACTTGGTGAGAGAGCGAGCTGCAGGTGGAGGCTGCTGCTGTGAGAGCAGCACTTGCACAGGGGGAGGCGGAGAGGAAGTGAGACCGGCTCTGCAGAGATGTAGGAACCCCGAAATGCCAGCCTCAGCACTGGAAGCCTCCGGAGACGAGGAGGAGAAAGCGAAGGATGATGTCAGTAGTTTGTGCAACGCTGAGAGTTGTGACAGTGAAAGGTTTGGAAAGGACACAGGCTGAGGAAGGTGGAGATGAGCAGGGTGTGACTGTGATGTCAGAACTGAAGAGAGGGGAGCAGGATCAGGAGGTTTATCTCTTGGTGGATACGGGTGCCTCTTAACGGCCACAGGTGGTTTTGTAGCAGCAGGAGGAGCTGATGCCCAGTAAGAAAAGGCTTCCTTTTGGGATCGACTAAATATGGGCTGAGAGAACAAGTAGGAATACATAAATTCTTGTCCATGTCAGGTCACTCTAGCAAGAAACTAAAGAGAACTGGAGCTAAGGATCAAACAATATTAAGTGATTGAGAATTGTAAGTCTGCCCTTAACACAAACGGTGGAAAACAAGGCTGTAGCCCCAGACGTTACAGAAATCCTGAGTCAGATATGCTTAGGAGTGTGGGTATCAGGGAGAGCTGGCAGAGAAAAAATGCAGCCCTAACCAGAAGTTAAAAGCAAGAGCTGACCCAGTCAGGGTAAAGCAGAGCCCTGTGGGGATGTGTGACTGTAGGTGGATAAAAGAAATGATGATTGTTGGAGTTGGGATTGCTGATGGAGACCAGCTCCTCGGGACGCCTGAATGACAGGCGGGCTGCAGCTCTGGTGGCAAGTAGCAATCTGTGTTGTTGTTACAGGCATTTTATATCTTTTTGCTATGCGAGTACACAGTACCTAAATCAGATAGCATTCATGCAGCTGGCAGTCATACATCATTGTTTAATCAGCTCTTTGTGGATGATGGTCAGTGCAGAGATCAAAAGGCGTTCTATTCACAGAACACATTCTGCTCTTGGTCACGGAACGAAGAAGCTGTAGCTTATGCTTGCCAGTTTCACATGGCAGTCCTTCCCTTTCAGGAGGGGCCGCGTGTTCCCTGTTTGACCCTTTCAGGCCAGCCAGGTCTGTTTTGCTTCACAGTCTTCCTCACTGGGTGATCTTTTAGGTCTTTTCCAACCTTGGTGATTCTATGATTCTATGATTCTAGAGGTGGAAAGAAAGTCTGGGGGTGGACAGGGGGTTGTGGGGAATCTACAGGGGGAAAGGTGTGAGTGGGGCTTCTGTGAGCTGGAAAGAGGGTCTGGAGGTGGAGAAAGGGTGGAAGAGGGAAACTGGGGGATTGTGGTGGGCTAGAAGCCCTGTGATGTGGAAAGGGGACCTGGGGGTGGGGAGGGGATTGTGAGGGGGAAAAGAGGAGAAAGAGGCTTCTGTGAGTGGAAAGGAGGGTCTGGGGGTGGAGGGGTACATTGTGGAGGGGAATATTGTGGAGGGCAACTTGAGGAGTTGAAAGGGGGAAAAGGGGTTTTTGTAGGGCAGAAAGGGCAGGTCTGGGAGTGGATGGAGGATTGTGAGGGGGGAAAAAAAAGGAGTGGGGTCTCTACAGGGAGGAAAGGGGGTCTAGGAGTGGTGAGGAGGTTGTGGGGGGCTTCTATGGGGTGGGAGTCTGGGGTAGACCTCAGGGGAGTATCTGGGGGAGAAGAGGGGAGTGGGGTGCCTCTGGGGTTGAAAAAGAGTTGGAGGGGAATTTAGTGGGTTGTGGAAGGGAAAAGGGTGAACAGAGCCTCTGCAAGGCAGAAAGCGCATCTGGGGCTGGAGGGAGGAAGGGGTGGGAGGAGAGAGCCAGGGGTTGTGGGGGGCTTCTATTGGGCAGAAAAGGAGTCCGGTTGGGGGGGAATGGAGGTCAAAATGGGGGAACTGACTCCAGGGGTCAGGGAGGAGCACAGGGGACTCCAGAGGTCAGAAAAAGGGGTCAGAAGGTGGGGGGAGCAAGGAGGACACGGGACCCTGGGGGTCAAAGAGAAGGTAATGGGGGGTGATGGCAGACTCTAAGGATCAGAATGGGGGAAATGGAGCGGGGGTACCCGGGAGGAGGAGAGGGGATTCT
Organism: Tympanuchus pallidicinctus; assembly: GCF_026119805.1. NCBI lineage: Eukaryota > Metazoa > Chordata > Aves > Galliformes > Phasianidae > Tympanuchus > Tympanuchus pallidicinctus. Next base: position 40,407 of record NW_026294822.1, on the reverse strand, counting down.
GGGGGTCAGACAGAGGGGACTGGGAAAGTGGGGGGACTGTAGGGCACAGAATGGGGAGACTCGTGACGGGGTGGAGGGACATTAGAGATCAGAACGGGGGACAGGGGAGGGAGCGGGAGGGCGGGGGGACAGATAGGTGGAGCCTGGGGGTCAGAATGGGGGAGGCGCAGAGGGGAGGCCCGGAAGAGAACGACAGGGATCAGAACGGGGGAAACGAAGGGGGAAGAAGGGGGAGGGAGGCGCAACCCCGGGGGTCACACAGAGGGACGGGGGGGGTTGCGGGCGATCCGTGGCAGGGGGAGGGGAGGAGGGCAGTGAAACGCACGGGGTGGGGGAGGCGGGGAGACGCAGGGCAGCCGCCCCCGCCGAGCGGAACCCCGAGCACCGCAGCGACGTCACGAGGCCAA
>NW_026294822.1:17500-20000 GCF_026119805.1 Tympanuchus pallidicinctus | reverse complement strand
TAGGGTTAGGGTTAGGGTTAGGGTTAGGGTTAGGGTTAGGGTTAGGGTTAGGGTTAGGGTTAGGGTTAGGGTTAGGGTTAGGGTTAGGGTTAGGGTTAGGGTTAGGGTTAGGGTTAGGGTTAGGGTTAGGGTTAGGGTTAGGGTTAGGGTTAGGGTTAGGGTTAGGGTTAGGGTTAGGGTTAGGGTTAGGGTTAGGGTTAGGGTTAGGGTTAGGGTTAGGGTTAGGGTTAGGGTTAGGGTTAGGGTTAGGGTTAGGGTTAGGGTTAGGGTTAGGGTTAGGGTTAGGGTTAGGGTTAGGGTTAGGGTTAGGGTTAGGGTTAGGGTTAGGGTTAGGGTTAGGGTTAGGGTTAGGGTTAGGGTTAGGGTTAGGGTTAGGGTTAGGGTTAGGGTTAGGGTTAGGGTTAGGGTTAGGGTTAGGGTTAGGGTTAGGGTTAGGGTTAGGGTTAGGGTTAGGGTTAGGGTTAGGGTTAGGGTTAGGGTTAGGGTTAGGGTTAGGGTTAGGGTTAGGGTTAGGGTTAGGGTTAGGGTTAGGGTTAGGGTTAGGGTTAGGGTTAGGGTTAGGGTTAGGGTTAGGGTAAGGGTTAGGGTAAGGGTTAGGGTTAGGGTTAGGGTTAGGGTTAGGGTTAGGGTTAGGGTTAGGGTTAGGGTTAGGGTTAGGGTTAGGGTTAGGGTTAGGGTTAGGGTTAGGGTTAGGGTTAGGGTTAGGGTTAGGGTTAGGGTTAGGGTTAGGGTTAGGGTTAGGGTTAGGGTTAGGGTTAGGGTTAGGGTTAGGGTTAGGGTGTGCATTAGGGTTAGGGTTAGGGTTAGGGTTAGGGTTAGGATAAGGGTTAGGGTTAGGGTTAGGGTTAGGGTTAGGGTTAGGGTTAGGGTTAGGGTTAGGGTTAGGGTTAGGGTTAGGGTTAGGGTTAGGGTTAGGGTTAGGGTAAGGGTTAGGGTTAGGGTTAGGGTTAGGGTTAGGGTTAGGGTTAGGGTTAGGGTTAGGGTTAGGGTTAGGGTTAGGGTTAGGGTTAGGGTTAGGGTTAGGGTTAGGGTTAGGGTAAGGGTTAGGGTTAGGGTTAGGGTTAGGGTTAGGGTTAGGGTTAGGGTTAGGGTTAGGGTTAGGGTTAGGGTTAGGGTTAGGGTTAGGGTTAGGGTTAGGGTTAGGGTTAGGGTTAGGGTTAGGGTAAGGGTTAGGGTTAGGGTTAGGGTTAGGGTTAGGGTTAGGGTTAGGGTTAGGGTTAGGGTTAGGGTTAGGGTTAGGGTTAGGGTTAGGGTTAGGGTTAGGGTTAGGGTTAGGGTTAAGGGTTAGGGTTAGGGTTAGGGTTAGGGTTAGGGTTAGGGTTAGGGTTAGGGTTAGGGTTAGGGTTAGGGTTAGGGTTAGGGTTAGGGTTAGGGTTAGGGTTAGGGTTAGGGTTAGGGTTAGGGTTAGGGTTAGGGTTAGGGTTAGGGTTAGGGTTAGGGTTAGGGTTAGGGTTAGGGTTAGGGTTAGGGTTAGGGTTAGGGTTAGGGTTAGGGTTAGGGTTAGGGTTAGGGTTAGGGTTAGGGTTAGGGTTAGGGTTAGGGTTAGGGTTAGGGTAGGGTTAGGGTTAGGGTTAGGGTTAGGGTTAGGGTTAGGGTTAGGGTTAGGGTTAGGGTTAGGGTTAGGGTTAGGGTTAGGGTTAGGGTTAGGGTTAGGGTTAGGGTTAGGGTTAGGGTTAGGGTTAGGGTTAGGGTTAGGGTTAGGGTTAGGGTTAGGGTTAGGGTTAGGGTTAGGGTTAGGGTTAGGGTTAGGGTTAGGGTTAGGGTTAGGGTTAGGGTTAGGGTTAGGGTTAGGGTTAGGGTTAGGGTTAGGGTTAGGGTTAGGGTTAGGGTTAGGGTTAGGGTTAGGGTTAGGGTTAGGGTTAGGGTTAGGGTTAGGGTTAGGGTTAGGGTTAGGGTTAGGGTTAGGGTTAGGGTTAGGGTTAGGGTTAGGGTTAGGGTTAGGGTTAGGGTTAGGGTTAGGGTTAGGGTTAGGGTTAGGGTTAGGGTTAGGGTAAGGGTTAGGGTTAGGGTTAGGGTTAGGGTTAGGGTTAGGGTTAGGGTTAGGGTTAGGGTTAGGGTTAGGGTTAGGGTTAGGGTTAGGGTTAGGGTTAGGGTTAGGGTTAGGGTTAGGGTTAGGGTTAGGGTTAGGGTTAGGGTTAGGGTTAGGGTTAGGGTTAGGGTTAGGGTTAGGGTTAGGGTTAGGGTTAGGGTTAGGGTTAGGGTTAGGGTTAGGGTTAGGGTTAGGGTTAGGGTTAGGGTTAGGGTTAGGGTTAGGGTTAGGGTTAGGGTTAGGGTTAGGGTTAGGGTTAGGGTTAGGGTTAGGGTTAGGGTAAGGGTTAGGGTTAGGGTTAGGGTTAGGGTTAGGGTTAGGGTTAGGGTTAGGGTTAGGGTTAGGGTTAGGATAAGGGTTAGGGTTAGGGTTAGGGTTAGGGTTAGGGTTAGGGTTAGGGTTAGGGTTAGGGTTAGGGTTAGGGTTAGGGTTAGGGTTAGGGTTAGGGTTAGGGTTAGGGTTAGGGTTAGG
>NW_026294821.1:0-108085 GCF_026119805.1 Tympanuchus pallidicinctus | reverse complement strand
CTGCAGCAGCCCCAAGGCGCAGTCAGCCATGTCTCCATACCTCGTGCTGGATGCGCAGGCGCTCTGCCAGCACCTGGCCGTGGTCAAGCAGCTGGCCGGCAGCGGGAGGTTCATCATCATCATCCCGCGGGCAGGTGAGGGAGCTCTGCGTGCCTCCCCTCCTGCACCTGTGGAGGCACGTGGGGGGCACGGCCCTCCCCCTTGGCCTCCCCTCTTGGCCCCCCCCCCCCCCTTGACCCCCCCCCCTTGCCTCCCCCTTGACTCCCCCTTGCCCCCCCCCTTTCCCCTCTCCAACCCCCCCCTTGCCCCCTCCTTGCCCCTCCCCTTCCCCCCCTCTGCTCCCCTCCCCCCTTGGCCCCCCCCTTAACCTCCCCCTGATCCCCCCTTGACTCCGCCTTGGCCCCCCCCCCTTCCGCCCCCCTTTGACTCCCCCCCTTTGACTCCCCCCCTTTGACCCCCCCTTTGACCCCCCCCTTGACCCCCCTCGACCCCCCCTCGACCCCCCCTCGACCCCCCCTCGACTCCCCCTTGACCCCCCCCTGCCCTCCCCCTGCCCACTTTGTGCATCCTTTCAGTGATCGACAGCTTGGATTTCCTCAAGAAGGAGAACGCCGGCGCCCGGGACGGCATCCGCTACCTGGAGGCGGAGTTTAAAAAGGGAAACCGGTGAGGATGGGGGGCGATGCCGACAGGGGGCGAACTGCAGAGCGACTCTCGCTGAAGGGCTGGCGGCTCTGCTGCCGGGTTTGCGGCGCTCCTGCAGGGGCCTCCGCTCCGTCGGCACCGACCTGAGAGCTGCCGGGTGCTTTGTGGGGTTTGTGGGGCTGAGCAAAGGGTGGAGGAGCCCACGGAGCTGCTGCGGAGCTCTGGCTCTGTTGGTGGGACGCTTGCTTTGAGCTCAGCCACTCTCCCCTTTCCTTAGGTACATCCGTTGTCAGAGGGACGTCGGGAAGAGCTTTGAGAGGCACAAATTGAAGAGACAAGATTTGGATGCGTGGTAAGTGAGAGGCAGGGGAGTGGGATCACAGGATGGCCGGGTCGGAAGGGAGCCCGAGGATCGCTGAGCTCCATCCCCTGCCCCAGGCAGGGCCACCGAGCTCCAGATCTGCCGCCAGCCCAGCTTGCCCAGGGCCCCATCCCACCTGAACGCCTGCAGGGATGGACGGGGCCCCGCAGCCTCTCTCTGCAGAGCTTCCCCCGACATCCCAGCCAAACCTCCCCTCCTTCATCTGAAATCCTTTCCCCCCATCCCTTTGCCCTCTATCTGAGGAAAAAGTCGATTCCCCTCCTGCTGGCGATTGCTTTTTAAGTACTGAAGCTGCAGTGAGGTCACCCCCAGCCATCTCTTCTCCGGCCCCGCGTTCCCTGGGTGTATTGGGAGCCATCTGTGCAGGGAAACCACCTCTCCTCCATCTCTCATCGGTTCCATCTGCGTGGCAGGAACCTCTATAAGATCCTGGACAGCTGCAAGCAGCTGACGGTGTCCCAGAGCAGCGGCGACGACGACACCACAGGGATGGTCACCATCATCACAGGCTTCCAGCTGGAGGATCCCAGCGCGCTCTCAGCGCCCATGCAGGTCGGTCACAGGGCTGTGCTGAGCCCTGGTGCTGCCCAGCAGGGCTGGTTGGCAATGGGGGGCTTGGGTGCTTTGTGCCATCACAGTGCTGGGTCCCCCAAACTCAATTTGGAGCTGGGAGCCCCTCTGGTGCAGGTGGGAGCCCCTACACAAGAAGTGGGAGCCCCTTGGCCGTGCCTGGAGCCCCTTGGCCGTGCCTGGGGTCCCTTGGCCGTGGCTGGGGTCCCTTGGCCGTGGCTGGGGTCCCTTGGCCATGGTGGGGGTCCCTTGGCCGTGCCTGGGAGCCCCTTGGCCGTGGCTGGGAGCCCCTTGGCCGTGCCTGGGAGCCCCTTGGCTGTGGCTGGGGTCCCTTGGCCATGGTGGGGGTCCCTTGGCCGTGCCTGGAGCCCCTTGGCTGTGGCTGGGAGCCCCTTGGCTGTGGCTGGGGTCCCTTGGCCATGGTGGGGGTCCCTTGGCCGTGCCTGGGAGCCCTGGACCCTTTGCTGTGTGCCATCCTGGTGCTGCTTTCTTGCAGTCTGCCATCCAAGCAGCAGCCGGCGCCAGCGTGGAAGTGAAGAACATCCTGGAGTTCTACAAGCAGTGGAAAGAGATGGGCTGATGTTCAGCGGGGCGTCAGGTCGGTGCGGCTGCTGTAGGACGGCTCGGGTTGGCAGGGACCCCAGGAGCATCGCATTGCAGCCCCTCTGCTGCTGCACGGCTCCCACCTCCTCATCTGATGCTCCGGCTGGCCCTGTTCTCTCCCCCTTCTCGTAAAGAAAGGGGCCTCAAACAGCAATAGCAAAACAACACCTCCAAAAATCAAACCAGAAAGGAGTAGCAATAATAGTAATAATAAGGGGGTGGGGGGAAAAGAGAAAACCCAACCCCTTGGGGTCGGCGCACAGCGCAGCCCCAGCCCAGAGTTCTTCCTTTCCCTCCTTTGCTTTATGTCGCTGTGTGGCTTCAAGCAGAGACCCGGTGGGGTTGGGGGGAGAGGAAAGGAGAAGCGACGGTGCAGCGTGGGGTGGGGAGCTGGCGTTAGAAGTGCAGTTTTGGGGGCAACTCTTTCTTTCCCCCCGGGAGCCTCCAGGAGCGGCGCTGGGCTCCCTGTCCCCCGTTCTCCCCCCCCCCCTCCTCATCCCCTCCCTCCCCTCTCGCAGCGTTCAGCCCCGGAGAGCAGAGCGGAGCTGCCGGAGGGGGATGGAGAGCAGCGCGGGATCGGCCGCCGCTTCGGCTCCCAACACAGGGACGGATGGGAGCAGCGGGCGCCTGCAGACGGATCCGCCGCCTCTTTTCTTTTTTCCTTTCGGTTTTTTCCTTTTTTTTTTCTTTTTTTTTTTTCTTTTTTTTTTTTTTTTTTTTTTTTTTTCTCGTTTTCGTTGTGGCTGAAAATCCCTCACCGTGAGGTTTGCGGAGGGGGGATGGATGGAGGAACCCGGAGCCGTCCTCCCTTCTGGCTGCCAGATCACCGTGTTGGGGGAGGGGGGGAGGGCACAGTTCAGACCCCCTCCCCCCCCCCGGCTCCTCACAGCTCCACGGGGGTCGAGCCGCCGAACGCAGCGCTTGGAGAGAGGCAGGGAGCGCTCGGCGTGCGGCGCTGGGGGAGCCGGGGCTCCAGAAGAGCGGCGTCCCACGAAGGATCCCAGAGCTCCAGGAGCCCAAATTCCCCACGCGAAGGATCCCAGAGCTCCAGGAGCCCAATTCCCCTCGCTCAGGACCCCTCGCAGCACCGAGAGGGGCGCTTCCCCGTGCGAAGGTCCCCCCCCTCCCCCCCGAGCTCCAAGAGGAGAACATCCCCGCGCCAAGGACCTCTTCCATCTCCAGGAGCCCGTTCCCCGGGCCGGGACCCCTCGCGGCTCCAGAAGAGCAGCTCCCCACGCGAGGGCTTTGGGAGCTCCGTCCTGCCTGCGCCGCACCCCGTGCCCCACGCCTGGAACCCAGGGCAGCCCGGGGGGGCAGCAGGAGCAGCGCTGCAGCGCATCGCACTGAGACACGGCGCCCGGCAGCTTCGGCTCCTTCGGGTGAACAGCGGCGGCAGTGCAAAGTCCTGCAGCGGCAACGCGAGCTCCCGCAGCAGCAGCAGCGTGAACTCCTGCAGCAGCAATGCAAGCTCCTGCAGCCTCAGTGCAAACCGCAGCAGCCGAGGGGAGCGCCGTGCAGGCAGTCGGAGCGACGTTGCCGCACGCATTTTTTCCCCCCACCTCGTGTTGCACCGCAGCATTCGGGACGTCCCTTCCTTTCAGGTAAAGCCCCACCAAGCAGCCCCCATTTCCGTGGCGTTGGGTCGCAGCCGCGCCGTGGGGTTGAGGTGGGAACGAAGGGATCCCCCGTGGGTTCTGAGCTCGGTTTTGCAGCTCTGCGCTGCTCCGTTGTGCTGAGGGGGGGAGCGCTGCCCCCCTGCGCTGCCATTGGGGAGCAGAGTTTGTGGGGCTGCTGGCGCTGCGCTCTTTGGGGTCCCGCGGTGGCACCCACAAAACTGTCGCTGTTTTGTCCCCATCCCTCCGTGCCCCCTTTGGGTTGTGGGGTGGCCGCGTGGCCACAAAGGAGAGGAGGAAACCTTCAGAGCGGCGCTGGAATGTCAAAGTGCGCCGTGCCTATGGGGGGGGGATTGGAGGGGGCTGCAGCTTTCTGAGCCCCCCAACCCCATCGCTGCCACTCTGGGACGGGCAGATGGAGGGGGGGGGGGAGGAGATGGGCACCGATGGCCGCAGCCTCGCTGTGCTGAGCTCTGTGCTGAGCTGCGCTGCGCCCACTCTGCACTCAGGACTCGGCTGCGGGCTCCCCCCCCCCCCCCCTCAATACTATGGGGAGCAGAGCGAAACATGGGGCAGGGGAGGGGAAAGAAGGCTGCGAGTGCTGCTCGTACTGCGCTGTGTGTTTCTGCGCTTTGGTTTGCTTTCCCTTTTCGTGACGCTCAGCTCGGTGTTCGTCGTTCCTCCCTATGGGGGGGGGGGGGGGGGATGAGGAGGGGATGTGGAACCCCTCAGGCTGCACCGCACCCCCCCCGCCTCTGTGAACCCCCAGATGAACTGCAGCTTCATGCAAGGGGGTTGACGGGGGGGGCTAAGGGAAATTGAGGGGGGCTGGAGGAAGGGGGGGGGGGGGTTGGAGGTTGGAGGGTCTTGGAGACAGGCAGCCCCTATGGGGCTGAGCTGCAGTGCTGACGCCCCCAGTGCGACAATAGACCCCCACACCCCCTACCCAGGAAGGAGCCGCCGTGCCCTGCACCGTGCCTTTATTTCTGTCCGTCCTTCGCGGGGAAGTGGAGCATTACTGAGGGGGGGGGGAGGTGTGGAGCCCCGGGGGGTGAGGGGCTCAGACGGGGCCGTAGAAGCGGCGGTACGCCTCCTGGAAGCCGATCTGGTCCGCCAGCTCGTCGCAGTCGGGGCTCAGCTCGCACACCTCGCGTTTGGACTCCAGGGGGTCCCTCGGAGCTCCGGCGATGCCGCTGCGGAGGGATTGAGGGGGGGGATGCGTTAGGTTAGGGGGGGTCCCGTCCCCAAATTGGGGTTTGTGAGGGGCCGCTGGGGGTCCGCAGTGCCCAAAAAGGGGCTTTGCCGTTACCCGTCGAGGGCCAAATTCCTCTTCTGCCTCTGCACCATCTCGGCGCTGGCGCGGTGGGAGATGAAAGCTGCGGGCACAGAGGGGGGGAAGGGGGTGGGTGACCCCATCCCCAGAGTGGGGGGTGAGGGGGGGGGTCCGGGTGGCACCGTGCCGTGAGCACCCACCTTTAGCGCTGGGAGCATCGGAGCCGTCGGGTGCTGTGAGAGCAGAGGAGCCAATGGGTGCTGAGCCGCATCCGGCCCTGCCCGCTCCTTCCCTCATCCGTCCCCATCCGTCCCCATCCCCTGCCCCATTCCCTCTCCCATCCCCTGCCCCATTCCTTCCCCAATCCGTCCCCATCCCTTGCCTTCCTTCATTCAATCCTATCCCCATCCTTCCATCCCTGTTCTGTGCCTCATTCCCTGCCCCATTCCCTCCCTCCTCTGTCCCCATCCCCTGCCCCATTCGTCCCCTGCCCATTCCCTCCCCCATCCCCTGCCCCATTCCTTCCCCAATCCGTCCCCATCCCCTGCCTTCCTTCATCCAATCCTATCCCCATCCTCTGCCCCATCCATCCGTCCCTGTTCTGTGCCCCATCCCCTGCCCCATTCCCTCCCTCCTCCATCCCCGTCCCCTGCCCCGTCCATCCCCTGCCCCCATTCCTTCCCCTATCCATCCCCACCCCTGGAGGTGTTCGAGCCCACGTTGGACGTGGCCCTGGGCAGCCTGGGCTGGCATTAAATAAATGTGGAGCTTGGTGGCCCTGCGTGTGGCGGGGGGTTGGAGATTCACGACCCTTGAGGTCCCTTCCAACCCTGGCCATTCTGTGATCCCCTCGCCCCATCCGCTGCCCCTTCCCTCATCCACCCCCGTCCCCCCCATTCCCATCCCGTCCCCGCAGCTCTGCGTCCCCCCGGTACCGCCGTGGCAGAGGCTGAACGCGAGCAGCGCCACGAGGAGCAGCAGAACCGCGGCCTTCATGGTGCAGCTCCGCTGCGGCGCCCCGAACCGAACCGCCTTTATAGAACCCCGCGCCCCCCCGGCTCCCCCCCGGCCGATCCCAGCGCTATTTCCAGCACATCCGCCGGCGGGCAGCGGCTGCGGTTTGGGCCGCCCGGGGTTCTTCCACTCTTCCATCCCCGCTGCCGTGGCCGAAGCCGGGGGGGGGGGCCTTTGCTCCGGCTTCCCCCCGCCCCGAACCGCGGGCGCTGCGCGTCCCAACCCATCCGGGAGCGGCGGAAACGGAGGTTTTGGGGCGGAGGTTCGGCTGCACCAAAGCCTTTGTCTGACGGACCGCAAAGTGCAGAGTGCGACGGCCAGGAGGCCGAGCGGCACCGGCAGCGTTTGGCTGCGACGAAGGGAAAGCGCTCGTCAGCCCGCGCCGGGCTGTAATTGCAGACGGTTTGAGCCGGGCGGAAATTGCTGCTTTGCTTCTAAGAATTCCGCTGGCAGGACGCGCAGGGAGGGGGGGGGTTTGCACTCATTGCCCCCCCGAGGTTCTTCGGCCCCGAGCTCCCGATGTCCCGCAGCCCCGTTGCCGCACAGCACGAGGGGCCGCGCTTCGGTCCCTGCCCCACATCCCCACCGCCGCGTCCCCCCGGATGAACTCAAGTCAGGAGACACGAAACCTTCCTTTATTTCTTCCAACGCTTCTCTTCGCCCAAACGCGGTGAACCCGAAGGGTTTCGCTTTCCACGCACGGCCCCGACGCGCCGTCAGCGTCCCCCGGTGTCAGCGCCCAGCGGCTCCGTGCGCCCCTCCTGGAGCGGCTGCAGCGCCGCCGTGAGCGCCCGCTGCTCCCGGCTCAGCGCCTGCGGGATGCGAAACTGCTGCGCTGCTCCAGGAAAGCCCCGACCCAAAGCCTGCAGCTGCAGGGGCGCCCGCCTCCGAACCCGAGAGCTTTCAGGGGCCGCAGGATGGCCGGGTCGGAAGGGAGCCCGAGGATCGCTGAGCTCCATCCCCTGCCCCAGGCAGGGCCACCGAGCTCCAGATCTGCCGCCAGCCCAGCTTGCCCAGGGCCCCATCCCACCTGACCGCCTGCAGGGATGGACGGGGCCCCGCAGCCTCTCTGCAGAGCTTCCCCCGACATCCCAGCCAAACCTCCCCTCCTTCACCTGCAATCCGTTCCCCCCTCGCTCTCTGCCCGAGTGAAAAGCCGGCTCCCCTCCAGCCGCTCTTCAGGCACTGCAGGCTGCAGCAGGGTCGCTCCCCCCTTCTCTCAGCTCCTTGCCCTCCTCTGGACCCCGTCCTGCAGCCCCGCTCCTTTCCTGCACCCCCCCAGGGTGCAGCGCTGCAGTTGGGCCTCACTGGGGCCGAACCCCCCCCCCTCCCCCCCCGGCCGACCCCCCCCCCCCTCCTGGCCGACCCCCCCCCCCCCCCCAGCCCCATCGCCCCCCTCGCTGCTGCCCAGCTCCCGGCCCTTTCGCACCCCGCTGCCTCCCGGCGAAGGACAGGGCTGCAGGGCAGCGCAGAGCATCCTTCCAGCCTGAGCCTGCCCTGCTGCCGTGGCTCTGTGCCCTTCCAGGACCTTCCCACCCCAACCGTTCTGTGACTCCGTGGCCTTCAGGGACTCTCGCAGCCCAAGTGAGCCAAGAGTTCTTTGGTCTTCCAGGACCCTCCCACCCCTGCCCTCCTAGGGTTCTGTGCCCTCCAACCCCCTCCCAAGGCAACCATTCCACCACAGCATGATTTTGTGGCCTCCTAACCCAACTGTGCTGCAATTCCGTGCTTCTGTGGTCTTCCAGGACCCTCCTGACCCAACCATTCTGTGATTCCATGTTTTTGGGCCTTCCAGAACCTTCCCAATGCAACCTTTCCACAATACAGTGGCCTTCCACCACCCTCCCCATCCAATCGTGCTGTGACTCCACGATTCCACGTCCTTCCAGGACCATCTCAGCCCAACTGTGCAGAATGGTTGAGGGTCCTGGAAGGCCAAAGAACCTTGGGATCACACAGTGCTTACGTGGAAGGTCCCAGAACCCCGGGGTGGCAGAATGGTTGGGTTGGGAGGGTTGTGAAAGACCACAGATCCATGAGTTCACTCAGTGGTTGGGGTGGGAGGGTCCTGGAAGATCACAGAACCACAGGATCACAAAATATTGGGGGTGGGGGGGTCCTGGAAGATCACAGAACCACAGGATCACAAAATATTGGAGGAGGGGGGGTCGTGGAAGACCAGAGGACCACAGGATCACAAAATGGTGGGGTTGGGGGTCCTGGAAGATCACAGAACCACAGGATCACAAAATGTTGGGCTTGGGGAGGTCCTGGAAGATCACAGAACCACAGATCACAAAATGTTGGGCTTGGGGAGGTCCTGGAAGATCACAGAACCACAGATCACAAACTGTGGGTTGTGAACCATCCTAAGGTCCTGCGGCCCTTCAAGCCCCCCCAAGTACCCCCTCCTCCACAGCCGGATTCTGTGGTCTTCCATGACCCAGGGGGTCGTTACCCAGGATCGCCCTGCAGCCCCCCAGCGGCGCCCGTTGCTTTTTGGGACGCCGACGGCTCCCCGCTGCACGAGGGGCCCTGCTGCCCACCTGCCACGCCGCCCTGCGCTCCGCGATGTCGCGCCGCAGCGCCGCAATCCGCTCCCTGCCCTCCAGCACTGCCGCCGCAGCTGCACGGTTCTCCTCCCGGCCGCGGCTCAGCTCCCGGCTCAGGAAGCAGCGCTGCTTCAGCAGGAACGGCACCAAGGCGCTGCGGGCGTCCGCCTCCGGGATGCCGCTGGGCCGCCTGCGGGGTCACAGCGCCGCGTGGCCCCACAACCCACCCAGCGCCCCCATCCCCCCTCTGCCCACCCCCACCATCGCCCCTCGCAGCCCCACAACCCATCCAGTCCCCTCCCCCATCTCGCCCTTTGTGCTGCCCCCATCCCCACCCATCTCCCCGGCTGTGCAGCCCCACAACCCACCCAGTCCCCCCATCTCCCCTCTGCCCACCTCCAACCCCCCACCCATCTCCCACCATCCCCCCTCGCAGCCCCCCAACCCACCCAGTCCCCCCCATCCCCCCCTCTGCCCACCCCCATCCCCCACCCATCTCCCCCACAACTCACAGCCCCAAAACCCATCCAGTCCCCCCTCACCCCCTCTGCCCACCCCCACCCATCTCCCCCCACCTCCCCCACACCGCGCAGCCCCCAAACCCATGCAGTCCCCCCCATCTCCCCCTCTGCGCTGCCCCCATCCCCCACCCATCTCCCCCGCTGTGCAGCCCCCCAACCCACCCAGTCCCCCATCGCCCCCTTTGCCCATCCCCACCCATCTCCCACCATCGCCCCTCACAGCCCCCCAACCCACCCAGTGCCCCCATCTCCCCTTTGCCCATCCCCACCCATCTCCCCCACACCGTGCAGCCCCAAAACCCATGCAGTCCCCCCCATCTCCCCCTCTGCGCTGCCCCCATCCCCCATCCATCTCCCCAGCTGTGCAGCCCCCCAACCCACCCAGTCCCCCATCGCCCCCTTTGCCCACCCCCCCATCTCCCACCATCACCCCTCACACCACACAGCCCCAAAACTCATCCTGTCTCCCCCCATCACCCCCTTTGCCCACCCCCCCCACCTCCCACCATCTCTTGCACAGCCCATCACCCCCCAGTCACCCCACACCCCCTCCCCAGTCCTCCCAGCTTCACCTCTCAGCACCTGCTGAGGGTGCCTGCCGTCCCCTCACTGATGAGGATGTTGAGTGAGACCGGACCCCCACCAGGACCCCCAGCTCCTTCCCCACAGCCCTGCAGCAGCTCAGCCCCCCCCCCCCATTCTCTCCCCCTACCAGGCCGGCTCCTCGCTGCCCCTCGATTCCTCCACGATGGCATCCAGCGCCCGGAACAATTCCTCCAGGTTCCCCTCCTTCTTCACCTCCTGGATCTCCTCCTGTAGGACAAACGCACACGATGCAAAGCCAAACCCAAACGGCCCCGCAGAGCCCCCCCCAACCCCACAGACCCCCTCCTCGCCACCTCCCCTCCCCCACAGATCCCCCCCCCCACGACAGACCCTCTCCAGCCTCACAGACCCCCTCCCCTACGCAGACCCCCCAACCCACAGAGCCCCAATGCTCACAGACCCCAACCCCCCCCCTACAGACCTCACACAAAGACCCCCCCGATGCCCACAGAACCCCTCGCCTCACTCCCACAGTCCTCCCCCCCATGCCCTCAGATCCCCCCCCACACCCCATACCCACAGATTCCCCCCCCTCCAGACTCCCTCCCCCACCCCAAGACCCTCCCACCCCCCACAAAGACCCCACACCCACGGTTCCCCCCCCATAGACCCCATACCCACAAATTCCTCCAACCCCACAACGCTCCCCACACCACCCCCACAGAATCACCCCCACAGACCCCCCCTCCTCACCCCCACAGACCACTCCACACTCACACATCGACCCAAGACCCCACAAATCCCCCACCCCAATCCTCACAGGACCCCCACCTGAGACCCTCCCCCCATCCCCACAATCCCCCCACGCCTCACTGACCTCCTATATCCCCCCCAGATCCCTCATATCCCCCCCCAGACCCCCCATATCCCCCCTCAGACCCCTCCCACCCCCCCAGATCCCTCCCCCATTCCATAAACCCCCGCATGCCCACAGACCCCCAGACCCCCCCCAGACCCCTCCCTCACAGATCCCCCATACCCACAGACCTTTATATCTCCCCCCCAGACTCCCATATCCCCCACAGACCCCTGCCCCCCTCACAGACCCTCCCCCCCATCCCCACAAACCCGATGCCTCACAGACCCCCATATCCCCCCCCCAGACCCCTCCCGCTCCCTCTGATCCTCCCCCCCCAAGCCCACAGACCCCTCACAGACCCCCCCCATACCCACAGACCCCCGTATCCCCTCAGACCCTTCCAACCCCCTCCAGATTCCCCCCCCCATCCCCTTAATGCCCCCCAACCCCACAACTCCCGCCCCCCCCCCCTCCCCGGACCGTAACGGCGGTTCGGAGCTGCGCCAGGAGCTGCTCGTGGATGCTGCGGGTCACGTGGGGCTGCGCTCGGTAGAAGCGGCGGTAGCAGTGAGCGAAGCGTTCGTAACTGCGGGGCGGGCAGCGGCGGGCCGGGGCGTCACGGCGGACCTCAAACCCCTCCGACCCCCCCCGACCCCCAGCCGCCCCGCCGCCCCGCACCTCCCCGCCGCCAGCAGCTTCTCCAGGAACGCGTCCACCACGGCCGCCAACAGCGCCGCGCGACCCGGACCGCCGCCATCGCCGCCACCGCCGCCACTGCCCTCAGCCGCCTCAGCCGCCTCAGCCGCCTCTGCCATTTCCCGCCGCCCGACGGCCTCGACTCACATTGGCCGCCGCTTCAGGGCTGACTCGCCGTCCGATTGGTTACTGCCTCCTCGTGCGGCCCGCCCCCTCCGCCGATTGGTTGGTTAGTCCGCGAGGCGCCGGTCCCCACCTCCGATTGCCACCGCCTCAGGGCGGGGCCAGCCCCTTATTGGCCCAAGAGAAGGCCCGCTTCCGCTCGGTTATTGGCTCCTCGTACGGCCCGCCCCCTGCACTGATAGGTCGCTACCTCAGAGCCGGACCGGCCGCCGATTGGTTTCCGCCTCCTCGAGGCTCCCGCCCCCTCCGCCGATTGGCTGCTGCCTCAGTCAGCCTCCCCCTTCTGTCCCCCGCGTCGAGGAAAAGCCCGCCCGCGATTGGTCACTACCTCCGTCCGATTCCCGATTGGTCAACGCTGCCGCATCGCGCACGGTTCTAATTGGCCACGGCCGCCCCGCTGGTCCCGCCCCCGCCGAGCGGCGCTCCAGGAGCGGAACCGGAGCAAAATGGGAGCAGAAGCAGAGAGGAACGGGAGAGGAGCCGAAAGGGAATGGAAGAGGAACGGGAGAGGAGCCGGGGCGGAACGGGAGGGGAACGGTAGAGGAGCCGGAGCGGGAGTGGAACCGGAAAGGAGCCGGGGCGGAACGGGAGAGGAGCCGAAAGGAAATGGGAGTGGAATCAGAAGGGAACGGGAATGGAACTAGAGCGGAATGAGAGAGGAGCCGGAGCTGAACAGGAGCAGAATGGGAGGGAAAACGGAGCGGAACGGGAGAAGAATGGGAGAGGAGTCGGAGCGGAACCGGAGCGGAACGCGGCGGACGCGCCTTTATTCGCCCCGACGTTCCTTCCAGGTCAGCCCCGGGCTTCCGCCGGGGTCGCTCCATTGAGCGGAGCCGTGGGCGATGCGTCCATCCCCGGAGCCCCAGCGGCTCCCGGTCCGTAAAGTGCACAAAACGTGGGAACGAGCGCCCGGCGCGGCCGTCAGAAAGCGTTCAGTAACGCCGGGATCCGTCCGAGGGCAGAACGGGGCAGCGCGGGGCCGCCCTGAACGCAGCAATGAAGGCTGCGGCGGCTCCGAGTCGCGCTGCTCGCGCACCTCCAGCAGCCGTCGAGGAACGCGGGGCCGAACCGCCGCGAGTGGGGTTGAAGAGGGCAGAAAAAGGGGACGGAAGGCGGAAGCTGCGGGCTCCGGTTTCACAAAGGACGGAAGGGCACAAAGGGCTCCGTGCGGCGCCGGGCAAAAACGCTGGTGGAGCTCAGGGCGGCTCCGAGAGCTGCGGTGCTGAACACGAAGGCGGCTGTGGAGCTGCCAGCCCTACCAGTGCCGGGAGTCCATCAGCTCCGGGCGCAGGCTCAGCTTCTTCAGCGTTTCGTAACCCACCACGATGACGATGGTGGAGGGGGTGGCGGAGATGATGCGGGCGGAAAGGCCTTTGGTCAGACCCCAGGGTCCCTCCTCCGCCATCAGCTGCTTGAAGGTGAGCACGATGGAGCTTTTGCCTTCCACCTGCAAGGCGCACAAACACAGACGTCAGGGACTGGGAGGACCTGGAATTCGCCCAGCCCAACCCGAGAAGCAGGGCGACGCGCTGCGCTCAGCCCAGGACTCTGCCTCATTTGTGATGCTGTTCTCTGCCTGAGGAAAAGGATTCTTTCCTCCCCCTTTTGATCCCAGCGGTGCTCCCAGATCAGCTCAGCATCAGAGTGAGGCCTTTTGCCTTTTGGGCACTCTCTCCCTTGGATTTATTATTCTATTATTTTGATAGTAATTGATTTATTAGCTCCAATTCTAATTGTACTGTATTGCATTGTATTACAGTGCTTTGTCTTGCACTCCGATGTTTTATTTAGCAAATCAGTTTCTTTCTCCTCAGACTGTTGCTGCTGTTCTGGTTTTGGGCTCATCTCTCCCCCACCCTTTTCCCCTTTTTCCCCCCCACCCCTTCAGTTACTGAACTGGGCTGAACCATCAACCACCGACATTTTGGTGGAGAATCACAGCACGGCCTGGGTTGAAAGGAGCACAGCGACCATCAGTTCCAACCCCCAGCTGTGTGCAGGTCACCAACCAGCAGCCCAGGCTGCCCTGAGAACCCATGGGGTGCCATAAGGACCCAAAGGGTGCCATAGGGACCCAAGGGGTGCCATAAGGACCCAAGGGGTGCCTTAAGGATCCATGGGATGCCATAGGGACCCACAGAATCATTGACTCGTGGAATGGCCTGGGTTGAAAAGGTTCGTCTCATTCCAACCCCCTCCTGTGTGCAGGGTCACCAGCCACCAGACCAGGCTGCCATAAGGATCCAAGGGGTGCCATAAGGATCCAAGGGGTGCCATAAGGATCCAAGGGGTGCCATAGGGACCCACAGGGTGCCATAGAATCATTGACTCATAGAATGGCCTGGGTTGAAAGGAGCACAGCGACCATCAGCTCCAACCCCCAGCAGTGTGCAGGTCGCCAACCAGCAGCCCCAGCTGCCCTGAGAGCCCATGGGATGCCATAGGGACCCAAGGGGTGCCATAGGGATCCATAGGGTGCCATAAGTACCCAAGGGGTGCCATAAGGATCCACGGGGTGCCATAGGGACCCACAGAATCATTGACTCGTAGAATGCCCTGGGTTGAAAAGGCTCATTTCATTCCAACCCCTTGCTGTGTGCAGGCTCACCAGCCACCCAACCAGGCTTCCACAAGGATCCAAGGGTGCCATAAGTACCCAAGGGGTGCCATAAGGATCCATAGGGTGCCACAAGGACCCATGGGGTGCCATGAGGATCCATAGGGTGCCATAAGTACCCAAGGGGTGCCATAGGGATCCATAGGGTGCCATAAGGACCCAAGGGGTGCCATAAGGATCCATAGGGTGCCATAAGGACCCATGGGGCGCCATAGGGATCCATAGGGTGCCATAAGTACCCAAGGGGTGCCATAAGGATCCATAGAGTGCCATAAGGACCCATGGGGTGCCATAGGGATCCATAGGGTGCCATAAGTACCCAAGGGGTGCCATAAGGATCCATAGGGTGCCATAAGGACCCATGGGGTGCCATAAGGACCCACAGAATTGTAGACCCATCGAATGCCCTGGGTTGAAAAGCAGCACGATGCTCATCAGTTCCAACCCCCCTGGCCTCGAATGCCTGCAGGGCTGGGGCACCCACAGCCTCCCTGTTCTTGTGTAGAACAGAAAGGCAGGCAGATTTCCACTGTCACAAACCAATGTTTTATCGACCAGACTTTGAGGTACTTGTGATGTTATGAAGTCGGGTTGTATCGCAGATTCTAGATGTGTTTTTTGTATTTTAAGATAGAGCTTTTTTCCCTGTCACTTAAAACCACACAAAACGCTTTCCTAGTTGCTTCATTTCTTGCTCGCTTCAGCCTGTTGTTCCTGCATGCTTCCTAATGCCTGCAGCCTTCATTTACCCCTGCTGACATCCTTAAATGGGCTTTCAGGACTCTTGCAAGTGGATTCTATGGTTGTATTTCAGTGCTGGACCGACTGACATGGAATTTCTTAAGTCGCCTCCCCAGGGAGTAGTCTAGGAGTAGTCCAGATCCATCGAGGAACGCGGGGCTGTGTGGTGGCTCTGGCCGGAGCTGCACAGAGCCCTCCTGCCTGCAATCAGTCATTTGTGCACTGCTGGCTTTGCTCCGTTATTTTGTCCTGGGTGTCCTGGTGGACGACAGGTTGCCATGGGGCAGCAGGGTGCCCAACATGGCGTCCTGGGGTGCCTTGCATGGCCAGCAGGTGGAGGGAGGCGATGCTCCCCCTCTGCTCTGCCCTGTGAGGCCTCACCTGCAGCCCTGCGTCCAGTTCTGGGCTGCCCAGCACAAAACAGACAGGGAGCTCTTGGGAACAGAACAGCGCAGGGCCAGGAAGATGGCGAGGGGCCTGGAGCATCTCTGCTATGGGGAGAGGCTGAGTGAGCTGGGTCTGTTCAGCATGGAGAACAGGAGACTGAGAGGGGAGCTGATCCAGGTCTGTGAATATCTGAGGTGTGGGGGCAGCACGGCGAGGATGGACTCTGTTCAGTGGGGAGTGGAGACAGGAGGAGGGGAAACGGCCGGAAACTGCAGCATAGGAAATTGTGCACAAATATGTACAAGAACTTCTGTACAGTGAGGTGAGGAGCACTGGAACAGGCTGCACAGGGAGGTGGTGGAGTCTCCTGCTCTGGAGATGTTCCAGACCTGCCTGGATGCCGACCTGTGCGACTGCTGTAGGAGCTGCTTTGGCAGGGGGTTGGACTCGATGATCTCTGCAGCTCCCTTCCAACCCCTACAATTCTGTGATGCTGTGATTTTGGCTGCTTTTTAAACCACTCGTTTGCATTTTTAAACAGCGCAAAGCTACGCCGCCACGTCGGCAGCAGCGAGGGCAGAGGGGAAAGAAGAGCCCTCATAAATGAGCCGATTAATAAAGCTTCAAGGCTTCGATGACATTCAGCCCCTCTGCGAGTTCGTGTCGCAGCCTTTGCGGAAGCGGCTGAAAAACCGAACAGAACGGAGAGCAACGAAGAAAAGCCAAGGGATGAACTGCCTGCGACGCCCGATGCTGACGGACGGCACCAGGGCGGCACCAGATGCACCTATGGGGAGCAGGATTCCCAAAGCAGCCTCCTGGAAGGGCCGAGCACAGCGCTTTCCTCCCAGCCCGCACCGCCCAACGGCCCGGCTGTCGGCACAGACGTCCTCCTGCTCGAGCGAGGGCCGGCAGCAGCACCGCGCCGCGTTCTGCCTCGCGGCTCTGCCTGCGTGAGCACGGAGATGCGAAGGAGCGGCACGAAAAAGGCGCCGCGCCGCAGGAGCTGCAGGACAGACGGAGCGCCGGAGCAACCGCTGCACAGAAGCGAGCGCTGCAGTTGCTGCGGGACGCGGCAACGGCCTGAGAACAACAGAGGGCACCGACAGAGGGGTCCTGCCCAGCGCCGGGAGGGACGGCAGGCTGCGCCGGAAGGCGTGGCTGAGGCGGCCTGGCACAGCAGAGCCACCGAAATGGGAGGCGCTGGTGGACACCGGGTGCGGAGGGGGAGGAGAACCTCCCTGGACCTCCTGCAGCCCCCTTGTAAGGCGCCTCGGGGCGCCTTCAGCCTTCTTGGCTGCCTCCTGTCCTCCCGCTGCCCACCACCACCCCCAGGTCCCTCTCCCCTCCGCTGCTCTCCAGCAGCCCGCTTCCCAACGCGTTCCGGCACCCAGCCGTTCCTGTCCACACACCGGGCTCTACGCTGCCCCTGCTCCACCTCATCCCATTTCTCCCCGGCTCTCCAGCCTGCCCGGCTGTCCCTGGGTGGCAGCACAGCCCTCTGCCTGTCGGCCTCTCCTCCCAGTTCCGGGCCACCACCTCCGATGCACTCGATTTCCTCCCCCCCGTTGCTGCTGTGTGCACCGAGCAGCACTGATCCCAGCACCGACCCGAGGGACCCCGTTGGATCCGGGCTCCCAGCTGGTCTCCATCCCAACTGACCACAGCTCTCTGGCTTCTTCCCCCCAGCTCTTCACAGTGCCCCTCACCACCCAACCATCCACACCGCATTTGTGTGTAGTTGTGAGGATGCCATGAGAGATGTTGCCAAAAGCTTTACCAAAACCAGGATCCTCTGCTTTGCCATCACCTGTCTGCCTGGTTATGTGTTCATAAAAGGCCACTCGAGCACGGCTTCCCCTTCTGAAGCCATGCTGACTGCCCCAAACCCTCTTCTCAATATGCCTGGTGGCAGCACAGGAGGAGTTGTTCCAGAGGAGGGGTTGGACACAGCCACCAACGACCCCCCCCCTCTGTACGTACATCACAGGGGCAGGAGGCGGCAGAACCCCCAGGCAGTGCTAAATGGGTTTCTGAAACCCTGCTGCAGCCCCAGCACCGAGCTGTGCCCCAGGGGAAGGGCGTCCCGAGGTGCTGAGCACCGTGGGCAGACGTGGAGCCGTACCTGAACCCGAGCTCTGATGACATCCATGGGGTTGGTGAGCGTGGAAGCCGTGGCGGCAGCGAGCGGCCCCGAAATGGCTTGGAGGAGGAGATGTGGGCAGTCCTTGGGGGTCAGGCTGGAGAGCTGCTCTGGGATGGGGCAGAGAGGGGAAGGGTCAGCACTGCGTCTGTAAGGTGCTCATGGAACCGGAGCACAGCCTCTGTAGGAAGGGACCCCCGAGGCCCATCCAGCCCCCTGCCCTGCAGCCCACCAACCAACCACGCAGAGGGGAGATGGGGGATTTCCTCCTCCTGCTTTGGCTGCATAGGATTTGACCCCTCCACCCCCCTCACACACACACTGGCACCATTGATCAGTTCAGTTTGCACAGCGCAGAATCACAGAGCTGTAGGGCCTGGAAGGGACCTCAGAGGTCACAGAGTCCAACCCCCTGCACAGCAGCTCCCTGCAGAAGGAAGCTCTGCGATGCTTGCAGGGAAGGAGAACCCGCGGCCTCCCTGAGCAGATCCCTGCTGTTTTGAGCTGAGGAGTCCAGAATCAGTCCGGATCAAAACCAGAGCCCAGTGTTCCAAACGTGGCCTCACCAGGGCAGAACAGAGAGGGGGGGATCGCCTCCCCTGCCCTGCTGGCCACGCTCCCCTTCATGCTCTTAATGCCCCCAGGGTCCCGCTGGCCCTCCTGGCCACCAGGGCACACAGCCCACAGCCGACCTGTCGCCCACCAGGAGCCCCAGGTCCCCCTCTGCAGAGCTCCTCTCCAGCAGCTCGACCCCAATGCAGTTATTCCTCCCCGGCTGCAAGACTCTGCCCTTGCTCTTGTTAAACCCCCTCTGGTTTCCTGCTGCCCAGCTCTCAGCCTGCCCCAGCTGCTGCTGAATGGCAGCACGGCCCCCAGCTGCATCAGCTGCTCCTCCCAGCTTTTTGTCATCAGTGCAATTCCTGATTACACTGACTGCACCATCCCCTCGTCCAGCTCACTGATGAAGATGCTGAACAAGACCGGAAGGACCCCGAAGCTCCGCCATCACACCTACAAGAAGGGCTGCAGGGTTACAAGGGCTGTAAGGATTTGGGGAGCTACAGGCCTGTCAGCCTGACCTCAGTGCCAGGGAAGGTTATTGGGGGGGGGGACTGTCTTGAGGGAGATCACGCAGCACGCGTGGGACAGCAGGGGGATCAGCCTCGCCAGCATGGGTTCACGAAGGGCAGGTCCTGCTTGGCCAACCTGATCTCCTTCTGTGACAGGCTGAGGGAGCTGGGCTCGTTCAGCACGGAGAAGAGGAGCTGGGGCTGAGCTGAGTGCAGCCTGCAGGGAGCCTGCAGCCAGGAGGGGAGGCAGCTCTTGGGCAGGGGAGATGAGAGCAGGGAACGGCTGGAAGCGGAGGGAGGGCAGCTGGAGGCTGGGGGTCAGGGAAGTTGTGTGCTGGGAGAGCGGTGAGGGGCTGAAGAGCTGCCCAGAGAGGCTGCGATGCCCCGTCCATCGCTGGAGGGCTTGGAGGCCAGGCTGGACGGGGCCCTGGGCAGCCTGGGCGGCTGTGAAACGTGGGCAGGTTGGTGGCCCTGCGTGTGGGGGGGGGTTGGAGCTCCGTGATCCTGGAGTCCCTTCCAAGCCTGGCCATTCTGTGATTCTATGATCTGTGACCATCTGGTAGACGAGGCAAAGGCTGTTGATGCAGTCTATCTACCCAGACTTCAGCAAGGCCTTTGGCACCGTCTCCCAGTGCATTCTGCTGCAGAAGCTGGCAGCCCACGCCTTGGGCACTCTTGGCTGGATAAGGAACTGGCTGGAAGGCCGGGCCCAGAGGTGGTGGTGAATGGAGGTAAATGCAGCTGGCGAGCAGTGGTGACCCCCAGGGGTCGGTGCTCCTCTTCAACATCGTTATTGGTGACCTGGATGAGGGCGCTGAGAGCAAGTTTGCAGGTGACACCAAGTTGGTTGGAAGCACGGATCTGCCTGGGGGCGGTGAGGCCCTGCACAGGGATCTGGACAGGCTGGAATGCTGGGCTGAACCAACGGGATGAGGTTCAACGAGGCCAAAAGCCAGAGTCCTGCACTTTGGCCACAACAACCCCACGCAGCGCTGCAGGCTTGGGGCAGAGGAAATGGAGCTGAGGGTGTTGACTGATGCTGAACGTGAGCCAGCACTGTGCCTGGCTGGCCAAGAAGGCCAATGGCATCCTGGCTTGCATCAGAAACAGCAAGAACATGGAGGTGATTGTCCCCTGTACTCAGCACTGTGTCCAGTTTTGGGCCCCTCGCTGCAAGACAGACAACGAGGCCCTGAAAAGTGTTCAGAGAAGGGCAACAAGGCTGGTGGGGGGTCTGGAGCAGAACGGGGTCTTGCAAGGAGCTGGGGTTGTTCAGCCTGGAGAAGGGGAGGCTCGGAGGAGACCTGATTGCTCTTCATAACTGCCTGAAGGGAGGCTGTAGTGAGCTGGGGGTCGGCCTCTGCTCTCGTGTAGCAGGGATAGGACCAGAGGGAATGGGCTTTGGATGCGCTGGGGAGGTTCAGGCTGGACGTTAGGAAATAGTGCTTCTCTGCAAGAGAGGTCAGGCAGTGGAATGGGCTGCCAGGGAGCGATGGAGTCACTGAGCTTGGCGTATTCAAGGAACGTCTGGATTTTGTGTTGAGGGACAAAGATTAGTGAGAATATTGGTGACGGGTGGACGGTTGGACTGGGTGCATTTCAAAGGCCTTTTCCAACCTCGGTGATTCTGTGATTCCTCTGCTCTGGGATGGCTGGGAGCGAGCGGTGCAGATGCAGCCAACCCTTCTCACCCCCACGCCGCCCGTCCCCTCCCTGCCAGACCCCCACCCCATCAATAACCAAAGGCCCACCTCCGTCCCCATGCACGTACCGGCGTAGAAGTGGTAGAAGGGCCACCAGACGGCACTGTTGGGGATGTAGGTCAGCAGCGAGGCCACGTAACCGCGGTAGAAACCCTTCAACCCGTCGGCCTTGAAGATCTGCACGATGATGTCCTTGGTTTGCCCAAACACCACCACCCGCCGTCCGTCGCGGCCGCGCACCGTGAACCTGCCCATGCTTTCACCCTTCCTCTGCATCATCAGGTGCTGGGAAACGACGTCGATGGGCACCGTGATGCTCTGAGCCACCAGCGAGGCCGAGCCGCCGGCCACCAGCGACTTGACGGCGTTGTTGTTGTTGTACCGCGCCACGTATTTGCGCGTCAGCTCGTAGGTGGTGACGTAGCACTGCCCCGAGATGAGGGTGAAGGTGTTGACCAGGAAGCCGCGGTACAGCCCGGCCGCCCCCTCCGTCCTCAGGATCTTCACGAAGGCGTCGAAGGTCCCGTTGTAAAGGCTCTTCCCCTTCTGCACCTGCAGCCTGGTGCGGATCAGCGTGAAGGGGTAAACGCTGACGCGGATCATCATGGTCATGCAGATGCCCAGCACGTAGAAGCGCCGCTTGTCCAGGTGCTCCCACTCGATGATGGGGATGTTGCGTTTGTCCTCCATGCCGGGCGCTCCCTGCAAGGCGCTCCTGCCTGGCGGGGCACACGCGGACCTGGGGGGCAGAACTGGGGGTCACACACGGACCTGGAGGTTCAGCAAAGCGCTGAGCACCTCTGTACAAAGACAGGCTGAGGGAGCTGGAGAAGGCTGGGGGTGACCCCGCTGCAGCCTACAGTGCCTAAAGGGGATCGCCGACAGGAGGGGAATCGACTTTTCACTTGGGCAGAGAGTGAGGGCGAGTGGATTTCAGGTGAAGGAGGGGAGATTTGGCTGGGATGTCAGGGGAAGCTCTGCAGAGAGAGGCTGCGGGGCCCCGTCCATCCCTGGAGGCGTTCAGGTGGGATGGGGTCCTGGGCAAGCTGGTCTGGCAGATCTGGAGCTTGGTGGCCCTGCCTGAGGCAGGGGATGGAGCTCAGTGATCCTCAGGCTCCCTTCCAACCCAAGCTGTTCTGTGTTTGTAGGATATCTGGCACCGTCCAACCTCCTTCGCTTCCTGCTGCCCCACTTCTCACGCATTCCCACATCCCCCTGTGTGCCAACCCCTCACTGGGGACAACGTGTGCTGCCAGACCGGGGGCTCCCGCTTTGCATACCGATGTGGTGGCTGGGAGACAGCAGGCAGCAGGGAGAGCTGGGCCAGGAGAACCACGAGAGCTGGGCTTGCTGTGCGCTGCTGCTACCCGGAAGGATTGATAGCGATAGGATGCGGGCAGCTGGTTTTAAACCAAGATGGGAGATTTCGGTTTGGTGTCAGGAAGTTCCTCACTCAGAAGGTGGTGACGCACTGGAACAGGTTGTCCAGAAAGGCTGTGGATGCCCCATCCCTGGAGGCATTCAGGCCAGGCTGGACGAGGCTCTGGGCAGCCCGCTCTGCTGCTCGGCGGCCCTGCACACAGCGGGGATGAAACGCGGTGACCCCGAGGGTCCTTTTCAGCGCTCGGCGGACCTCCCTTCAGCACGCAGCGGAGGGCTCGCACCGCCCCGCGGCCGCTCCGGAAGCCGAGCAGCGCCGTGCCCGACGAGAGCGGTGCAGACGCGGCCCCACGGCGCGGAGCCCTCCCGCCTCCCCGTTCCGCCGGCCGCGCGGGGCCGCCAAACACGTGAAGCGCTCCGGACGCGGCGACAGCGTGCCAACAACGCCGGCCCCGCTCAAGGTCGGCGGCGGAGCGGAGTTCGGCCCTCTCCGGCTGCGCCGCTCCCGCTCCGCCCCTCCTCCCCGTCCCCGCGGCCCTTCGCTCAGTCCCCGCACGCACCGCCGTTCCGCCCCGTCCCGCCGCCCGGCCCTCCTCTCCCCTCCCCTCCCCGCGCGGCCCGAGCCCCCGCCTCTCCCCGCCTCTGCCCGCCTCTCCGCGCTCACCTCAGGCCTGGAGCCGGCGGCCCGACCCGGCCAGCCGCCCCATGGCCGCCGCTTCCGCCCCCACTCAGCGCCTGCCGGAAGTGAGCGGCGGCGGCGGCGGCAGCGCGTCGGGCCCGGCGAACCGTTCGAACAATCAGCGCCCGCACGACGGCGCCATCTTGGGGAAGGGCTGAGGCCGCGCCGGATGTAGCCATCACGTGCTTCCGGCCGCAGCAAAAAGGGCCGCTGTCTGCGGCGCCCCGGAATGGCGCGGGGGGGCAGAGTGCGCATGCGTCTGCAGCGGCCCAGCCTTAAAGGCGCAGCGCCAAATCGAGGTCCTTAAAGGGAAAGTGCCTAATAAAGCCTCTTAAAGGGGTAGCATCAAATAAAGGCCCTAAAAGACACAGTGCCAAATAAAGGCTCTTGAAGGGGCAACGCCAAATAAAAGACCTTGAAGGGAAAGTGCCAAATAATGGTCCTTAAAGGGAAAGAGTCAAATAATGGCTCTTAAAGGGGCTGCCCCTAATCAAGGTCCTCAAAGGGAAAATGCCTAATGAAGCCTCTTAAAGGGGTAGCATCAAATAAAGGCCTTTGAAGGGGCAGCACCAAACGAAGACCCTTCAAGGGTTGGTGCCAAATAAAGACCCTCAAAGGCACAGTGCCAAATAAAGGCTCTTAAAGGGCCGGTAGCCCAATGAGGAGCCTGCACCACGTTCCCATCCCCACATCCCACCCATCTCCCTGCCCACCACCCCCTGCTGTGCCCCTTCCCCATCCCCACGTCCGCCCCACCTCCCACTGTGAGCTCAAACATTACAGGCAAACACTGCATTAAATTCACCAAAACTCTACAAAAAACCCCAAACCTCCCCCCTCCATCCTCAGCCACACAGCCCACCATGGCAGCAAGGTCCTCCACTACTGGCTGCTGTAGGCACCCACGTCCCTGAACATCTGCAGGCAGCATTCCTGCCCCCCCCCCCCCCCCCACCAGTCCCCCCATAACACTGCATTAAATTCACCAAAACCCCCCCAAAACTCCCCAAAGCCCCCAATCCTCAGCCCCACAACCCAAGATACTGCAGGATCCCCCACCAGCTGTTGCTGTCCATGCAACGTGGACGTGGGTCCACCTACGGACAGCACACCCAGTCCAGCCCAGCACTGCACTGCACCGCACTGCAGTAGGATTGGCACTGCTATGGGGTGAGCACAGCACTGCAGTGGGGTCAGCACTGCTATGGGGTGACTGCAGCCATCCCGGAGCACCGCTGTCCCTCAGACCCCACACAACAGCAGCTGTGGTGCAAACGTTTCCCTTTCCCCATACCATGGGAACGGTGGGAGCTCCTGCGGGGGGATGTGGGGTGAAGGATCTCACAAGCCGTGGGGTGGTGGCAGAGCGAAGGATGGGGGCTGGGTTTGGGGCCTGCAGTGCTGAGGGGACGCCGTGCAGCTCCCGCATGCATCCAAAATTCCTCCAAAATGTCACACTGTTGTGTATATAAAAAGAGATTTAAAAACCAGGGCTGGCAGAGCTGCACAACTGCAACGCTGACAGGTAAGGCAGCTCCACGCACCTCCGCCCCACAGCAGCACCAGTGGGAGCTCCCCCCAGCCCCCAGCCCAAAACCCCGGTGGGAAACCCCTCTGGGTCTGTGCAGCCGCTGTGGGGGGGATGCAGCTCCTGGCCTTCAGTGCTCAGAGGGAGCTGGGATGGATCCCAGCCTCCTGCAGAGCTCAGACCTGTGGGCACACAGCAGCCCAGGGGAGGAGATGCGTCTGGCTGCTGTGCTGCCAGGCTCCTGCTCCAGCCCCAAAATCCTGCATTGATAACCCAGAACCTTGCATCTGAAGCCCAAAATCCAGCTGCCACAAGCTGGCACCCTGATCCCAAACCTTCCACCCGGGCTTCAAAACCTTGCTTCAGAAGCCCAAAACCTGGCACCTTGCACCCACTCCGTGAATCTCCAAGCACCCAAAATCCTGCACCTAAAAACCCCAAACCCTTGCATCTGGAGATTTTGTGTTTTAGATGGAAGGCTTTGCAAGCTGGTGATTCTATGAACTCTTCATTTCCCAGTGCTTTATGTGATGCTATGATGTGGAATCCTGAAAATAAGAATCGTAAAACCATGATGGGAGGGGGTGGTTGGGGTGAAGGTTTAATTATGGTGGGGTTTGTTGGGGGGTGGGTGGTTTATCAGGACAGAGGGGGTTATTAGAGGGCGTTTCATTGGGGTAGGGGCTCTTGAGGTGCAGTTGGCTGCCATCTGTTGAGCACAATACGATACTGGGATCTTTATGAATGGATTTTTAAGGTTAGGGCTATCATGATCCTGCCCTTTTTACACTCTCACTCTCTGGAGGTCTAATCACAATAGAGATTGGAGGACTGGCTGCGCAGAGCGGTTAGAGCAGAGATATGCCACTTCCGCGTTTCCGTACGCATGCGTCATGCAGCCTGGAGGACCAAATAACAGAGAGATTGGAGGACCGGCGGAGCAGAGCGGAAAAAAGAAAGAGACTCATTTTTCCTGCTTTCCGCACATGCGCAGTACGCTCGGAGGATCTACTACCATAGAGACGGGAGGCTCAGAGCAGAGACAATACGCAGTTCCGCTATTTGGCCACGTGGAGACAGCAGAGACCGAATGCGGCCGCCGCTCCGTTTTTTTTTTTTCATTCAGATTTCGGGTGATGAAATCAGAGTTGGAAGAGGGGAAAATAATAATAATAATAATAATGATGATAATGGATGGGGAGCGCGGTGTAAAGGCTGCAAGCGCAACAAGTGCCCCTGAGCAACACCAGCTCTGCTTCCTCCAGCCCTGCTCCCTCCCCTTCGTTATTTAATTGCTTTAATTGCCTGTGTGAGTGATCTGACGGATGGGTGGCCATTAAAATAATACAAAGCAACAACAGCAAAAAAGGCATGAGAGAGAATTATGTATGTATATATATATACACACTTACATACGTGTGTGTAAGGGAGAGACCAGGATCTGGGCCGTGTGTGAAGCATCTCAGAGCTGATCTGCACGCAGGAGCGTTTGCAGGAGCCCCAGGGGAAGCTGCCACGTGCAGCCAGTGGGCACAGGCAGCAGAGACCCTCCGTGGGTCACTGGAACAGGCTGCCCAGGGAGGTGGGGGAGTCTATGGGTCCCAACGTGTCTCTATGGGTCCCAATGGGTCCCAGTGTGTCTGTATGGGTCCCAGTGTGTCTGTATGGGTCCCAATGTGTCCCTATGGGTCCCAACATGTCTCTATGGGTCCCAACATGTCCCTATGGGTCCCAACGTGTCTCTATGGGTCCCACTGTTCATTGGAACAGGCTGCCCAGAGAGGTGGTGGAGTCTCCTGCTCTGCAGATGTTCCAGACCTGCCTGGATGCCGAGCTGTGCTGTAGGAACGGCTTGGGCGGGGGGTTGGACTCTCTGCAGCTCCCTTCCAACCCCTACAGTTCTGTGATTCTGTGATTCTGTGGGACTGCAGGGCTGAAGTTCACAGCTGCACGCCGCTTTGGGGCAGGTAAATGGCAGGGAGGAGCACGGGGGTCTTGCTGGGTTTTTGACCCCCAATCAGCCTGCACCCACGCTAGGAAGCTTGCAGGGGTTTATGAGCCTGAAAAGATGGCAAATTGTTCATCTGGGCTTGGATTGGTGCTGTGGAGAGCCTGGTGTGGAGCTTGGGTGAGATGCTTTGCTCCTGGAGAGCAGCTCTCGTGTGCCTCCCAGGCCATAGCAGCGCTGATCCCATTTGGAAAGCCTGCGCCCCCTCGTGCTGTGCTTGCTGACCTCCCTCATCACTGTGCCCATGATGCAGGGCTGCAGCTCTGCCCCGCTGCGCAGCGCCATCCACATTCACTGCCCCGTGCAGAAGGGTGCTGGGTGCTGGATACCCAAAGCCACCCCCCTATTGCTTTGAGGCCAATATGCAAACCAGCAGAGCTGGGAGGGTGCAGGAACAGCCCAACCTGAGCTCAGGACACCCCAGCAAAATGCTGTGGCTGCTCTGGAGGAGGAGCTCAGCTTGGCCGGCCTTGTTGGGGCTGCACAGTGCAGCTCCTGCTGGGACAGCGTGGGTTTCATGCGCTGAGGAATGATGCTGCTGTTCCCTCCCGACGGCGACAGCCTCCTTGTGGGAGAGAGGGGGAGAAAATGCGTACATCTAAAAGCACAAACCAAAGCAGGGAGGAAATAAAGAGAGGAGTGTTTGCCGACTGTGCTGCGCCTTGTTGGTGTTTGTTGTGTTTCTGCCATTGCTTTGGCAGCCCCAGGGGAAGACATGCCAGGCTGCAGCGCTGTGGGGACTGGTGCTGTGCTGAGTGAGGTGGCTCTGGTGGGGCTCAGCTGCTCCCCTGTAGAGAATGGTGCTTGTCTGCACCTTGGGCTGTGCTTTCCTTCCAGCTCCAAGCCAGGAAAAGCCAGTTTGAGGGTCTGGCTGGCTCTGGTTGCACGTAGGGAAAGTGGTGAGCGGTGGCTGTTCCCCAGGGTTGTAGGTGGGCTCATCCCCTCCTTTCTGTCCTCACGGGTGGATGGAGGGAGGGTGCAGCACACCGGGGAGCAGAACCAGCCCCCAGGGGGCACCGAGGCACGGCGATGTGCTGCAGTCACATTGCTTCCCACCCCCAGCAGCTCCCGCTCCCCTCTGCTTTGCAGGTGGAGGTGGTCGCTGCCTGCAGTGTGTGGCTGTGGTGACGTCCCCATCCGCATCCAGAGCTGTGCCAGGAGCCCTGCAGCATCCCCGGGGCACAGCAGTCGGGGGTGGGTGAAGGCTTTGCCCTTTGGAGGCCAGGAACAGCTCTAGAGATGCACGTTAACCCACAGCACAGAAGGTGGGAGCAGCCCCAGAGCCACAAAGCCTGGAGCTTCGCTCAAGCCGTGGACTGGGGATGGTGGGGGAAGGTTTGGAGGGGGGGGGGGGGGTCTGTTGTGTCGGATTCTGCTTTGTGCAGGAGCTGTGCATGCAGGAAGGTTGCAGCCCCTCTCCGGTGTGAGGTGCCGAGTTAATGATTTGATTTCATCACCGCCTCTCTGAACGGCACCGGTTTGAAGCCGGAGCAAAGTGGCAGCTTTCAGTGCGGTGAGAAGTCCTGCCCCCGTTGCTGGAAGTTGATTCATTCTCCTCCTGGCCCCCGGGGTCACTGCTGGATTGCAAAGAAATGCATGAAATTCCCACTGCTCCACTCTGGGAATGCACTCCCAGACAGGGAGGGTGGGCTGGAACCTGCGTGCCCCCAGGCTGCATCGTTGGGTTTGTGGGGCTTTGGAGGCACTTGGAGCCATCCCAACTGACCCCAGGGTGATGGAGTTGTAGTTTCCTTGCCAAAAACTCCTTGCATGTGAAGCAACCGTGAGCTGCCAGCAGGGCAGGACCGCCTTGGGCTGCTGAGCACAGCTGTGAGGATTTGGGGTAGGGGGGAGAAAGAAGAGCTGTGAGGATGGAGGATGGGCACAGAGCTGAGCAGGATCCGGGCAGGGTTGGGTGAATGGGCTCTGCTCTCTGCTTTGGGAAGTTCAGGAGAAGCAAAGCTCCCCTGCCAACCCCTCATCACAGCCTGGGCTCCTTCCAGGCCGGTGTTTGGGGGATGTTTCCCCTCTCAACTCCTTTCTCTTGAATCAGCGGATGTGATTCACCGAGAGGAAAATATGGAGAGCTGAGACCGAACCACGCGACAGCAGAGGGGCTCTTGGGGTCCAAGGCCACCGCAGCACCGAGGTGCCGCTGCAGATCCCCCCCACCCGGGTGGAGCTGAGCCCGGGTTGTGATGCAGGAGCAGGCAGGGGGCTCAGAGAGCAGCAGGTTGTGCTCTGCTGCAGTGCCACGAGGCAACGGGGAAAGCTCTGCGAGGAGGGAGGCTGATCCCTAGCAGCGCCGGGTCAGGGGAGCAGGCGAATGCGGGTGCCAAACCTTGGCTGGATTAGTACAAGAGATCAAGCAGCCCAGGGATTAGGGAGTCAAGGGAGCCGAGCCACCTGGGGGGGGGGCAAAGAACTGATCTGTGGGGACGGACCAGAGCTTCAGAGAGGTGCACAAGGCCCAGGCTTTGGAGTGATTAGATAAGTGAATCAGGGCCTCGGGGCGATTAGAGGAAGAAATCAGGTTCTACACCAATTAGGTAAAGTCCTCCAGCGATTAAATATACAGCAGTGTCTGCAAAGAAAAGTCCCCTGTGGCTCTTGGGACCGATAGGGCTGAGAATTGATTACAGAAGCATCCGAGGCTGAGAGCAATTTGATAAGAAAGCAAAACAACGGATCAATTAGCCTGGGAGAAAAGGATAAGGGTGGGTGATAGCAGTGGGGCCGCCTGGCACCGGAGGAGGATGGAGTTGGCTGGGGTGCACGGAAAGGATGGGAGAAGTCCTGGCTGTGTCAGAGGGGTGCAGGGATGTGGGACGTTGCTGCTGCAATCCAGGCAGGTGTCAGCAAGGCTCAGACCCAGCCCGAGAGCAAGAGGGCTCATTGCTGCCTTTGCAAGGATCCCTCAGGTTGCCATGAAGCACCCATGGGTGCTGCCCTTCATCCGAAGCGTTTCAGATGCCTTTCAGAGGCAGTGCTGGGCTCCCAGAGTGGGTTTGTTTTCTAGGAATGCAGCTCAGCCCCAGGTCCCACCCCAGATACTCCGGGTGCTTTCAGGTATGGGTGCTGGTAGAGCAAGCAATTAGGGAACTCAGCAGAGCCTTGAAATAATTAGATCAAGGAGTGCAGCTCCAGCAGGTGAGTTTAGTGAAGAAATGGGAGCGCTGGTGATGAGGAGGGCGATCGGATCTTGGCGCAATTATCTAGAGAAAATCTGCTCCGAACTGATTAGAGGAAGGGAAAGGAGCTTTCCGGGCAATTAGGGGAGAGAAATCAGCACTGGACAGGAAGAAAACAGAGGCTGGAAGATATCGGGGTTGGGAGATAGCGCATCCCCTGCCCCTGGGGGGGGGGGTTTCCCACCAGGTTGGGGTGCAGAGCTGGGTGCAGCCATGCCTCCAAAACTTGAATTCGCAAAGCTGAGTTTCTCTGAGCTCATGCTTCTTGCACTCTTCACCTTCCTCACCTTTCTGTTGTTCCTGCAGACCGGAGGAGGAAAGCAGGGCAAGGGGCAGAGCATCAGCCCAGCACATGATGCTGACTGTGGTGCTACTGGAACGGGAAGCTGCGGTTTGGATGCTGGCTTGGATTCTGCCCCCAGCGCAGCAACACGGAGCCTTGCTGCTGACACACAGCATCCCACCCCCAGGGGTCGTGCTGGAAAACAGCCCCCAGCACCCCTGCCGGCGTGGCCAGGCTTTTATTTGGGTTTATTTTTCCTCTGGTTTGTGCCTGTGATGCTCTGCCTGATATCCCGGTGAGTGATGGGGAACAGAGCGCTGCTGGCAGCCTCTCACCCCTCCGGGTGCTGCCCTGAGCAGCAGGAGGGCATCTCCTGCATGCATCTCCCTCACCCTTTGGCCTTCGTGCCTGAGATTGCCGGGCTGAGCCTGCTTTCTGTGGGCTGACAGCGTTATCTGGGACGCAGCAGAGCCCAGCCCTGCTCTGCCCCCCCAAGAACCACGGGGTTTAGGTGTCCTCAGCAGCCTTGCTGTTGTGGGCGCTGGGGTCTGTTGGGTTCCTCCCTACAGCCCGGCTTCACGCTGCTTTAGGAAGGGTTGCTTTGCAATCCGTGTGCATTTCGGGGTGTGCTTTACGCTGTGCCTCCGTCGGGGTCGCAAAGGGTGCTTGCATCACCCTCGCCACCCCTTGTCCCTTTGCCTGGATGCATGCAGAGGTGCAGCTTGAAGGAACCGTGGAATAAAGCCCTGCGTTCACTGCAGGGCCACAGCTGCTCTCCTGCCCTGGGCTGATCCTGCACCTCCCCTCCCACAGCCCCGAAACTCACCCTCCCCACCCCTCAGCTCCCACTCACACCCTCAGGTTTTGCTCTCTCTGTCACCACACCCTGCACCAGGGAGGGGACAGTGGGGGACGCTGCTGTCCTGCACCCCTCCTCCCTTGTCTCCACTGCTCTGGGCAAAGCCCCCTGACCCACTTCAGTCCACATGGATGGGACGGCATCTGTGGGACCCTTTTCCTCCTGGGGGCTTGGAAAGGAGAAGCTCAAAGCTCGTTTGCCTTGAGATCTTGCAAAGACTTTTTTTTCTGGCTCCTCATATTGATGATTTTTCTATTCGTGGAAGCGTTAATTGCCCCCCCTCCACCCCCCCACCTTTCTCAGCGAGGTGCTGGGAGGTGCAGATACGTCCAGAAGCATCGTGGCCACCTGGGTGCTGTGCCAAGCAACCCCCCCCCCCCCCCCCCAAACCCCCAACCCTGCTCCCTGTGTGACAGCAATCTCGATGCACGTGGGCCGTTCTCCAGCCTCTTGCAAACTGAGCTGCAATTTTGCAGCCACCCCCCCCTCCCCCCCTCCGTTCTCCTGCTGGATGCACCTGAAACCAAACTCTCGGGTATAAAGGCAGGCTGTGATGCACTGAGCTGCTTTGCCAGGCTCCTTCTCGCTTGCAGGGTCAGCCTCACGTGCAGCCGATGCACCCCAACTTTGTGCAGATGATGGGGGGGGGGGGGTTTTGTTCCCTGGGGTTGCAGAGGGATGCTGCAGTGCTTTGTTCTCCCCTTTGCTCGTACTGGTTTGGGGGCCGTGGGCTGCTGGGAGCACTGGGGCTCACTGCCCCTTCCTGCAGCCCCCACGCACATCCTGGCTCCCTCGTTAGCCTGACCCCTGATTACACTCTGCAGGCTCTGTATTGCTGCCGTCGCCCTGGCAACGTGTCGTCTCCACAGCAACCGTGACAACCTTATGTTCATTAATTTAAAAAGGTTCACAGTGTAACAAATGAAATAGTTAGAAGCTTGTCAGGGTGTTAAGGAGCAGGGGCTGACAACTCGCCCTCCTGTCAGCGCCCACCGGAGCAGCTGAGCCTCGTGGTTCTGGAGCATCCCAGCATTGCTGCATCCCTGTTGTCTCCCTGGGGATGCTGAGTTCAGTGCACAGCCGGAGGACACTGAGGTCACCCTGCCTTCATTCCTCCTTTCCTTTCCTTTCCTTTCCTTTCCTTTCCTTTCCTTTCCTTTCCTTTCCTTTCCTTTCCTTTCCTTTCCTTTCCTTTCCTTTCCTTTCCTTTCCTTTCCTTTCCTTTCCTTTCCTTTCCTTTCCTTTCCTTTCCTTTCCTTTCCTTCCTTCCCTTCCCTTCCCTTCCCTTCCCTTCCCTTCCCTTCCCTTCCCTTCCCTTCCCTTCCCTTCCCTTCCCTTCCCTTCCCTTCCCTTCCCTTCCCTTCCCTTCCCTTCCCTTCCCTTCCCTTCCCTTCCCTTCCCTTCCCTTCCCTTCCCTTCCCTTCCCTTCCCTTCCCTTCCCTTCCCTTCCCTTCCCTTCCCTTCCCTTCCCTTCCCTTCCCTTCCCTTCCCTTCCCTTCCCTTCCCTTCCCTTCCCTTCCCTTCCCTTCCCTTCCCTTCCCTTCCCTTCCCTTCCCTTCCCTTCCCTTCCCTTCCCTTCCCTTCCCTTCCCTTCCCTTCCCTTCCCTTCCTTTCCCTTCCCTTCCCTTCCCTTCCCTTCCCTTCCCTTCCCTTCCCTTCCCTTCCCTTCCCTTCCCTTCCCTTCCCTTCCCTTCCCTTCCCTTCCCTTCCCTTCCCTTCCCTTCCCTTCCCTTCCCTTCCCTTCCCTTCCCTTCCCTTCCCTTCCCTTCCCTTCCCTTCCCTTCCCTTCCCACGAGGAACGAGGCGTCCTATGGGTCCTCGTGTGCCCCCATGGCGGGGTTATGGGGTAGGGGTGTGAAGGTAGGGCTGTACGAGGGGAACAGGTTAGGGTTGGGTTATGGGGTCAGGGTGAGGGTTGTAAGGTCAGGGTAAAGGTTCGAGTTATAGTGCTAGGTTTAGGGTAAGTGTTATAGGGTTAGGGTAAGGATTAGGGTTATGGGGTTAGGGTTATAGGGTTATAGGGTTAGGGTAAAGGTTAGGGCTATAGGGTATGGGTTACATTAAGGGTTTATAGGGTTAGGGTTATAGGGTTAGATTTATAGGGTTAGGGTTACATTAAGGGTTATAGGGTTAAGGTTATAGGGTTAGGGTTATAGGTAAAGGGTTATAGGGTTAGATTTATAGGGTTAGGGTTTGGTTAAGGGTTATAGGGTAAGAGTTATAGGGTTAGGGTTATAGGTTAAGGGTTATAGGGTTAGGGTTATAGGGTTAGGGTTACATTAAGGGTTATAGGGTTAGGGTTTGGTTAAGGGTTATAGGGTAAGAGTTATAGGGTTAGGGTTATAGGTTAAGGGTTATAGGGTTAGGGTTATAGGGTTAGGGTTACATTAAGGGTTATAGGGTTAGGGTTTGGTTAAGGGTTATAGGATTAGGTTAGATTAAGGGTTATAGGGTTAGGGTTGGGGTTATAGGTTAAGGGTTATAGGGTTAGGGTTATAGGGTTAGGGTTGGGGTTATAGGTTAAGGGTTATAGGGTTACGGTTATAGGGTTAGGTTAGATTAAGGGTTATAGGGTTAGGGTGAAGTGTGGGAGTGCTGCCTTATGGGGTTTGGGGGCACAGAGCTCCTTCCTGGGGCACCTGGCGCTGCCCTCTGGGGCCGCAGCTCGGCTCAGCCGTGTGAAAGAAGCAGGGGAACGGCATCGCCAACAGCGTGGCTGCAGTCCAGCACTCGGCATTAGAGCTGAGGGCACCGGGAGGCAAGCGTGGATTACATGGGAGCGACGGGATGAAGTGAGCAGCAGGCTGAGCGGGGGCTTGGGGAGGGGTTGCGTCCATCCTCAACCCTCTGCCCCTTTCTGGAGCGATGCCGTGAGTGTCTGAAGCAGTGCAGAGCATCCCAGGGCGGGAGGCAGCTGATAAGAACCTCGCCCAGGAGAGCCGTGCTGGTGCAGGTCAAACTGGCTGAGCGATGGGAAGCAGCCTGGCCTTTATGTCAGGGCTGGAATTGCAGGCTTTGAGGAGGGTCTGAGTCTTGCTGGGTGTGGGAATGGAGATTTATGCGAGCAACGAGGGCCTGGGTGCAGGAAGGCCTGAGCCACGTCTCTGCCTTTCTCCTGCAGAGCTGCTCTGGGTCTCCAAGTCTGATTCAGCACAGCATTTCACGCGTGCAGCTTTTGGGAGTTCCTTGGAACTGGGCTGCTCCCAATCGATAGCAACTCCTACACAGTGAGTGCTCCTGCTGCAGCCTCCTTCTGCTGCCTGCCTCCATCGCCCCACGCGCCGGGGAAGGGAGAGCAGGGAGATTGCAGGGCTGCGATCAGAAGCAAAAGGTGAGAATCAGTGAAGGCGAAATTGCAAGACGCTCCGTGGATTTAGTTCTGAGAGAGCTGTTTTCACAGCCTGGTTTAGCTGATAAGCTGCACGCTGGGTTTAACCCTCGGGGTGCTAAGAGATGCTCTCGATAATAAAACCCAAAGAAGGGGGAACAGCTTCTTGCTGCACTGCTGCTGTCCTGCTTGGAAACCTCTTCCAGGTTTCCAAGGGAAAGGAAGGGAAGCAGAACTCATTGCAAGCCGGGGCTGAGCCCTCGCAGAGCTCAGTGCATCTCACACCCAACCCCTTGCCAAGCTCTGCGCTCATGCTTTGGTTTCCCCACCGTGCCCGAAGGACCCAGCAGAGCTGCACCTTCGGCTCAGCACATGCGAAGCGCAGATGTAAAGGCTGAGGGACTGGCCCAGGGCCGAGCAGGGAGGGAAGAACACCATGAGCCTGGCTCCAGCTTTTAGAGCCGGGGCCGTGAGCTCGAGCTTCAAACACAAAACAGCCTCCCTTCGCCTCCAGCCTCATTTGGGGCTTGGTTTAGATAGGATGCAGGCACAGACCTGGAAGCAAAACGTTTTCAAGCTCCTCTGCAAGCCCCGCTATGGGGCAGAAAAACCCTCACCTCCCCCCATCCCATCACCCCCCTTTGGGGAACCCCCTCGGCTGCGAGGAGCACACATTGCAATGGGGGGGGTGGGAATGTTTGGGGGAAGCCCCCCCCCCTTCTCCCTCCCCCCCGTGGATCTCCCTTCTGCTGGGGTGTGCACAGCTGGAGCCCCAGCAGGGCCCTGCCGCTTTAAAGCTGCCTCTCCCATGTGCTGTCTGGTTGTGCTGGAGACGGTGACGCAGGCAGGACGTCAATGGAGGCTGTGGGAGAATTTAGCCTGGGAGAGGAAGGGGGGGCAGGGAGGGAGGAGCGGGGTGGGCTGGTGGCCCCTGGCTCCAACCTCGCGGGGCCGCTGAGCATCCCCAGAGCCCCGCCAGCTCTGCTGCCCTCCTGCCAGCTGCGAGGGCAAATAATCCGCTCCAGATTGCTGCCGTGGGCCACGTGAAAGCAACGCTTCCTTCCCCCCCCCCCCCCCTACCCTCCCCTCCTCCCCCGAACCCCAATCCAAGCTGTCACCGCACGTGTGCCACCCTTGCGGAGCTGAACGTGACCCCGGGCTGCATCCACGCTGCTCATCCCCATCCCCAATGTGCTGTGCCACCCCGAGGCTGCACCCTGAGGGACACCCATGCCTTGCTGCACCCTTGGGGGACACCCGCATCCCCCTGCGTTGCTCTGGGCTCTGCAGCATCCCGAGATGGGGACGCAGCGGCTCCTGGCTTTGCACCCAAGTGCCGGGCAGCCACGCGCCCACCGGTGCCATTTGCTCCTAGCACGAAAGGAGCCAAACCTTCTCCTTGCTTCTCAGATTTTTTGGGTGCCTTTTCTTTTTTTTTGCCTAATTCTTGACAGCCTCCCTTACAGAGGACGTAGGTGGCCGTGTGTGTTGCAGACCCAGGAGCCCTCCCTCCTACCCGCTGGCACAGAGCAAGGGAAAGCAGTTTCCACTGTCAAGAGGCTGCGCAGCAGCTGCACAAAGCCATCAGCGCGGTGTGGGAAGGGAGTTACTCAGCACTTGGTTCCCAAGAGAAAAACACCAAAAAAAAAAAAAAAAAAGAAAAGAAAAAAGCAGCTCGAGCTGACTTTCCAAAATGCTTTGAGGTTCGTAGCAATGTTCTCTTCTCAGTCTCATCAATATCCTTCCTGCTTTTCCACTCATGGACCGGCTCTGGAGCTGGGCGTTATCCCAACTGTTTTTATGTTTTATTTCTTTGGATGCGCGAACGTCGGTCGATTGGAAAACAAACTCTGGAGAATCCTTGAGGAAAGGCTGCAAACAGCTCTGGGTGGGATGACTAATCCCATCGCCGCCGAATCCAACGGGGCCCTAAAAATAGCTCGATTTCTAACAATAAATATCATAAAGTCGCTCGCTGACAACAAACAGCCCCAAAAAAGCCAGAAGCACGGAGAGGTCCGCTGGAAATGGGGGTGGGAAGGAGCCAGCAGGGAGGCACAGGGGTGGGTGTGGGAAGGGTGCGAGTGCCACATGGTGCACAGTTGCGTGCTGTGCACGGTGGAGATGTCCATATCTGCGCTTGGTTTTTTGTTCCAGCTTCGGGCAGCACGAGGTGCTGCTGATGCTGACGGCACGGAGCAGAGCCGTGCTTTGCTCCTCCGTGTGAGCAACCTCACCAACTCACATCTGGGTTTG
Organism: Tympanuchus pallidicinctus; assembly: GCF_026119805.1. NCBI lineage: Eukaryota > Metazoa > Chordata > Aves > Galliformes > Phasianidae > Tympanuchus > Tympanuchus pallidicinctus. The sequence continues at coordinate 72,455 of NW_026294821.1, read as the reverse complement.
GCAGATGTAAGGAAAGGCGCAGCAGGGCCGTGCGCTGCTGTATGGCATCACTGCGCTTGCGGCCGTGCCAGCGGTCCCCCTTTGGGACTCCCAGTCCACCAGCACGGATGGGGCCGTTCCCACCCTGCATTTCCCAGCTTCGCCCCTGCAGCACGGCCCCGCGTTACATAACTTGCTGCTGCCTTTCCCCGCGCGTGGAGCCTCCTCCCACACCCAGCGCGTTGCAAAACCACCCATCCATCCCCCCCCCCCCCCCCCCAACTCCGTGCCACTCGTCCCCCTTGGCTGAGTCACAGCATCTCCTCCTGGGATGGGTGTGGGGTGAAGCGCTGGGACCCGCAGCGTCCCCAGCACTGCTGGCACCCCACGCCCGTGGCACCCAGGTTTTTGGGTAGCTGGGGAGGCCTGTGGGTGAAGGTTTATCGGTGCTAAGGGGAAGGCCGAGCCGCATCCATTTTTGCAATCTAGCAGGGCAGGGATGCGCCCATCTCCGGTCCCCAGTTCTGGGAGCGTGGCCTCATGGACGCGCACAACCATCACTGCCTCAGCATCTCTATCCTTCACAGTACTGGGCTGCCACAGGGTGCAGCCCCACATCACTTGGACTGGCATTTCCCCTGCATGGAGACACTCACCACCATGTGAGCATCCTCAGGACAGCGAACCCCCTTAGGACAGTGAAGCCCCCTGGGACAACGAAGCCCCCAGCCCACAGCTCCCACCCTGAGCCCCAGCTTGTCCCTTCCACCCCACGCTCTGGGTGCACCTGCTGACCCCATCTGCACCCCAAACACGCAACAGCAGAGATTCCTTCCGACCTCCATTGCACGCAAGGGCGCAACGTCCTGAGTGTGAACAGGGACACCCAGATCTGGGCACACAGCTTCCAGACCCACAGCGCGAGGGGAAAAAGCGGTGGGATAAAACTGAATCCACACAGCAGCGCTCGGCACGTTGGCACCTGGTCGGGGCTGGGGGGGGTGGGCGCACCTCCGCCTCGCATCTCGTCGGCCACCAACCGCCGCCCTCCCAGCACCGCGTCCCGGGGCGGCGTTAGGAGGGGCTCCGGGACAGCAGCGCTCAGCCGGCGCCGTTCCCGCACCTCCTTTCCCCCATCGCTTCGCTTCCTCCGCGCCGCCGCGGCCATTGGCTCCCGCCCGCGCCGCGTCCTGACGCTGGGGCTGGGGCTGGGCCGGCCCCGGCGATGGTCGCTCTCCGCCGGCAGCGCCGCATCCCCCGCAGGCGGCTCCGCGAAGGCCCCCGCGCTCCTCTCTTGCGAAGGTGGGTCCCAGCGCTCGGCTCGTTTGTTTCTTTTTTGTTGTTGTCGGGTTTTTTTTTGTGTGTGTGTGTGTTGTTTTTTTTTTTCTTCCTGCTTTTTAGCTTCCCCCCCCCCCCCCCCCGGCGATATCATACAGACATACAGATATTTCTTTTTTCTTAACGTCTCCGCGCTGTTTACTTCCGAGAAAGGCCGAGCCGCTGTGTTTTTACCAATGCCCCCCCCCTCCTCAACTCAACCCAACCCCCCCCCCCCCACCCCCACCCCGTTCCCCACCCCCAGAGCCGAACCCCGCCGCGGGGGGGGCGGAGAGCACATCCTTCCCCCCCCCCCAACCCCAACCAACCAACCAACCAACCATTCCCCCCCCCTCCCCTCCGCCGCTTCAAAACAAACCGTCACCAAAATGGTGCAGAGGTGACGGAGGGAGAGGGAGGAAGGGGAAGAAGAAGGGGAAGAGGTGCCCGGCGTTGCGGGGACAGGTGAGAAGGAGGTGATGAGGTGGGGGGGGGAGGGGGAAGGAAGTGTCCCCTATGGGCGCTGCGTGCGGGGTGTTGAGGGGGGGGGGGTTGAGGATTGATTGGCAAGAGCAGCTTTAGGGTGAAGCGAGCGGTGCAGCTCCGCTGCCTTGGCCGGCTGCCGCCGTGGGGCTGACAGCTGCGATTGTTTGTTCCCGCGGCCCCTCCTGGGGGTGGTGGGGGTGGTGAGGGGGGGTCCCGCGTCGCCGCCGCCTTTGGACAGCGGCCCGAACCCGGCGGCGCCCCCGCCGCGGAGCGCTGCGTGGCTCGGGGTGGCCCGAAGCGGCCGCTGACCCGACCGTCTCCTCGCTTTCCCCGGCTCGTTCCTCGGCTTCGTTCTTGCGTTTTATTTCGTGTTTCGTTTTATTATTGTGTTTTAAATTTTCACCTCGCGCAGCCAGCGCTTCCCTCCTCGTCTTTTCCCCGCCGCTCCGAAGGGGCCCTTCCTCCCTTCTCCCTTCCTCCCTTCTCCCCCGGTTGCTGCCAATCCCCGCAGCCCCCTCCCTCCCGGCCAGCCCCACAGCTGCCCCCCCCCCCCCCTTCCCCCTTCCCTCCACTCCCCCCCAATCGACCCGCGTGGCTTTTCGTGCTGCCCATTCTCCGCCACCCAGGGGACGGGGCTGTCCCACCCCCAGCACGCTGCCACCCGCCCGCTCCCCTCCTCCAGGCAAGGAGCAGCACTTCGGGTGCAGGTAAGCTCCGTTCTCAACATATCCTTGCCTTCCTTGCTGCCCACAGCCTCACCCCGGGGGTACCCTGGGGAGCACTCCCCCTTCCCCCCATTGGGAGCTTCTGAAGGTCATGGACCTCTGGAAGCGCCTGGCGGCTCTCCCTCCCCTCCCTGTGCCCTTCAGCTCCCGCAGTTGTCGTGCTTTCACCGGGGCTGAGGCATCCCACACTTGTGCCGGGCTTCAAGCAGGTGCTCTGTGTCCCCAGGGTGGCTCTACTCGGGGAACACGGGGCTCCAATTTCGGTGGCACCGCCGGCACGGGTGCAGAAGGACGCAGTGATTGAGTGGGGTTGAGGCATTTTGGGGCACGGCGCTCGTGGGTTCTGCCCTGAGGCGCAAGCTTGGTCTGGCTTGGGCTCTCGGTGAGCTGGGCTTTGTCACTGTGTGACCTTGGGACGAGCCCTTGGTGCTGTGCTGGGGTCGGTGTCCCCTCCTCGCTGCTGGCTGTGTCCCAGCGTCGGGCAGGGTGGGGACGTGCGGTGCCGGCGTGGCCTAAAGGGGGCTCTGCCAAGTGAAACAAGTGGGGTCTGATTCTCATTTGCGCCCCGGCCCCTTTTCCTGCAACTCTGGCGATGTAAAGGAGCCTAAATATGGTCATAAAGCACAGCCACACCGAGGTCCCTCCGTGCTGCCGGGGCCGCGTAAAAGCATCTTTGTGCGAAGGAGAACAAAGCCCAAAGTGTCGGACGGGGAGTGGGACTTGGACCTGGCATCCTCAGCCAGCTGTGGTCCCCAGGGCACGTGGGGATAATGGTCCCAGTGCTCACCTGGGGCTGTGGGATGGCACGGGGACAGCTGTGCCACCAGCATGGCCCTTTGCAACCTATTTAAACCTGCATGCGTGCAGCACTGGGAAGTTTGCTCTTTTCTGGCTTGCTCTCCAGCTACACCCACGGGCGGTAGGGACCTGATGCACGATGCCACCCATGTCCCATAGTTTTGCTGTGACGTTTTATGCTGCCCTGTGTCCGGGAGGAAGGGGCTGTGCGCTGCCCACCTCCAAATAGGACGTGGCGATGCCGCGCAGCACTCAGGGCATCCCTTAAGCCCCCACCGTACCCGAGATGCGCCGAGCTGACGTGAATGCCCCGAGTGCACAGGCTGTGCTGGACTTCCCCATCTGCAACCAGAGCTAAAAATACCCCCATGCCTCACCCCAGTGCTGTCCCATCTGCAGGCTCTCCAGCCCCAGGGACTCCTGTGGCTGTTTTGCAGTTCCTAGGGGCTGAGCTGGCCGTGGCACAGAGGTGATGGGGTGGCAGGTGATGGCCCTGCCCTGAGCAGCGCATGGCTGCAGTGAGTCACTGCAGGGCAAGGATAACAACTGGGTGCCGTAGCATGGGTCGGTACCCTGTGCCTCCCTGTTCCCAAGGGATCTTGTTCCCCTCGTGCCCCACAGTTTTCCGCTCATCCTCCTCGTGCTGCGCCTCTCAGCTTTCCTTACCTTTTTTTTCCTTCTCGTTAGCGAAACTTTCAATCGAGGGCTGAAATTTGTTCATCATTTGGTTTGATGGGAGCTCAGGCAGCGCCGGAAGGACCTCGAGGTTCTCCCTGCGCCTCGGCTGAGCAGCAGTTTGCTTTTGCTTTCAAGATGGATCAAGCCGCCTGCCTGCCGGCAACCGCTGCCTTCGCAGAGCTGTCGCTTTTCATCTTGCGCTTTGCCTCTGTTTGCTCACAGTTTTTCTCTCGTTTCTCCTTTCTCCTGCCCTCGCTCCTGGTGTCACTCCCCACCGCGTGAAAAGAAAGGCGCCGGAGCAACGCGGCGCTTCCACACCGAATGCGCCGGTGTGGGGGTGAAGGTTTGCAACGCTCGTGGAAAAAAGCAGCCTGCAGGGGTTCGTTCCGCAGCTTTGCTTTCTCTTTGCAAAGATGTGGGGACTTTGGGGGGGGGGGGGGCTTCCAGTTTGCATGGGGAAAAACTTTGTACCATTTTTGCACCTTTCCCAAAGGGGCTGTGAGGGGTCTGTGTGCGCCCGGAACCCGTTGGAGCTGCCGGCTCTGTGCCACTGCTCAGCTGTGCATTGAGCAGCGCACGTGTTCTCCTTTGCAACATGCAATTAAACGCTCGTTTTCCTCGAGCTCCTCGGTGCTGTAGAGCGTCGCTGTCTCCAGGTTGCACAGCACCCATGTTCCCAGCTCTCTTTGCTTTCGTTGAACGGCACTCGCCTTGGGCCAGAGGGCAGCACTGGGTCCTGCTCAGCTGCTTGGAGCTGCCCCAGCACAGGGAGTGTGAGAGGCAATAGGGGCAATAAGGAGCAATGAGGCAGAGTGGAGCAGTGGGGGTGGTAAGGATCAGTAGGGGCAGAGTGGGGCTGTAGGGGAACAGTGGGGCAGTAGGGGCAATAAGGATCAATGGAGCAACGGGGGTAGTGAGGATCCATAGGGGCAGTAAGAGTAGTGGGGCAGTGGAGCAATAGGGGCAGTAAGGATCAATAGGGGCAGAGTGGAGCATTGGGGGCAGTAAAGATCAGTAGGGCAGAGTGGGGCTGTAGGGGAAGAGTGGGGCAGTAGGGGTGATAAGGATCAATGGAGCAATAGGGGTAGTGAGGATCCATAGGAGCAATAGGAGCAGTGGGGCAGAGTGGAGCAATAGGGGCAGTAAGGATCAGTAGGGACAGAGTGGGGCTGTAGGGGAACAGTGGGGCAGTAGGGGCAATAAGGATCAATGGAGCAACGGGGGTAGAGAGGATCCATAGGGGCAGTAAGAGTAGTGGGGCAGAGTGGAGCAATAGGGGCAGAGTGGAGCATTGGGGGCAGTAAGGATCATTGGGGCAGAGAGGAGCAGAGCGGGGCCTTAGGGATCAATAGGGACGATAAGGATCAATAGGGGCAGAGTGGAGCAGTAGGGGCAGTAAGGATCAGTAGGGCAGAGTGGGGCTGTAGGTGAAGAGTGGGGCAGAGTGGAGCAATAGGGGCAGTAAGGATCAATGGGGCAGAGAGGAACAGTGGGGTGGTAAGCATCAGTAGGACAGAGTGGGGCTGTATGGGAAGAGTGGGGCAGTAGGGGCAATAAGGATCCATGGAGCAATGGGGGTAGTGAGGATCAATGGGGCAGAGAGGAGCAGAGCGGGGCCTTAGGGATCAATAGGGACGATAAGGATCAATAGGGGCAGAGTGGAGCAGTGGGGGCAGTAAGGATCAGTGGGGCAGAGTGGGGTGATAAGGGGCAATCGGTGCCGTTATCCGTTCCCGTTGGGCTCACCAATAACCCCACCTGAAACTTTCCATCTCCCTTTTGAAGCACAAGCGGCTTTTGGAACAAGGCGACTTTTTTTTTCCTCCATGGTTTCATCGTCGTTTCATTATTATTAATTTTTTTTTAATTGACTTTTTTAAGGTGAAAATCTGGCTTTGTATTTTTTTTTTTTAAGTGGCTTTTTTTGTTTGTTTGTTTCCAACCCCCCCCTCCCGTCGTTGGAAGGTTTCAGGGCAAAATCGTGAGGCGCTGCAGAAACAAATACCCAGGAACTCGCTCTGCTGGGGACAGTGGGGACAGAGAGACAATTCTGAGCGGTGTTCTTCACAAAGCAGACATGGAGCACTCGCGGAGGGCGTTCCACCAACGAGGTAAAGATGTGTGGGGTTGGCAGAGCAGGGCTTGTGCAGAAATCCGTTGTTTCCACTGACGGAAGAAGGAAAACGAAAGGAAGAAAAAAAGCAAAATAACCGAACGGATGAGTTCTTGTGCCCCGGCGATGCTTTGGTTTTGTGAGTGCGGTTCGGTCCCTGCGCCCATGGCAATGCATTGCTGGTGGGGTGGAGTGGAATGGGAACGATGTGGGGCTGTGGTTGGAACCTCTACAGCCTCCACACCATGACGGCCTTAGGGTGGCCTCATCCTGCCCGGAATGCAGCAGATCTCCACGGGAGAGGGATTCCTGCCTTTGTGAGAAGTGTGTGCTAAGAAGAGAGTTGATTTGGCTGGCGAGCGACTGGCCTGTGCCTGGTGGTCCTATGGACCCAAATTCGGCAGCTGAAGCCTCACCCTCACCCTCTTCGGGTTGTGACGAGCGGGGCTGCTGGGCTGCCCATCTCCTGCACCCTGCTCAGTCACCGAACAGCCCCTGCCCCCCTCTCTGCACCTCTCTGCTCGTTGGCTCGTTCCAAAATACCCCCATCCCTGTGCAGAACGCAGCCGGGAGCTGCGCGGCTCCGAGCCCTCGCTTTTGCTAAAATAGAAGCAGAACAAATGGTCGGAGCGAGATCCTGGTTGTGAAGGCAGCCAAGGCTCTTCCTGCAGCAGCTGGTGGCTGGTATGCTGCGTCTTGCTCCCTTCAGCAAGCCTCTCGATAGAACTGGCATTTTACTGCAGGGGGGAGAGAAGCATCTGTCTGCAGGGCGGTGTTGGTGAGGCAGGGCTTGGCGCGCACCCCGTGCTTGCTGGGGGTTTGTATGGGGGGGATGCTGAAGTCACCCCGATGCGTGCGGTGCAGGGCGCTTTGTAAGCATCCCCCCCACCCCGTGCTGCTGCCGTCGGTGCGTCAGGTTTTCTCAGCAGTGGTTGCACACGGAGAGGTGTGGATTCCATCCTGGGATGGGGAGCGATGCTTTATAACCACGACCGCAGCAGTGCGGCGGTGAGACCCAAGAGGTTGGGTCGGGGGTTGGACTCGATGATGTTGAAGGCTCTCTCTTCTGACCTTCGTGATTCTGTGCCGTGCTGTGTTGCCATTGCATTCCTAGGGGGATTTGTCCCCCAAAATGGCATCGCTGGGGCACGGCGCTGTGCTGGGCTGAAGGAGTCAGTGAGGGAGGGATGCTTGGATGGCCCCGCAGCTCCCAATGGCAACATTGGCTCTGGGAGCAAAGAGCAAGAGACTGAAACGGAGCGTTGGGAGTGAGGTTGGAAGCAGGAAGCCTTGGCCGTGCTCTGCTCCTCTCAATCCCTGTGGCCAACAGCGACAGGATTCCATGCATGGCCCTGGGATGCAGAGGGCTGCTCCATCAGAAGAGCCCCACTTGTACAGGTGCGAAGGGCAGAGGAGCTGCCCATGCTTGGAGATGTTCTCCTCTCATCCTTTCGAGCTCTGTGTTCACCCGTGTGACCTTTGGGTGTTTCGGTGGAGGAGGGAGCAGGGCTGCTTTGCACGCACCCACACTGTGATTCTATGCACAGGGAGAATGGGGGGCTTTTTTTGTCCTGCAAATGCAGATTTGTTTTGTGTTCTGCTCAGACGAATACTGCTGTGGTTAATATGGAGCTCTGGGTGTTGCAGAAAGGAATCCTGGTGGCTCTGGTCTTGGCTGGGTTGGATGCGAGAGCTTTGGAGTTTGGTTCCTGCTTGGGGACTGAAGTCAAATGTTGTGAGAGGTTGTGTGCATCCTTCTGTGGCTCTGCTCCCAGCCTGGAACCCTGCACCAGAAATGGGGCACTGCAGGGTGCCCTGCACCAGCAGATGGGTGCTGCAGGGCGCCCTGCACCAGGAGATGGGTGCTGCAGGGTGCCATGCCACGCACCAAGGTGTTGCAAGGTGCCATGCTGTGCACCAGGGTCACGTTCTGCCCTTGACATGCTGGGATTTCTCCAATGTGGGAGCCCTGTGCCATGTGCACCCTGTGGGTCCCTGGGGCTTTCTGGCTCCCCCTGGGACCTGCTGACAGGTCATGGCCCATTAGGCAGTGTTTGCACAGAGCTGTTTGTCTGCCATCTTATTTTGGTTTTGATTGTTTTGGTAATTTTGCGTCACCTTGGGTTGGGAAGGGGTGCAGGATGGGAGCTGGTTTGTCATGCGTACAGGTGGGATTTGCTTCATTCCTGTGCAGTAGCAGCTTTTGGTGCTTTAGGTTCATTCCAGCACCTTCCAGCTCAACCCCACCAACCCAGGAGGTCCTTGGGACCAGAGCTGGGAGCACCCATGGGCATCCCTGGAAGCAGGGAGCAGCAGCCATGTGCATTCCCACCCCGAATCCCATTGGGATGGGATCCCACCCGCAACCCCGATGCAGGCAGAGCCACACTGGGAGCACAGCAAATCCCAGGGGTTGGGAGGACCCCATCACCCTCCTGGCTGCCTGATGAGTCCTGGGTGCTGCTTCGGGTGCTGCTTGTGTTTTACTTTTCTCCTCTATAGGTCCCCATCGTGGCTCATCTGCATTTTCAACCTCCTTCTCCCAACCGTTCTCACACTGAAGTCTGTAACGCTGAAATTATAGCATCGCCGTCGTTTCCGTGGCAACTTGCAGGGATGTATTTAAAAAAAAAAAAGGCCCAGAAGCCTTCTGAGGATTATGACTTCACTGAGGGATCAGGCTGGAGGGGAATCTGGGTCAGGCTGCTCTTCCCATCCCCTGTCATTTCCATGGTCACGCCAGGGCAGAGGCACCCATGGGTGCCCCCCCCTCGTTGCCCTCCCAGCACCTTGAGGTGCTGTGACCCGGGGGCATGAGGTCAGCTGCCCTCCCTCAAGCAGGAGCAGAGCAGCTGGGGGTCAACGGGGCTGCAGTCGCCCCTAAACCCCCCCAGTTTTCCAGCAGCAAAAGTCCCATTGCAAAGCATGCGTTGGCTTGCAGGAACCCAGAGCTGTGCTCCCTGCCCCCCCCCCGCATCCCAGCCCCCCGGTGCTTTGTGCATTGCAAGTTTTCTCTCTCATCCCCCAAAATAAACAGGAGTGTGGTGGGGTTTTGGGGGTTGTTTTTTTTTTTTTCTTTCTTTCCTTTTTTTTCTTTCTTTTTTTTTTTTTTTTTTCCTCCCTTTTTCCACACCCCCAGAGCCGCTGTTGCTGGTGGCACAAAGCCCAGACTCCGTAGGAACTCAGAAATGCTGCAGCTCCAAGCCCTGGCTGCCCTCTTGGTTTCGCAATCTTGGGGAAGGGGGGGTGGGGGAATAAGATGGGAGGGGATGTATTATTTTGACATATATACACATACATGTATTTTGTGTATTAAAGATTTTTAGGCTTTCCCACCAGTGGGGATGAGCAGCCTGGTGGAGCCGGGCGGATGATTTCTTTTGTAAGTTCCTTCCACCGTTTTTGGGGCTGTGTTGGAAGGGGGGGGGAAGGGGGGAGGGGGCTGCATTGACCCTCAGTGAGGCTGGGAGGGGGTCTGGCTCAGGTGATGCTGAGCTCCAAATTGCCACCACGAGATCCTTGTGTGGCACCGAGACTCAAAGCTGGGATGGATGCAGATGGGATCCCGGATGGGATCGCGCGGCCGGACCCGGGGATGTATTTATTTCTCATTTTACGGCTGGTTTTCTCAAGGCTTTTGGGGCCAGGGAGGTGACGGGGTCGTGTCACTGCAGGATCTGATAAGGGTGAGATGCCTGCAAAGAGAATTCCTCGCAGATCATTATTTATACCTCTGCCTGCGTCACTGGTAAACATCTGGATTCGCTCCAGACGTTTTCATCCGCTCCGTTCCGTGGGCTCTGATGCAGATCTGGGTCGCATCCCTTTGGTCGTATGGTTTTGGCTGAAATTTGGGGTGAGTTTGCAGGGTGTTCCTGGGGCTCGGCCATTCACAGAGCTCCCCATCGGGCTGCTGGCTGTGAGCGAACATCAAGCAGCAGAACTTTCCCACTGTGCGTGGATACTGGGGGGAGGGAGGGAGGGGGGTAAAAAAAAAACACCCCCTGCGGCCGTCGAAAGAAAGAAGCAGCCCCAACCGTGTCGCTTTCTGTTTTAGAACGGAGGCCGTTTTGCTTTTTGGATGGACCAGCATCCCGACCTCTCTGCACGCGCTGCGCCGAGCTCCGCGAGGTGAGGGCTGACTCTGTGCTCTGTTTGCCTTAAGGCCGAGGTTGTCTCGTTAATTAGTTGCCTCCAAATGGGAGCTGAGGGCTTTGGCACGGGAGCGGAGCGTCGCTCTGCGGCTGGGATGCAGACGGAGGGGCAAAGCGGGCTGCTTCACCCACGGCCTTCATCTCTTGAAAAGTGCATTTTGCTAATCCTTCATTAGGCTCTCATTGTGAGCTCGTTATCCTGTTAGGGCTTAGGGCTGCGCAGGCGTTCGGCCCAGCTCTGCTTCGGTGCCCGGGTCTGCAGGGAGGTTGCAAAAAGCCAAGCAAAGCCTTGCACACCCACACATGCCCACGTGTGTGTGCAAACCAGGAAGCAAGCACGGAAGGGATGAGCTGGTGCTCGGAGACAGGCTCAGCTATATCTGGTTGAAAATGAAAACCATTGTGGCTAGTGAGAGCATAGGGGTTCCTGGCTCTTTTCTTCCCCCCCCACCCCCCAAATAAATGGTGGGATTTTTTTCGCCCCTCTTGATTCTCTTTTCGCTGTGGCGTGTGGGGTTTGGGGGCTGAACGTCGCTGCTTTCTTTCTGCCCTCTGCCAAGGGAGGTGCTGGGCTGCGTGTCCTTGGCCCCTTCTGCTGCTCAGCTGATAAAGATGAGCCTAAAAATGCAAAAAAGCCTGGCAGCAAAAAGCCCAACCTGAGGGTGCCTTTGTGCTGTGCTGCAGCAGCCCGACCTCGTGCCCCCCCTGTGCAGACCTGGAAGGAGGTGGTGGCTTTGCTGAAGGAGCACTTGGGGATGGAGCTGGGAAAGCAATGCGCATTTCCAGGTGGATGCAGAGTGAACGCAGCCCTTCTGTGTGCTGTAAGGCATGGAGCTGGGCGCTGGGAAACCTCCTGCTTCGGTGGATTTCTGTTCTCATGGAGCTGCAGTGCAGTTTCCATGCAAGGGAGGAGCAGGATCACATCCCCCCCCCACCGTAGAAAAGAATGCAGTGTAAGCAGGAGCGAATGAAGGGGCAGAGAACGGAGAACTCAAAGCGAAAAGAGTATTTTTAAAAGACAAAAATCCCTTCTTGGTGACCCAGAGAGGCGACCGTAGAGCAAAATCCCCTCCAAAAAAAGTTTCCACGCTCTCTGCTGTTGCTCCTCTGTGCTTTGTGCAGTAACTGTGAGAAAGCATTGGGAGCTGAGGGGACCGAAGGGGTGTGTGTGCATTTTATCAGCTGAAAGAATGATCAGATGGAAAAAGCAAAACATTCCCATTCCTTTCAATCACCTTCTGGGTCGCAGCGATTTTAGTATTATTTTTTCCCCTCTCCTTCCGTCTCGAATCCAAAACGTGGTGATTTTTGTTTGTTTGTTTGTTTGGTTTTTTTAAGCAGCCAGGACCTTGAAGTTCATGTTTTAGGGGAAAAGCTGCGGCCCCGCTGAGCCCAAATTGCAGAGACCTTCTGCTTTCTCCTTTGGTGCCCACAAAATCCCCCTCCTCCTCCAAAATCTGTGCGTGGGCGCAGTGACGGCAGCGCTGGGGAAGCAGCGCTCAGATCCCTGCAGGAGGAAGGAGTGGGTTTTGGGGATGGGGGGGATGGGGGGGGTTGGGGGGGATGTGTGAGAGCCGTGCTCGTGGAATGGGAAAGGGCGAAGGTGGCAAAGCTTCGGTGGGATCCATCTCTTGTCCTGCATCCCTGCTGCATCCTTGGGACTTGGGGCTGCATTTCTGCCTCCAGGATGGTTTTTGAGCTCAGGCCTGGAATTTTGGAGGCTGGGACCTGCACTTGTGCCTTTGGGCACCTTGGGGCTGATGTTCATCTCCTCGCAGGGCCAGTTGGAGCTTTGGCCCCCAGTTGATTCCCCCCTCCCCCCTCCCCCCCCCCCCTCGGCTCCCAGTTGATTTTCGGATGCTTTGCTCTGGGGAAGCGCAGGTTTTGCAGCAGCACCAGCCTTCTGGTTGCGCACCCACCCTGCATTCATTCCTCTTGGTTTGCAAAGTACCGGAGGATGGGGAGGGAGGGAGGGGGGGGGGGGGGGGATACGCTGCAGCCCCTCCCATCTGCCCAGTGCATCCTGCCCTTGTTTGTCAGGCTGCCCGTGTTTGTTTGGTTTCCATAGGGAGAGCTGTGCTGAGCCACCTGGGGGGGGTGGGGGAGCTGCAGGCAGACTTTGGGGGGGGGGGGGCTGACAGCTGCTGACTCAGGTAGCGCAGTGAGGACCCGTGCGTTGCTCCTCGTTATCACTGTTTTCTCCTGTCCTCCCTCCGGTGTGTGCTGGAGCTTTGTGCCCAGTGGCCGTGGAGTTTGGACTGGGTGCTGGCGGGTTGCAGGGTCAGTGGGTGCTCAGCCAAGGTGCACGTGGCCGGCTGTGTGCTGGGAAAGGGTGAGCTTTTGCCCTGACCCAGGTGAAGCCATGCAGAACCTCAAGGAGCGCTCGGTCAACCGGAATGGGTTGTTCCCAAATGGGGAGTGTTGAGTTGATTCCCCTTCTTCAACTGCCCTGGGCATCTGCGTGGCAATTCCTGGTGCTGTTGTGCAAGGTGCGTTGGCACTGAAACGTGCCATGTGCATGGGTGTGTGCTGCAGCACTCTGCTTTGTGGATGGGGTCCCATCCTGTCGCTGTGCCCCCCGCCCCGCTCAGCAGCCTGGGTGAATGCAGCTCCTATTGCAGTGGGCAGCACTGGATGACACTCTTCCCCTTCCTCTTTTTCCCTTCAGGGACAAATTGCTTTCCTTTCGTCGTCTGTGAGCAGCTGCTTCCCATGCAAAGAGTGTGTGGAGCAGGCGTGTAGCCCCAGTGCTGGGTGCAGGGTGTGAGACCCCCATGGTGGGAGGGGGCTTTGTTGCAGTCTGTGCACTGCACAGCACCCACTGCTGCCCTGGGGGTTCCTCAGCCCTGCAACGCTGCAGTTATGTGAGTTCCAAACAAGTTCGGGAAACGAAGCCTCAGTGCTGGGATGGAATGAGAGCGCCCAGTGCTCTGCTTTGCACCCAGTGCCGCGGTGCAGAGCTGTTGCTTTAAGGAGCTGGGTTCTGAGATGGGTGCCAGCAGGTGGCAATGTGACCAGAGGCATCGCAGGGCAAGGGCGAACCGCCCAGCTGGGTGCTGCGGGCATCCCTGCCTCAGCACACGGGCAGGAACCCATCTGGCTTCCCCACCAAAGGGGTTTGGGGGGTCGTTGCAGGCTGACTGAGCAACGTGGGGCTGTGCTGAGCTGTGCCTATGGCTGTGCTGAACACTGTGCACACAGAGGCTGCGCCCAGGGACAGAAGTGCTGTGACCCACCGGAGCCTCTGTGCCCATCCCTTGTCCCACGTTTGCCCCACGCCCCTCGATCCCGTTGGGACGCGGTGCTCTGGTGCCGGCCCTGTGCCCTCTGCCCACCCCCACGTCCACCCAGCTGCAAGTTTCGCTTCTGCATCTCCAGCACTGAAGGGGGAACTTGGCCAGCGAGAGCGAAACTCAGCGGCTGCAACGGTTGCACCCGCACGCAGCCCCCGCCAGCCCTCCGTGTGCCCCGGGGCCTCAGGGGACCTGCAGCTCCTACTGCCCCCCGTGCCCTCCTGGCTTTTCTCTTCCCATTCTTGGGATGAAAAGCCCGAGTGATAACAAGCTCGTTGAGCATAATGGAGTTTCCAGCGGTGGCTCGAGCAGGGACGGCGCCTGAAGAGACCTCTGTGTTTTGTGGGTGGATGGTCTGGGGTTGGCTGTGTCAGCCCTGGAGAGGGATGGTGAGCGGATCAGCCCAGGGGGAAGTTTGGGTTTGGAGCCCAAATGTTTTGTGGCCCCAGACCCGTTGCTAGAGGAAACGTGAAAAGGGGAAGGAGGGATTGTGGTTGGGCAGCTCTTCCCCTCTGCAATCTGAGCCTCCGTCTCGGCCCTTCCACCTCCCCTTGGCGTGGACTGTGCCCCCCGAGTGCTCTGTGTCCCCACGTTGGCATGGGCTGGTGGTGACCCTGCAGATTGTGGTGGCCCTGGGGACACAGTGGCACGCACAGAGCTCCCTGCAGCCGGGCTTTTCCATCATGGTGCTAGGAAAGCGGGCGCATCTCTGCCACTAATTGGCTCCTGATTGATCTAATGAAGTGGCCGAGCATCTCGCAGCCTGCGCTGCTGCAGTGAAGCTGTCCCAGCCACCCAGCTCTGGGGGTTTAAAGAGGGGACACAAACTTTGTGCCCTGGGGCTGTGCTGCCCACATGGAGCGAAACCGCAGCTCCGGCTTCCGAACAGGAACAGATTTTTCTTGTCTGCTCAGCGTTTCTGGGTGAGCACCGGACAAAAAGATTGCTTTCTCTCTCTCCCCCTTTTCCTTCCCCTTGTTGTTTTGGTGTGTTCTTTTTTTTCACTTTGATTTGCTCCACAAGGAGATGATGTCAGCTGCTTTAAATAAACAGCACTGGTGTTATCTCTGCCTATGGCACGCTCTGTGTGCACGGTGGCTTTTTTGCACCGGTCCGGGCTTAGCTGGGCAGTGCATGGCTGAATGCTTGGCTGCTGCTGCTGCACGCTTAGGGTGAGAGCCCTGCCCATGCATTCACACATCCTCCACCCTGCTCCCATGTGAGCAGTGACACAGCTTGGCAATGCCCTGCGAGCAGGGGGAGGCTCTGCACAGGCACGGGTGAGCCGTGCGGCCGGTGGGGTTTGGTGCAGCCATGGGTGCTGTGGTCCTGTTGGTGCTCGTCACCCGCCACCCTCCTCTGCTGTGGGTGATGCTGGGGTTTGCAGCACTTGCACCCCGACAGTTTGCAGCAGTTATGTTCTGACAGTGCAGCTTGCAAGCCTCGGGTTGGCAGCTGAAAGCAGAAGCACGGGTCGCACTGCTGCGTGCCCTGGATGCGCAAGGTGCAAGGTGTCCTGTGGTTTTTCTGCCTGCTCCCTCGCTTTGCAGGGCACGGCTCCTTTTTTGTGTGAGGAAATCGAGGGCTGTCCCTTATGGACCTTCTGTTTGACCAGCAGGCTGCTCTGGCCATTACAACAGGTGCAAGAGGGAGAGAAAAGCTGGAGCTCCCCATCTTCGATGCTCTCCCGTCACAGAGCTGGGATGTGCCTGAGGCTGACAGAAGGTGTGGGATAAATGCGCGCAGCTGCTGGAAGGCACCGTCACCGTGGGGCCACATCGGGTGCCCTTCGCCCCCGACCCCAGCCATGTGCTCCTTGGTCCAGCTTTGTTCAGGCTGAGTTTTGTAATGTCAGGAAATGAGCTGGCTGTGGGAGGGGAGGCAGTGGGAGCAGAAGGCTGCTTTGTGGTCGGAATGGAGGATGCCGGAAGGCTGAGCGCAATTCTTCCCTTGGGTGAGACTGCAGCTCGGCTTGGAGCGGGTGCACAGCACCTTTGGGGTCCCTCTCTGTGCCTCAGTTTCCCCTTAGTGGCTCTCTGGTGCTGGGACAGTGCTGGTAAATGAGCATCTTGCATGGCTCAGCTTAAAGCATCCGTGTGTTGGTGCTGTTCTGGTTGTGCAGGGGCCTCTGCGTGTTTGCACCTGGAGCCTCATCCCACCTGCAGACGCCAGGCTCTGAGCTGGGGTTGGTCTAGTCTTGAATGTGGAGGTTGGTGGCCCTGCATGTGGCATTGGCTTGATGATCCTTGAGGTCCCTTCCAACCCTGGTCATTCTGTGGGGCTGGAGGCTGCCCCACATGTGGATGTGGAATGCACGGACCCCAACCCTGGGGTCTCTGCTTACCCTGGGCTCGTTGCTCGCTGCCTGCTTCCCTCCAGCTCACAGCCATTCCCTTTTTTTTTGCAGCTCGATGCTCGGTAGCAGACACTGAAGCTGCAGGTGTCTGCATTGCAGGTACGACTGCTCCCAAGCATCCCCATGCACCAGCACGGCCCTGGCTGTTCCCCGCATCCCAAGGCAGCAAACAGCAAATGGGCACAGAGCAAAGCAGAGAAACCAGGGCAGCCGGGGACAACTCGTCCCTGAGTGGATGAGACCTGTGGCCATAGCGCTGTTATTTTGTCCCCAGGAATAAGGACGTTGTGGTTCAGCGAGGTCTCAGCGCGTTCTCCCTTTCCTGACCTTCCCTGCCTGTTTATTGCTGTTACAGTAAATGTTTTCATCTCTGCTGTCTGTAATGCACTTGCGGTAGGGGCTGCGCCTCGTCCCCGTTTGATGCGGGATCTTTGGTTTCGTGTAATGGATATTCCTCCTATTGATTTCGATAGCAGATACAGAAAGATTTTAAAAATAATCTGCTCCTAGCTCCTGGAAGGAGGGGGGCTCTTCTCTCTCTGCCTGACAAGCACTTTGCTGCGTTCTGATGGCTTTTTAGTGCCGGAGAGGGGCAGGGCACGGGTGATCTATTTGAGGCTTGGAGATGGGAAGTGATGGCCGTTTCCCTGCAAGGTCAGGAGCAAGGACTTCTGGAGACCTGCTCTGCTGCCCTGAATCTGGAACAGCTCCATAGGCTGCGCTGGAGCACGGCCCTGCTCTGTTGCAATCTGCACCGGTGCTGCACCAGCGCTGCGTTTCGGTCAGCTCGGTGGGCAGTTTGGGTTTCCAGCCTCTCTCTGCCCAAACACATCTGGTGCAGGAGCTGTTCTAAGGGCTGTGACCTTAATTGAATCAACTCCTTCATGTCCTGGAGACAGCTGTGTCATCTCCTGCAGCCGTGCTGGGTAATCACGTGCCCGTTACCACGTGCACAGAGCTGCAGGGTCTGTGCCAGCCTGCCTTTCTCCATGGGATTTTGCAGCAGAAGTCTGCTTTCCCTCCGACAAGGAAAAGACCTGAGGTCACTCTGTCTGCTCCTTGGCCGTCTTGGGCATTGCATCACATTCTTTTTATAATCATCAGAGTTTGCATTCCGACGCAGACCTGGGCATGCCGGGATCCCACCGTGCTGCACGCCGGAGCGCCCGCAGACACAGCCGGGCTGCAGCCAGCCTGTCTCCTTGAAGCCCCACTCACTCTTTCCACCAGAGAGATAAAATTAGCAGCTGCTTTTTTTTTTTCCTTGTTGTTTTTTTTGTTATTGTTTCACCACGGGAGTTGCTTCAAACCCTGCCAGCCCAACTTGGTTCCCTTTCGTTGCCCCTCGCTGCACTCCCTGGTTCCTTTCTCCCTATGTTTTCGTTGTTGCTGTACACACGGACGCTTTCCTCACCCCCCCTCCCTTATTATTTTTTTTATTTCCACGTTTTCTTTTAAAATTAATATTTCCCTTTTTCCATCCCTCTCCATTGAAAGCAGGGTTTGGAGCCAAACAACGGCTCCGATCCCTCTGTCCAGAGCACAGAGCCCTTATCTATTGCTGCCCTCCTGCCTGCTGCTGGGAGGGGGGGGTTCCACTGAGCCCCCATTGCTCCAATGCACATTTATGGTACGACTGTGCCTCCCTTTGTGTCCGTGGTTGAGTTGCAGAGGGGGTCAGCTGCACAAGAAGGGAGAAACTGAGGCACGGCAGGGATGCGGCTCACCTGCAGGGTCGGAGAGCCGGGATTTCCTCCTCTTGAGATAAAAACAAACACAGGAGGAGGCAGCAAGCACGCTCAGATCTCAAGCACGGCATCATAGAAGGAATAAAACCCAGCCCAGGCACCATTGTGGCACCGTGGATGCTCTGCATTCTGTGGGGCACGGAGCAATTGCTCGTTTGGTCCCCCCCCCTCCATGTGGCCCCATGCTGGTGACTGGTGGCAAGCGGTGGCCGTCCCACTGCGGCCCTGCAGCAGGATCTGCTAAAGCAAACAGGAAGCCGAGCAGGGAGCAGCCCACCTTATTGACTTGCTTGTTTACTGTGGTTCCTCTGAGGTCAGTGCTGGGGTTTTAACACCCTCCTGCTCGTTTCGGCAGCCTGGGGGGGAGCAGGGTGGGAGCGGGGCTCTTGGTTTCCTCCAAGTGGAGGCAGGGGATGGAGGTACGGCCAGGAGCTGCGCCCTGCAGGGTGTGCAGGGGATGCTCAGGTGCAGGAGCTCTCGAGTGTGGGGCTGCTCGGGTTGTGAGATGTGGAGGTGCAGGGATGTTCGGGTGATGGGGTTCTTAGGTGCAGGGATGCTTAAACACAGAGGTGCTGAGGGAAATGCTGTGCCCACATGCATTGCTGCCTCTGGGGAGGGATCTTGGGTGGGTGCAGCTGCTTCGCAAGAAGCCTCAGCCATCCTGAGCTGAGGATCCTCAGCTGGCCTGAGCTTCTGCAGGGTTTTCACTGCTCTGAGGCCGGCACCGCTGTGATCTTGGACAGGCCTGTGTTAGAGCTGATAATACTTCTGCTCGTGCCGGTAATCCTTTTAATATCCACTTCTGTGAAAGCTTCGGTGCAAAGCCTGCAGGGAGGAGGAGGACGGCATCGTTTTAGGCATCGGTTCTGTTCTTCCCTTGCAATATGCTGTACAAGTGCACTGCCCTCAGAAGAGGACGCAGATGGGGTTAAAGCTGCCCTTGGCAGCGTGGCTGTGCTAATGGGAAACATGCTGCAGTGGCATCGACGCGGCCGCTTGCACCTTGGTTTGATTTGAGCTTTTCCACTGTGGCTGTGCTCTCTGGTTGCAGGCTGCAGTGCTGGTGCCTCCCTATGGAAAGTGCTGCACGTGGGCCTCGTTGCCTTTATTAAAAACAAAACAAAAACAGCGTTGTTTGGTGGAAAGCTTCCAGCTGCTTGGCTGAGGAGCAAATTTTTGGGGGGGTAGAAGCTGTCCAGGATGTGAAGGGATGGATGAGCAGCGCGGGATGGGGTTCGTGGAGGTTCCCCCGGGTGAAACCCACCACCAGAGCACTGGGGGAAACCCAGCTCCGTCAATGGGGAGGACAAATGTTCCTGCTGGGTGTGATCTGCCTTCCTCCCGCTGCATTGCAGGACCCCACTGTGGTGTCGGGTGGGGAGATCTGCAGGCAGCATTTGTCCCTTTGGGGCTCGGTGCATTTTGGGGTTTTTCAAGCTCTGGGAGCAGAGCTGTGGCTCCCTGCCTTATCCTTAGAGAGGGGCTGACACTCTCATATGGGGTGATGCCTGATGCTTACCCTAACCATAGTTCCCCATCCATCCTCCCTTCCCACCCCCATCCATTCCTCCCTTCCCACCCCCATCCATCCCCTTACCTCCCCAGTAGCCCCACGCTGAGTTTTGCCATCAGGACCTGCTTTACTTTTGCTCCTGCTGTCAGCGGGTTCAATCTGACAGCCTCCCCGTTTCCATCTGGGCTGGGAGCACAGGATCCATCCCCGAATTCAGCTCCCTCCTTCTCTCCCGTTTTTAATGAGTCAACCTCTCATCTGTCATATTAAACCTCCTCATTACCAGGTATCTAAATTTTGCTCTGACAATAGTGACAGGGGAAGCTGCGATATCATTGCCGCAGCGCGCGGCTCCGGGGAGCTGGCAGGTGGTTATTTCATGCCCTGCAGGGAGCCGTGGGGGTGGGCGACAGAGCCAGATAATGGGCTCTTGCTTCCCATCGTTTAGAAAACTGTACTTAGTACAGGGGAAAAATCATCCCAGTTCTGAGGCTGCTTACGGGGTGGGGGGGGGAGGAGGCGAGGTGTTGGGATGCTCCCACGTGGGAAACGGGCAGCGCTGTGGCGGTGGGTGCCTGGGGGGGGTGGGGGGGTATGGGATGCTGTCATGCAGGAGATGGGCATTGCTGTGGTGGTGGGTGTGGGGGGTGGTGGGGTGTCCAAGGGATGTCCTCTCTCCCAGCAGGGTTGGATCCTGAATGAGGATGCTGCTGCCACCGGGGCTGCCGCTCAGGATTGCGGTGAAGCCCATTGTGGGCAGCTTTGGAGGTCAATTCAGCAAAGTGCTGCCTGGCACCTCTGCTCTGCAGCCCTCTGGTTGCTGATTTCCCCAAAGCCTTTCAACCCTCCCCCCCCCCCTTAATTCAACACGCGAGTATCGGTGCTCCAGCATCGCTGCAGGGCTGTGCTTTCCTCCCCAGGCTCGGCCGTTCTTGGCACAACCCGTGGTTTTGTTACAGCTCAGCAGAGCTGGCAGCGCAGTTGGCATCTGCTTTCCTCCAGAGAATGCCTGAATCTGGGTCAGGAATGTTTCTACCTTCAAATTCCTCAGGGGTTTGGCTGAATCTGGCCCAGATTCTGCTCTCTGGAGCCTCCCATGGTGATACCTGTGGCTGTAGGATGCATCCAGCAGGAGCCAGGTATCCACCAGAGTGCATTGCCCAGCACTTTGCTGCACAAAGCTGGTGCCAGCTGCAGAGACCCGTGCTGCTGCACCTGCTCCATGAGCAGGATCTGTCCCCAGGAGGGCTGGGGCCGACCGCGCAGCTGTGCATCCCAGCCAGGTTCACACCAGAGCAACGCGCTTCAGCCGCTTTCTTCTCCCCTCCCCCGTGTGCATCTGGAGACTCTGCACAGGAACCCAGATAGCATCATCCTGAAACCAGAATAGAAGCTCTGGAGGGGACCCGAGTGCGTTTGTGTGGTTTTGATCTCGGTTTGGAGATAAAGAGGTGCTAAACAACGCTGAGTGGGTGAGCTAGCCCTTCGCCTGGCGCACGCAGCCTCTGCCATCCGTGCTACCAAAGCTGTGGTTGCTCTCCCATCCCGCGGCGCTGCACGTCCCTGTTTCTGCAGTCCCTGTCCCCCAGGTTGCCATCCTGGGTGGGATGTGATGGTTCGCTGGGATGGCAGTGGGTGCGGAGCTGTGATGGCTCGGAGGGGTGACAGTGGCACGGTGATGGAGAGCGCAGGGGGGTGATGGCAGGCATGGGAGAGATGGCAGTGGTTGATGTGGAGTACGGCGTAGAGCAGAGACAGTGCAGGAGGAAGAGGAAGAACGGCGCCCAGCAGCATGGGCGCTGTGGCTGAATGAATCAGGGGGTTGTTTTCCACCCTCCTCGGGAGGAGGAAGCTGGTCCTGTGTGTCCTGAAAGCGGCAAGGAGGAAACGAAAAGTCCTTGGTGTCGGTGCAGAGGATATGTCAAAAACAACAATTAAGTCACAACAGGGAGGTCTGGCCATCAGCGAGAGAGGAAACAGGAAGGCAAGAACTAGAGCAGGTTCAAGAGGTGACCGGATCTGGCTCCGTATCCTTGAGAGGAGGAAGTCCAGGCCTCGTGGTGAGACAGATGTGTGGCACTGTGGAGTTGGGAACCTTGGCTGTGCAGTGGATTTTGGCCATGGGAGAACCTGAGTCTGTGCAGGTGCTGATGGTGTTGCAGATCCGGGGCTCGGGATCCCTTCTCCTGGTGGAAGCCCATGAAACCCTAACACCCAGGTTGGTGCTGGGTGCCTGTGGAGCATCTCTGTGCACCCACCCGGGGGAGTTCATACCTTGGGATGTGCAGCTCTGCACTCACTGCCTCTTTGCAGCAAATCCTTCATTCCTCCTGCACTGCAGCAGGTGGGAAACGCCACAGCTTCTCTCCCTTTAATTTAGGATTTTCTGCACCGCTCTCAGCCGTTCTCCCATCCACCTCCTCCGCACGATGAGCAGCGCAGGTCCTTTTGGCACCTTGTCAGGGGAGGGCTTTCCTTTTTCCCTTCTTTTTCCTTTCCTTCTTTTCCCTCTTCTTCCCTTCCTTCTTTTCCTCCTTTTTTCCCTCTCCTTCCTTCCCGACTCTCTGCCTTTCCCTCTCCCCACCCTTGTGCCCTCTTCCCTGCACCAGCTCAGGGAGGACTTTGCTAAACCCAGGTGCCTCAAAATTAAGATCTGGACTCCCAAACAGCACCCCTTTACTTTTATTTTCCGTGAAGCCCTCCAAATTTTGCAGTCCCTTTTCATGCCACGCTGGGCTCTGCACTGATGCCCACAAACAGGCTGGAAAGTGCAGAGCTATGCGGAGGCTGCGCTTGAAATACAAACACTTTGTTGTTGTTGGTTGGAAAGAATATATTTACTGCTTTTATTTGCCTTCCTCTCCCTGGGTCTTTGGGATCCACAGGTTTTGATCTCTCCAGCTGCGCTGTCAGCGTTTGGTTTATTTGGAGCTGATGCTGTGCTGAGATCACAGGTGGGGCTGCAGGAGAGGACAGCTTCATTGTGTCAGCTTGGAGGGGGGAAGGCGTGCATGGAGCTGGCTTTGGTGAGGAGGAGATGCTATAAAAGGGCATTAAAAACAGCAAGCGGGCAACAGAAAGTGGATGTGAAGCTCCCAGTGCCTCTCTGTGCGAAACGTGGGTCTGTGCAGTGGGAAAGGGAGCAGTTTTGGAACGGTGCAAAGGGTCCCACGCAGCACTGGGGTAAGATCATTTAGCAACAGGTAAAACAGATTGGGAATAAAAATATATAGCCAGTCAGGAACTCAGAAATAAGGGCTTGGAGGAGAGCAGCTCTCTGCCTGCCAGCACTTAGAGCTGTGGACTCAGCACCCCCAAATTCCTTGTTTTGTGCAAACATCTCCCAGCTGAGAGCCTCCTTTTCTTCTCATCCCTTCCCCTATTTGCAAACTGCTAACTCTGCTCCCTCCCTCGTCTACCCAATTTAAAGCAATTTACTCGGAGCCAGAGTTGAATTACTCAGCACAGAGTTAACCAGCACCTGCTTGGAGTTAATTGGCATGTGTGTTAATTGCTCTGCCAGAGTCATCCTTGTGAGAAGCACATGAGGGGTGCTGGAGTGGGGGGCGAAGTGGAGTGGGATGATTCCTTTTGCTGGGGCTGCAGAGGTTCTCCATTGTCTCGTAAGGGTTGGGCTTTGCCTTTCTGCCACTATGACATGCTGGGGTGTTGTATCAGCTTGGGGAGATGGGCTGCTTGTAGCAGGGTGGGGATGGAGATGTGGATGTGGGTGCTTTATTGCAGGTGCTGAGCAGAAAGTGGAGTCTAGGGGGGGGTGGACGGTGAGATTTGTGAAACAGCCACCTGGTCAGGAAGCCAGAAAGAATACCTGGCTTTAAAATACATTGGGGAAGGGTGGGGGATGCTCCAATGCCCCCAAAACCTCAACTAAAGCACCAGGAGAGAAAAGGGCTGGGGGAAGGGGATCTGTGTTGGTGCAGCTGGGCTTTGCTTGCAGCTCGGCGAGGGAAACGTGGTTTAGTGCCCAAGCAAGGGCTGAGCTGGGCTTTGCTCATCTGCAAACCCTTTGGAAGTGTGGTGAAGCTCTTCCACATCCTGGGAAGAAGTTCCCCAAATGGATGAGGTTAAAATAATGCTTCCTTTCGCTCGGCTTGGGTTTATAGCCTGTGTTCTCCAGTGCTAATTGCTGCTGCTGGGGATGCCTGCTGTCAGGGTTGGATGGCCGATGCGTTGTCACCCTTTGGGAGGGTTTCCTTCTCCCAAGTGCTGCAGCAACAGGGGAGGCATCAGCATGCTGCCCTTGCTCTGGGTGCAGAGCTGCTGCTCGGTGCTGAGGATGGGAACGATGCGTTGGCAGCCGTGTTGCAGAAGTGCCACCTCCAAGGGGAAAAGCTGCAAAGGAAGCCTTGCAGAAAGTTCTTCCTCCTCCCACTTTTCTCGGTGCGTGCAAAACCCTCGTGGCTCCCAGCTTGCTCCTGCACAGGCTGGTGCAGGTGGGAATGGGGAGCAGAACCTGGCAGAGTCTCCGTTGCACCGCTGCTTGGCTGGGAGGGGATGCACGCAGCAGTTTGGATAAACGATGATCAACAAATGCAATCTCAGCGTGCTTGTCCTTGCACTGATCTTTCCTGTTGGGATTTATTGGGGAAAAAGAAAAGGCTTTCTATTGTCCTTCACCTCTCCTGGCTTCTGAATGCTTGGCTGCTCCATGGAGCCAACACTGGGTGATGAGAGGGGGGGATCATCCTCTTCCCCTTCCAGTGCTCGAATCAGCTCTGAGATCGCCGGGTGCAGTGCAGGATGAATAACTGTGCCAAAAAAATAAATAGGGCGAGTGAGTCACAGAGCTCTGAACCCTGACAAATGAAGTGGGAGGGGAGAAGGTGGGGGGGGGGGGGAACCACTGGGGCTGGGCTGGCGAAGGATGGGGCGAGGGTCCCTGGAGGGTGGCTGTGGGATAGGAGAGGAGCTCAGGTTTTGGGTGCTGGGGGAGGGAGGAGGTTCTCTCTGGTCGCATCGCTTGTGAGCAGCCTGAGAGCTCGGTGCTGCCAAGTGGAGGCAGATAGGGAGCTATTCTGGGACTGGCGTTTCCCTCAGCCTGAGCCTTGGCACGGGGCACCCTTGTGTTAAGTGCGACGTTATCACTGCCCTTATTCAGCCACTCGAAGAAAGAACATGGAGAAAAACAGAGGGGAAAGGCACTCGGTGCCTCTGCTGCCCCATCCCACCCATTTGCACTGGGAAATGGGGCTGGGGGTGCTGTGTTTCATGGGGTGCCCTGACCCGGCTTCCTTCCCTGTCCTCCTTCGCCCTGCCCCTAAGAATTAGGTTTCTGTGCCTGGTTATACGGGCATATTTCTTTCTTTACTTCGAGTAATCAAATAAAGACATTTTAAAATTCAACATTGGAGATGTATGCAGGAACTGGAGATGGATTTAAATTGCCTGAGCTAATCACCAGCTGCTTGTGGCATTATTAAGAGGGGGAGAAAAAAAGAAGTCATCACATCCTGGGAGGATGGTAGCGATGGCATGCCGGGGGGGTTCCCTGAAATTGGGAGGGAGGGGATGCCCCTCAAAACCATGGGCTTGGATCTCACCTCTGCCTCTGTCCCTGCAGGTTTCTGATGGCTCAGCCCCACTGGACTCGCCGGAGGGTGCCATGAACTGAGCATCCAGCTCCTTTTCGTTTGGTTTCCCTTGGTTCTTCATCGTTCCCTCACCCTCCCACCTCCCCCCCCCCCCCAAACATTTTTCATGAGAACATTTTAAAAGGGGGCTCCTCTCGCACTCCCCCGGGTGACGCTGTGCTGCTGCGGTGAGGATCTCCTGAGAAGATGGGGAGGAAAAAGATCCAGATCCAGCGGATCACCGATGAGCGGAACCGGCAGGTGAGTCGTCGTTCCTCCCCCCCCAGGTACCAATTATCACACATTTTGAGACTCTCATTAACTCCCCACTTGCATCCCTTTTGGGCCAAGCTCTGCTTTTCTCATCCAGCCCATAATGCTAAGCCATGGAGGCTGGGTTCAGGCTGCTCGCAGCAGATGCCCCAAGCCCAGCAAACCGCCCTGTTTTCCTCCACCAAGCGCAGAGCTGCTCACACCTAAGCCCTTCCTAGAAGAAAGCATCCTCCCCCCTTAGCTGCCACTTCTCTTCCCTTGCAAAAAACGTATTTCGTTTGACATTTTCCACCAGGCTTTTTCCAATAAGAAACAACCACAACAAGGATCCATTTTTTCTGAACGCTAGCAACCCAAAGGAATTTTAATTCTTTTCAATGGAGCGCTAACTTGTGGCCAGGGCTTTTTCCTCCTCGTGCCAGGTTTTCACTGCATTGACACGGAGCTGTTGACACGTGTGCATGTGTGTACATGCATGGGTAAACGCATCCATGCATCTCACAGGGAAAAAGAAAAGTCATTTCTCCCTCATTTTCATCTTGCTGAGTCCAAGCTGCAGAGTGGCAGCGCTTTGCTGGAGCAGCTTTGCTCTGTGGTTGCTCCACCATTGTGTTTCCTGAGGACGTGGAGGACATCCAGCGCGTGTCCTGCTGCACTTTTCTACTGCTTTTTTATTTGTCCTCCAGGAAAAACAAACTATGCTGTCTATCCCTAATGCTTGAGAAGTGGCAGATAGCAGAACGTGCTGAACCGTCCTACTGCTCCTCAGTCGAACAATAGAAAATGGCAGATTTTCTTCATTATTTGGTGATTAGGGGGTAGGATGGTGTGAAGTGTCTTTGCTAATGACTCCGAAAGCTCGTGGCACTGCTCGTTTCCGTGGCAAGCAGAAAGCAGGGCTTTTGGGGTTGGTAAAGAAGCTGGGGTGTGCTTGCTGGGGATGTGCAGGGGAGTGTGGTGCTGCACGCACGCAGCCAGCCCTGTTTGGAGCTGCAGCAAATGGAAAATCTGTGGTCATGCTGGAGCCGGTGGCACAGCCCAGCACTGTTGTGTAAAGCCTTCGGGATGGGAAAGCAGCATCTTGCTGCCAGCACCGGCAGCCAAAGCAGCAGGAGGCGTTTGGGGCTGTGGTGTGGGGGTCTGCAGCCCTTTCCCACAGTGTCAGATGTGCAGTGAGCCTCAGGTCCCTGGGCTGGTTGCCTTGCTCCAACTCGCTGCTCTCCCGCTGCTGCTGCAGGCGGATATTCCTTCTGGAGATGGGAATATTGTGGCTGGGGGATGCTGGAAACGGGGGGTCACCCGCAGAGCCTCCCTGCTGTGGCTGCGCTCTCCTGGTCCAGCAACAGTCATCCTTAGGGAGCGGGGAGCGCAAGTCTGTGTGGAGGGGACTGGGATTACAGCAGAAGCCAAACCCAGGGGAGGAAAGCAAGTAAGAGTCTCTAATGTCATTAGGGGAATTACTGGAGAGGATTTGCCAGAACAGATCAGACCATCAGTCCTTCAGGGCCAGGCTGCTGACTCTGGCAATGACCAATATGGTCTGCATCAGGGGAAAGGCAAAAATCCCCTGGTAGTGTAGGGCTGTGTGGGGCAGTAATTCCTTCCTGACCCCTTTGGTGATCGGCTTATGCCCTGAAGCATGAGATTTGATTACCCTCTTAGACTTAGAAGGTTAATTCTTTGAGATGGGGCGCGTGCCCACGTGCATCTCAGCCCCTTTGCGTGGCGCAGCGGGGTTTGGTGTTTCCCTGCCCTGTAGCTGCTGGATGTGTAGGGCACACGTAGCTCTGATGCTTTTGGGGCAGGGCTGGTTAAAGGGCAGATGTGTGCTTTTCTCTGCAAGGAGATCTGTGGGCACCAAGAAAAAGGATTGCTTCTGTGCCGTGCCCCTGGGGAGGAAACATCTCCTTCTTCTCAGAGGGATGGGGATCCTTTGGTGCTTTGGTCTGCATGTCACCGCTCAGCTTGCTGTTTCATTCTGGACAGGTGACCTCAGAGCTGAGGGGATCCTGAGAAGTTCAGGGCAGCCCCGAGCGCTCGGTGGTTTCGGGTCCCTGGGTGCCCGCTGGCCACGTGAGCTTGCATTTGGAGCTGGGGCGAGTGATGCACGTGGCGGAGAGCAGCGGGTGAGGTGATTAGAGCCCAATCTTGTTACTGCTTAATCATCTTCAGGAGATGGCTGGGAGGGATGAGATGTGCTCCAGCTCCAGCAGCAGGGATGGGGAGGCATGGGCTGTGCCCTCACAGGTCACTGGGTGCCTGCTGGGCTGTGGCGACGATGCCTTGGGAAGCTCAGGCTCAGCTCCTGTGGCACTGCTGAGCCAAAGTCTCATCAAGCTCCTGCCTCCACACCTCGGGCTGGAGCTGCTCGGCTTCAAGATCAATGCTATGACTGTGGTCCTAAGTGGGATTGAGCCCTACCTTGCACGCAGGCAGCAAGGGAGCAGCCTTCCAGCACTGCAGGGTGTCACAGCTGGTTGCTGCCTGTGCCCCAGCACGCTGCTTCACACACACTTGAAGCAGTGCGGGAGCCTCCCCTCCACGCTTTCCTATTCCTTTCCTCTTGCTTTTTGTTAAGAGAGCAAGTGTTGCACCCTTCTCCATTTGGGGGTTCAGGGGCATTTTGCAGCTGCTTAGAGCATCCATGGGTGCTGTGAGCGGGGTGAGGAGCCCCAAACCAGCCCCTCCAACCAGCTGCATCCTGGTGGGTGTTGGTGCAGACTGGGAATCACTTGGGTTTGGAGCCTGCACCCTGCCCTGGCCACGGCCACCTCCTGTTGCACAACTCTCCCTCCGTGAGATGTTCAGTGCTCATGCAAGGTACCAGGAGAGCAGGAAACAGTGCTGGCAGGTGGAACACGCAGCTCTCTGACTTCTGGGGCACAAAACTGCACTTCACACCTGTGCTTTCACGCTAGGGCCGGGTGACATCCAGGCTGCTGTGATGAGCTAGGAAGAGCTCTGCACTGCGAGAACATTCAACTTCAAACCCCCCCCAGCAACCCGCAGCCCCTGAACAGATGGTAGCTCTGCTGGGGATTTTGCTGAAATTTATTTTCTCTTGATTTGGCAATATGCAATTTCCAATGCTGATAATCATCTCTGCGCTTGTGAAGTGTCTGCCTTGCGAGCCCAAAAATAGGCATCAGCACAAATCTGTTGGGCCATGCAGGAGAGGGAGGTGGGAGAAGAGAGCTTGGGATTGTTGTCCACTTGGGGAAGCTGAGTACAAGAGGTGTCCTCCTGCTGTTACTTTCTTTTGGCTTCTCCTCCAGTGTTCATCCCAAATCTCTTCTGCCTGCTTCCAGGTGACCTTCACCAAGCGCAAGTTCGGCTTGATGAAGAAAGCCTACGAGCTGAGCGTGCTGTGCGACTGCGAGATCGCCCTGATCATTTTCAACCACTCCAACAAGCTGTTCCAGTATGCCAGCACCGACATGGACAAGGTGCTGCTCAAATACACCGAGTACAACGAGCCCCACGAGAGCCGGACCAATGCGGACATCATTGAGGTGAGGCCACATCCACGTCCCACTGTAGCAGGGCTGGCGCGGGGAGGAGGCTGAGCAGAATCTGAAGGGAACGAGGAGACCTCCAGGCTGATTTGGCATCTATTTTATTGGTCAAATTTCGGAGCTGTTGGAAGCCATCTGGAGTGACGTGCCGGTTTACTGCTGTGAAATGGAGGTGCAGCGTGGCTTTTTGGGGATTTTCTGGGTAAATCAGGTTGGGTTTCAGAAGCATCTCCCAGAGCTGCAGCCGGCCCTGTGAACTGTGTCATTTGTACACAGTGGGGCTCCAGGAGGGCAGCAGCAGCTGACACCAAGTGTCATTGGCTGGGGAGGCCTTTGAGTGCCTCTCCTCTGACCTCTGCTCAAAGCACAGCCTGCCTCCCACTGGGTTGATGGAGTTGCCTTTAGTGAATCCTATCTGACCCAGCTCTGTGGCAGGGATGACGAGAGCATAGCATCCAGCCCTTGCTGAGGCTGGCGACACCCACAGCTCCCTCCAAACCAGCAGCCTTGTTCTCAGACACCCCACTCCGGCCATCCCCACCGCATCCTCCTCGTTCCCATGTACCGTTCTGGAGCACAGGATGCTCTCTAAGCTCCCCAGCCACATCGTGGCGATGATGTGACAGAACCACGCGTGTGTCACTCAGCAGCTGCAAGCTGTGTGTGGGCAGCTCCCTTTACGCATGGGCAAATTCAGACAAATGCGAGGGCTGCCTGGGTAATTATTGACATTATGGGCGGGCATCAATTAGCACCGGTGGAACCGTTAGTCACTTTGGGGCTTGCGTGGCGAGGATGCTGCAGACCGTCCTCTCCTGCCTCTTGGACCTGCGATTTGTGCCTTTGAAGCCCTCCGGTGCAATTCAGCCACCTCAGGCAGTGAGCTCAGGCTTTGATTTCATCAAGAAAAAACCAGGCAATCCCACAACCTAGCTCAAAAAATCTGGCTTTTTTTGGGTTCTTTGGTTGTTTTGGTTTTTTTTCCGCCTCCCTGAAGCGTCTCTTTGTGAGCGCTTTGAACCAGCGTCCGCTGCGCTCCTCCTCAGCACCAAGCAGCCAACAAGCAGCTGTCTGGTGACCTTCCTAATTGTTCAGAATGCTCTTTCTGGATGTTATTTGAAGCACTGGTAGTAGCCTTATCCTGGGAACAGCAGGGCCTCATGCACTTCAGTTGCTGCATTTCACAGCCACGGTTCCCTGCCTCGCTCGTCGATGCAACCTTGCCCAGCCTCCCCAGGATGCTCATACTGGAGCTCGCAGCATCGAACAGATTTGTCTCAGCCTAAAAATACCATAAACATTTTGGGCAGCATTCTCTGTTCCCTTATGGTCCAAGACGCAAACACTCCCAAGCCGACAAGTTACACACAGTCCTTGGCACCCAAAGAAATGCAGTGTTTGCACCACATGAAAAGATGAATCTGCATCCAAAGCTGGAGAGAGGAACATGGGAAGCGGAAGGACACTGGTGGATGGTGGGGAGAGGAGCCGAGGCTCGGCATGTCTAGCCAGCAGAGCTGCTGTCATCTGCTCCGAGATCCTGTTCAGGCGGGTTCAAAGCCACTCAGGCAGCCATCCTCGTCCTCATCCCTTCTCCTTGTGTGCAACAGGGCTTGGGCTGCTCCAGGATGTTTCTGTTTTCTATTCCAAACCCTGCTAGGACCCTCCCTGATCGTGGAGTTGGCTGGACTCAGACTGGGTCTCACTAGAGCCCCAGTTCTGTGCAGGTTATTGCTGTCTCACCTGTCAGACCTTCACAGCACGTCTTCTCCTTGGAGGTTCAGGTCATGGTGGGAGGCTTGGCAAACACAGCAGTGGGGTCAGGATCCTGCTCTACCCTATGGGCAAGGGACGCAGCTGCTTATGAGGTCTGCGTTCTGTTTGGAGATGTTTGAGTGACTGAAGGGGTGGCTGCCTCTGTGTGACACCCGGCTCCCATTCCTGCAGGAGAGACACAGCCTTGTGTGCCTCCAGAAGCACTTCAGGGGTATGAGGAGGGGGTGACACAGGCCTGAATCCCTTGCACAGCACAGCAGACAGCAGTGGAGCTTTGCACGGCACAGGGACTGGAGCAGTGGGGCCTTGCATGGCACAGAGACTCAGGGCTGGCACCAGTGGAGCTGTGTGTGGCACAGGGATTCAGATCTGGTGGCAGTGGGGCTTTGCATAGCACAGGGATTCAGCAGACAGCAGTGGAGCCTTGCATGGCACAGGGGTTCAGATCTGGTGGCAGTGGGGCTTTTCATGGCACAGGGATTCAGCAGACAGCAGTGGAGCCTTGCATGGCACAGGGGTTCAGATCTGGTGGCAGTGGGGCTTTGCATAGCACAGGGATTCAGCAGACAGCAGTGGAGCCTTGCATGGCACAGGGGTTCAGATCTGGTGGCAGTGGGGCTTTGCATGGCACAGGGATTCAGCAGACAGCAGTGGAGCCTTGCATGGCACGGGGATTTGGGGTTGGCAGCAGTGAAGCCGAGCTCTTGGGATGAGACACTCAGTGCAGCAGGAGGGGTTTGAGCCCCTCCGCTCCCTGCCTAGCCCCGGCCCTGACTGCTGCAAGCTTTTAAGTCTGAGAAAATCTCTCTGACTGCAGTGAGGGGGAGAAAAGGGGGGGTCCTTAATCGCAGGGCCCGGCCGAGGCCTCAGACAGGCACGCTGAGTGCCACGTGCGCGCCCGGCTGCGGATCACGCCGGCTTTGCTCCTCGCTGTCGCTTCTTGTTTCCCGAAGCCCAGCTGATGTGCCAGCTCCTGGTGAGGGACTGGGACGGGGCAGGGCTGTGGGGATGCTCCAGGTCAGGCAGCGCATCCTCTGCTTTCCCTGGCTGTGTGGCTGGCTCCTGCTTTGCTCCCCGTTCCGTTGCTGCAGGAGGTGCAGGGGCGCCGTGTCCTGATCCTTTCCATCCTTCCCCAAAGTCAGGAGTTGCTTAAATTGCAGCCACCCTCCTTTAAGGGAAGTCGGCTGCATCCTGGCCGAGCATCGCTTCCTCTCACATGCCCGGGGTTTCCTGCTGCTCTCCCACCCTCCTCGGGTTAAAACCCGCTCCTGAACAGGGTGTCAGCAGCCACCAAACCAGGAAAGGGCTTTTTTTTTCTCTTTTTTTTTCCTTTGTGAGGTGATGTTCTCACCCTGGTTTTATCCTTTGGCATTTTTTTTCAGGTGAAGAAACTCAGTTGAAATGGGCTTTTAAGTGAGAAGAGGTCGTTTTCCCTTGCGTTTTCAGCACTGTAGGTTTTAGGAAGGAGGGATTTCCTTTAAGTTTTGTGAACAGAGCTGGGTGGGACAGCTGGCCACGGTGAGGAGAAACACCGCAGCATGGGCACAGCCCCTTATTAGACACCGGAGAGTCTCCCCAGCACAGCTCCTGCTGCACGCATCTGTAGGAAACACAGCTTCATTGCTTCCATGGCTCATGGAACAATGTTTTCCACTTTGCCTCTGAAAGAGAAAGAGAGAGGGGGAAGGAAAATCTCTTTTTTAAGCAAGGAGGGAGACTCAACTTTCCAGCTGCCTCGGCGAAACAAAAGATTTGGGGAAAGAATTTTGCAAAAAAATACGGTTTCCAAAAAAAGGCAAAGCCGGTCCCTTCCCCACTGCAAGAGCACGGTGCGTATTTTTGCGTGCGTCGTACGAAATACAAACAAGGGCAGTGGACAGAAATAGCAAAACAACTGGGAAGAATCCTCAGGAGCCTTCAAAGAGTGGCCTTCAGAACCAACCTTTGGCTCAGCCTTCGAGTTGAGCCCCAGCTCTGGTGTCTGAGCAGCATGGATTGCATGTGCTGCCAGCCGTGCCAATAGAGCGCATTCTGCTGGAGCTGCCCCTCCTGTGTGAAGGGGAAAGAAATGACAGCAATAAGCAGGATTTAGGGGGGATGGCAGCACCAAGTGGGGCTTCACCCCCCAACCGCCATTGTGCCCTCTGTGCTCTGCTGTAAAGACATCACTGTGGGCGCAATCCAAAGGAAGAGCGTGAAACTTGGGGTGGTGAAGCATTCTGAAAGCCTTGTTTCTTTTGGAGAGGTGATGTCAGAATCTGCTGGTTTTCCTTGCTGCTGCTGCTGAATTTACCACGTGAGCGCCATGGCTGGCAAAATGGTGTTGGTTTCTGCAAGCCTGGATGACGTCGAAAGTGGCTGGCGTTGAAGCACGGGTGCAAAGACGGAGGGGTTTCAGCTGGAGGGAGGGGAGCTTACTGGGATGGCAGTGGGAGGCAAACAGCTCCTGGTTGCACTGCCTGCATGGCTCCAGGTAGAGCAGAACGGCTCCAGGATGTTTTGGCCTTGAAGCAGAGGTGTTTTTAGCTGTTTAGGAAGGGAAGAGGAGAATTGTCAAGGCCTTTATTTTTCCCCCTTCTGAATTTGGCATGAAAAGAGATCAAGAATTCCAGGAAATTCTGTAGCTTCGACTTAAAAAAAAAAAATTGGCAAGTGATGGTTCCATAATAACGCCTAATTGCTTTTGGTATTTTGAAAATAAAATGATTAAATGTGCACGCGTAGCACAGGCTGCAGATTGGCTTCTGCTGTGTGAAAAGAGGGACTTTTTGCTCAAACCCTGCTTGGGTTTTTTGCTGAGTGCCCATCCTGCCAAGCTCCTGCATAAGGGAGCGCAGATGACCAGGACTTGTGTCTGCTTTTTGGCCCTGTTTTCTATGTGCAATAACATCTTACCTATTATTTCTAGCAGGAGGGTGCATCCCATCCTCGAGGTTCATTTCCCCTCCTTGTCATCGTGCTGACTGGAGGTGACAAAACCCTCATCTGAGCTCGTATGGGTCCAAATTCAGCACCAGCACACGCTGCTCTTTTGAGATCTAGGCAGTTTTTCCCTCCATCCATCCCTATCATTTAATGCCACCTTTGTGCTGCAGGGACATTCCGGGAGAACCCCACCAGTCCCAGGTCTCAAACTGTCCTGATTGTGTTTTCAGACGTTAAGAAAGAAAGGTTTTAATGGCTGTGACAGCCCGGAACCCGACGGAGATGACTCGATAGACCAGAGCCCCTTGATGGAGGATAAATACCGTAAAGGCAGCGAGGATCTGGATATCCTGTTCAAGCGATACGGTGTAAGTAGCTGCTCTGTGGCCGGAAAGCCTTCATTATTCTGTTTTTCTTCTGTTCGATTTCCCCCCCAACCTCGTCCCCACTCCTTCCCCAACACCCCTGCTGCCCCCTTCCCTCCCTCCTCCCCTTTCCCCCTTCCCCCTCCCCCCCCAACGTCACACAGGCGCTGAACAAGAAGCACAGGGAATGCGAAAGCCCGGAAGGGGATGAAGTGTTTGCACTGACCCCGCAGACGGAGGAGAAATATAAAAAGATTGATGAGGAGTTTGATAAAATGATGCAGAGTTACCGGCTCGCAGTGAGTAGCTGGTGGCCTGCAGCCCTTCCCGCCCCGGCTGCCTCTGGGTGACGGGGGTCTTGCATGGCTTTGCTTTGGAGCCGTGCTGTGCCGTGGGAACCAGGGCCCTGAATGCACCCAGAGGGGCAGGAAACGAGGGCAGAAAAGGGGGGAAAGTGGCTGGTGGTGGAAGCGGCACCAGGAGCTGTTGGGGACCCTCTGGTCTCCCAGCTGGAGATGTGGGAGCAGCCCCCCGGGCGACTCAGCCAGCATCCCTGGGCTCTGGGTCAGGTCTTCATCTGCCCTTTGTCCATGAGTACTGGATTTGAGTCTCCTTGGCCACCCTTTTGCCCCCCATAAGGGGTTTTCCGTGGGTTAAGAGCCCCAGGCCCCTGTGAGCTAGCAGGGAGGAGCACTGGGTCAGCACACTTTGGGCCATTTTGCCTTAATTCCACCCAAATCCATCAAGCCCTCAGGGCAGCTGGTGGCCATGGCAGAAATCCAGTGAGGTTTTAGCCCGTGATCCCAGGCCCGTCAGCGGGGTGGCATCAGGACAGCGCTGGAAGGGATTTGTGTCAGAAGACGGGAGGGGGGAACGCGTGTCAAATTAGTTGTTAACAGTGGGAGCGAGGGCTGGCGGTGCAGGCAAACCTCCTTCAGTGGGATTAGCCCCGTGTCACTGCAGCCATCATGGACGCTGCAGGGAGGCTAAGGGCTGGATTCAAGGGCTGGATGCAGCAATAGGAAACGACACAGCCCCCTCCCGACCTTAAAAAAAAAAAGATATCTGCCCTTCCACGCTTTGCGAGCCCACACAGGTTAAAAATTCTGGCTTTTCAAGAAAATTGGGTCTTGAAATCCATCCCCTTTGGTTTTGCTGACTCAGCTTGCAAAGCACGAGGCGTTTTGCCTCGGTGGCATCTCGCTCTTTAGGGAAGAGATTTTGACCCCACCAGGGCTTGCTTGGGGTGGAGGCACAGCTCCATCCCCTTGCAGCCCCTGCACTAGCCCTGGCCTGCCTGTGTTTTTGGGCAGGGGGGCATTTGGGTGCTGGGGGTTCAAGGCAGAGCATCCGGCTCCTTGTCTAAACCCCCTGTGCAGTGGGGATGGAGCAGTTCCAGCAGAGCGTGTGCTGTTGAAGGTGACGCTTCTCCTTTTTAACCAGCTGGAGTGTTTTTGTGTGTGATGAGAACTAACTGGGCTCGTTAGCTAACAGCAGCCGCGTTCGCTGTGGAGAGTCCCTCTGCGCTCGGAGCGTGTTTGCAATGGCTTTTGACAGAATCAGACATCATTAGGGCTTGGCTGATGTGTGCATCTTCTCCCCAGATTTTGGACTGAGGTGTGAGTGCGTCCAAGCAGCCCCTGTGCCCCAGCTACCCCCAGGCACTGGTGCTGGGTCCCAGTCGCACGCTGGCCTGGCAGCAGCATGGAGACACAGGGGCTGGATGCTGCTCTCTGATCATCCTCGCTGAGGATGTGAGGCACCGGGTTTTGCTCTTCATTCCCTCTTCTGGGAACGCACACACACGTGCTTACAGTGATTTATTGCACAATGCTGCCACGCTGTTCACACACCTGACAAAACCTGCCAGGCTCCCCGTGGCCCCCCACCTTTTTTTTTGTTTGTTTGTTTGTTTGCAGCTGGTTGCAACCCCTGGTTGCAGGGCCAGGGCTGTGTTAAGGCTTGTACAGCCCTGGGAGGGGACACGCCAGTCCCCAGAGCCCTTGGAGCCGTGCTGCAGCGCCAGCTCGGGGCCACAGGATCTCTGAAGGACAGGATGCCCTTGAGCGGGTGGGAGGGTTTCCAGCAGTGAGCCTGGTGAGCACCGTCCCTTCTTCCCTCCTCTCCTCTCCCCTTAAAGGAATTCAACCACCAGGAACAGCACCCTGTAACACCATGGTGCTGGGAACTTGGCTCCCTCCACGCCTGCTGGTGTGTTTGGTGGGGACGCTGGGTGTTGCCTGGTGGCACTGAGCGCTCTGCTTTCCCAGCCCTTGGCAAATTAAAGTGGGATTTTAACAAAGCCCCTGCTAAAGCCTCTAAGCAGGTGCCTGTTCCTGTTAATGAAGAGCAAATCAGTGACATAAGAAAGGCTGATGGGATAATCACGGTGAGTCTGGTTCCTGTGGGGACGCTGGTAGGTGAAGCTGGTCCTCGACCTGCAGACAAGGATAGGGCTTGAGCCGTCCTCCTGCTCCCACCGGGTCACCTCCTCCTCCTGCCCCACAGCTCCTGGTGGTGGAAGGACAGACCTCAGTGTCACCTGGAGGGCACGAGGCGCTGCTAGCCTGTCCCTGGCACTTGGAGCCACTCTGCAGAGGGGCAGGGGGCGGTGCTGCAAGGGGAACCCCACGGCACTTCTCCCCTCTTTGATGCTTTGAGCTCTGAAAACATGACGGGAAAATAAACGTGGGCCTAAAAAGAAAGAGAAAGCAGCCAGTGGCAAATCTGTGATGTGTCTAGGCAGACTCCGTGCTGTTCCACAGGAGTCTGTCTGGGCTCCTGTGCCAGTGCTGCCCCGAGATGCTGAGATGGATGAGTGCATCACACCCCGTGCAGATGGAAGTGCAGCAGCGTGGAGGCTTGGGGTGGCCACGCTGACTCCCCTGCAGCCATGGGACGCTGCTGCCAATCCCAGGCAGGATCTGCCCCCTCCCCCCCTTGCTGGGAGCCTGCAAAGTGAGCACGTCCTTCTGCCTGCTCCCCTTCACCTCCTGCTCTCTCTCTTCAGTCTGCAGTGCCCACGCCAAACTTTGCCATGCCAGTGACGGTTCCTGTGACCAACCAGAACACGCTGCAGTTCAGCAGCCCGGGCAGCTCGTTGGTGACCCAATCCCTGGTAACCTCATCGCTGACTGACCCCCGGCTCCTCTCACCACAGCAACCAGCACTGCAGAGGAACACCGTGTCCCCAGGGTTGCCGCAGCGGCCAGCCAGCGCAGGTGAGTGGTCCTACATCCCCTCTGCAAGAAGCCCAAAACTCCAAGCGACCGCTCCCTGCCCAGGGATCACCCTTGCTTTTCCACATCAGGATATTTCACATCAGGCGGTGCGAGTGGCTGTGAGTCACCCGGTGTCTTTCCCAGCCCAGGTCTGGCTGCTTGTGTCCCAGAGCCGCCGGGGACGTGGGACCGCTGCCTAAAAAGGGCCTTTTTTTTTGTTGTTGCCTCAGCCTGCGGTGGCTGCAGTTGGTTGCTGAGCGATTACTCACACAGACCTGCTGACAGATCCGAGGAGTGGTCCTTTCCAGCGGGGACTGGCGTGGGGTGGTGAGAGCAGGTTGGGGAAAGGCTCTCGTCACCCGCGCTCCCTGCAGTGAGGGGGACATGTGACCGCAGCCCGACTCTCCTGCGGTGCCATCATAAATAATAATAGCACGCAGAAAGCCCCTGCTTGCTATTTCGGTCCTTGCAGATGGTCTGTAAAAGTCGTTTGGGCTGCAAATGGCAGAGGCAGTGTTGGTTTGGCTGCCCTGGCTCTCTGAAAGACTGAAGGAGTTGGGCATGAGGAGCAGGGCCCCAGATTTCAGAGGAAAAGGGATCTTTTTGCTGGTTCCAAAGAGCAGCATCTCCCTCCTGCGCTGTGGCTCTGTCTGTAGGCATCACCCCTGCCCTCTTGCTGGCCTCTGCAGAAAAAAAGAGGCTTTGCTGTCAAGCAGAGCCTGCTCGGCGCTTGCCGTTTCCATCCAGCTCACGAAACATTTGTTTCAAGGGGGAATAATTTTGTGGTTGCGAGCACTGAGGTGTTCCAAGTCCAACCATCTGCATTTCATTCACTCACTGCCTGGGACACGGAAGAAATCCTGTTTATAGGAGCCAGAGCCTTGCATGTGAGACAAGCTATTTCTTTTATATATATATATATATATATATATATATATATATATATATATATATATATATAAAATTTTTTTTTAACAATGCAGTCAAGAGGAATGCAGCGAGCTGCGTTATTGTTTCCAAAGCAAAGGCAGTGCTGGCGTGGAGCTTGCTCAGTGCTCACTGCTGCCGTCTGCTCAAGGACTTCAATGGAACCAAGACCCTGTTTGCATCCCCATCCCCTGCAGGGAGCATGGTGCCTGCCATGCTCTAGGGAACTCTGTACCCTTTTGCCAAATAAAGTATTTTTGGGACCACGACACCCATGATCACGCTTTCACATGGGGAACAAAATGCCTTTCTTGCGCGGCAGCATGCTGGCATTGGTGCTTTCAAGGGCCTGCTGCCACCGTGAGCCCTGCTTTGACAGCAGTGGCTGGATGCAGTTTCCTGTCTCGGGGTGATGGAGCTGGATCTGTTATTGGGCAGCCTGAGGCCCCTGCTTTGCTTTTCCCAGTGCTGTCCAAGCATTCACCTTCGTGCAGCAGAGCCACGGAAGGCAGCGTTGCAGCAGCGCTGGCAGTGTTAGGGGTGGTTTCCATTCGGTGCAAACGTTACAGGGCAGATAGTGTTTCACACTGTGCTGTTGGGGCTCATTTCCCTGCAGCACAGCCCCTGTGTACCTCCAGAAGGCTTGGAACAAAATAGCCACAGTGTTTTCCAAGCCGTGTGCTTTGGACCAGGCCCTTGTGCCGCCTGGCTGCTGCCCAAAGGAAACGGATCTGCCTGGATATTGTTTCCAAACCTGATCACCAGGAATGCTGCTCATTTTGCCCAGGACTTTCTCGCCGGGAATGCAGCACTGCTGATTTTCCTTTGCCTTCCTCCCTCCCCCAGGAGCGATGTTCAGCATGGCCCTGACCCCGTGTTTCTGGTTGTTTCATAGGGGCGATGCTTGGGGGTGACCTGAACAACACCAACGGAGCTTGCCCGAGTCCTGTGGGTAAGTGAGGAGCAGTGTGGGGCTGGCACTAGCAGGCTGGGCTCTTTTCTCTCTTCTGTGCCTCCATTTCCCATCAATAAGACAGGAATGTGTGTTTTCCTTTCAACCCAGCACATTTGGGGAATGGAGAAATGCTAAGGAGGGTTTGGCAGCGAGAGGCTTTGCCGGAGATGCTCCAGGCCAGCCTCTCTGCAATGTTCCATCAGAGATACAGGGAAGTGATGTGCTTCATGGGGCTGAGGTCCTTGCTCTTTGGAAGAGCTACAAACCAAAGAGCTTTGGCTTTTGGCAGACAAAAGAAGACCTGATTTGGGCTTTAGCACCCCGAGCTGAAACCCGCTCCTCCGCTGACCTCAGCTGAGTTACTTAACACCTGATTCCTCCATGCACTTGGGCCCTGTAAAGGAACTTTACAGCGAGGAAAAAAGCTCATTAAGGCCCCTTTCCACTGCGAGAGCCCCAGCACTAACTCAGCTCAGGCCGTGTGGCTTAACTCCCCGGCTATAAAATGAGCTAATAATGCCTCCTGCCCGCGGCTCAGGTCAGCCAACACACAGCCTCTGGCACCTGCTGTCCCAGGCGAGCAGAGCCCTGCCCCCTGATTGTCCCTTTTGATGCTAGTTTTGCCAGAGGCTCACTCTGGAGAAGCCTGGCTATTGGCATTAACCCCAGTGAAACCCAAACTGGTTCGGAAGCACTTCTGCAGCACCGCCAGCCCGCGTGGGGATGGGGTGGCTTCTGCTAGAAGGGAGAGGGGGGCTGTGTGGGGCTGCACCCCCCCGCCCTGCTGCCCCCCAAAGCCACCCGCCGCCCCCACGTCAGCTGTTGTGAGCAGCCGTGGCAGCGAGGAGCTTGGCAGAGCTGCTGAATGTCAGCATTGACGTCACCGCAGCACCGCAGCATTCCCCGCGTTCCTGCCGCCGCTCCAGGAAACGGGCGTGAGGAGCGGGGCACGGCCAGCCCTGCCTGCCCTCCGTCCACGGGGGGCTTCTGTGTCCCTGGGGCATCTCGTCCTCCTGTCCTCCTCTTCCTCGCGCGCTCTGCGGGATTGAGGTTACCTGCAGCTTCTGAGTCATCAGCTGCGGGTGGCCGCGGCCTGGATTCTGCAGCCATGCAGATTCTGCTGTGCCACCTTGCATCTGGAGGGAAACACCCTGTGCTCACTGCGTCCATCAGCCTCCCTGCGTTTGGGCATCTTTACACTTTTGAAGATGTTGCATTCGTGCATTTTTCCCCTGTGCAGAGCAGCACGTTGTTGTTCCGTCTAGGCACAGCATGGCAGGCGTTTTACTTCATTAGACACGTCCACCCCAACCCCACAGCACCGGTGTCCTGCCCACCCACCTCAACAGCTGCCCGCCGTCGTGAGGCAGCATACCTCGAATTTGTGGTTGCCGTTGGAGCTGCACGCGTGCGCATTGATGTTGATGCCATCTCAGCAACAAAAGCATCAAGTTTTAACTTTCCTTTAGGCTCTGTTCCCATCTCAGGGTTGGGGGGCAAGGCTGTGTCCTCGCCAGGTTCATCCCATCCCCAGTGTGCCTGGCCTGGGGCGGCAGTGGGCACCTGCCATGGCTGCAGCGTTGCCGCTGCCAGCTGAAATGCAGATGTAGAGCAGTGGTAGATGTGATTAATAATGCAATCAGCGACCTATTTTTCCTGGTCTAACGTGCAGTGAATACGAGGGCTGAATCCTGGTGATTGCTAAACGCCTTTCTATCTTTGGGGCCTATTCATAAAAAAAAAAAAAAAAAAAAAAAAAGCCCTCATCAGAACAGTAATCTGATCCAATTTATTCCCTTCCTGATGTTCATCAAATCTTTTCCTTTTTAAATTTTTTTTTTTTCCTTCCCTTTTTTCTTCTTTTTTTTTTTTGCCTTCTCCTCTTTGCACATAAAATCCTTAAGTGGGGCAGCGGGAGGAGGAGGAGGAGGAGGAGGAGGGACTCTCAGATCTTCAAAGGGGCAGTGGGATCAGTGCGCCAGGTCTTCCGCTCTGCCCACAGCCCTTTTTGCTGCCGAAAAGCAGCTTCAAAAGTGAACGTGAGAGCAATTATCCGCCTCGACAGGGCCCTGCTGCCCTGCTACCAGCAGCGTGCAGGGGTCGTGCTGAAGGTAGCACTGCAGCATTGCGGTGATGCCCGTGGGCTCCTGCAGGCGAGGAGCTGCTCAATGCATGGGGGTCTGCATCCCTGCTCTGCACACCCAGGACAGCTTCGCAGGGCTCGCCATCGCCACGCGTTTCACCTTGTGGCCGTTCTCCCGCAGGCAACGGCTACGTGAGCGCTCGTGCCTCCCCTGGTCTCCTTCCCGTCTCCAACGGCAGCACTTTGGGCAAGATCATCCCAGCCAAGTCCCCTCCACCACCACCCCACAGCACGCAGCTCGCCACCAACAGCCGCAAGCCGGACCTGCGCGTCATCACCTCGCAGAGCGGCAAAGGGCTGATGCACCACCTGGTGAGCAGCGCCGCGTGGCACTGCCAGGGAGCTTGGCACCAGCGTGGGTTCGGTACAGGCACCTCTTCCCCTCTGTGCCGGTGGGAGCTGGGAGGATTTCCCTTTGCGTTTCCCTTTGCACCGAACCCGCTGCGTGTCCCTCATTGCGCGCACGAATGTCACCCGGCGTGCGACGCGCGCCCCGTCCCTGCGAGCAGCCGGCAAGCGCGGGGTGCGGCGGCGGTGGGTGAGGGCAGCGGGTTAATGGTGCCTCTTGGTTTTCTCCCCGTTCCTGTGCGGGCAGACGGAGGATCACCTGGCTCTGGTGAGTGACACTGAGAGTGCGTTGTGGTGGGGTTGTGACCTGGGCCGCTTCTCCCGTTTGTCCCTGCATCCCTGACTGGCCACTCTGCTGAGAGCGCGGCATCGATGTCGCTGCCCCCTTCCTTAAAGGAGCTACAAAACCCCCCTTGTTTTTAGACAAATCGGAAGGAAGGGCTGAGCTGCAGGCTGTCACGCAAGCTGTCAGGTGGTTCATCCTCCTTAGGGACTCACCCCGTGTGCCTGTGTGCCACACAGCCAACCTGGGCACTGCTGTCCCCATGAGGGGGCATGGGGAAACCTGGCCCGCAGCGGGGGGGGAGAGTAGCATAGGCTCTCTCCTATTTTCCTATGAAGCTATTATTTACAGCCTGTGTGAATCCATTGCCTGGCTCACCCGTGCACCAGCCCTTGTTTGTGCACAGGGGCAATTTTCTGTGTTATTTTTATGGCTTTTTTTTTTTTCTTTTTTTTTTTTTTTTCCTTTCTGCCAGCAAAGTGAACACCACCTTGTTTGTGGCAATGATTCACCCTTTTCTGTTGCTATTCTGGTTCAGGGCAGATGGGCGACAGGTCAGCGCAGTGAGGAAAGGACGAGAGCCACTGTAGGATGCAGCAAACACAGCCAGGGAAAAGCTTTCCAAAAGCACAGGAGTGAGGCAGGACCTCTCACAGCCTGCGAGGAGATACTTGGCCAGGGCCAGGGCTGGCTGAGGCTTTTGCAGACTTGAATTCTGCTCCTCTCCGTGCCCTACAAACCTCCCTTCCCTACCCGAATTCCTGGCAGCGTTGTGCCTCAGTTTCCCCACCTGCAGCCTCCAAACAGCCAGCACCTCCACTTCACCCTTCCCTCTGCCGCAGGGCATTGCCTGAAGGAGCAGCTGGCTTTAGGCAAAAATCAGCCAGGTTAGCATGAATAGTTTTAATTGGAGCTGCCAGGCTGACTCTGCCTGTAGCAAAATGTGGTCCTTGCCCAACCCCAGCTGGCAGCGAGGTGACAGAATCCAGGAGGGGGACAGGGACAGGGAGCTTGGCACAGCTCTGCAGGTGGGGGCCATCTGCCCACAGCTGCTCTGCAGGCTCAGTGCTGCAGTCACCCACCTCTCTGCATCCCCTCCCTGCATGTTGCCCCCAGCTCTTATCCTAGCTCTCTTTTCCCTGGGATGTCACCCGCCTGCTCTCCCCAGGATGCTCCCAGCCACCCCAATGTAAGCTGTGGAGCTGCTTTTAGTGGGGTCAGGAAGGTGAAACCCCTCCATGTTTCTGCATGCCATGGGCTGTTTCCCATTGTAAGCATAGGGCAGAATCTGTTCCACCAGTGCACCACCATGTCACCTGAGAGCATGACTGCATGGTTTTGTAACAAGCCTGAGTGGCAGCTTGCCACTCAGGGTATTTTGCAACCTATGTGTGGCATCTTGCACATGTCAGCACCTTTTGCCTGCATGGTTTGGGATTAAAACTAGGTGCTGCTTTGTGGCATGGCAAGGCCACACACCTGAGACTGCAGGGGATGAGCTCCTGGTGATGGCATTCCCCTTCAGCATCCCTGCCCTATGGGGCAGTGGGCACCCCCTAGGGTGACTGCCAGCAGGATGCAAGCCAGGAAAACCTCTGACGGCCTCAGCTCTTCAGCAATTAGCACCCAGCTAATTGCCTTCCTCGGCAGCGGGTGGGTGCTGCATACCCTTCTAGGGCAGGGTTGAGGTGCTGAGTGCACCCCAGGAGATCCTGTGTTGGTGCAGACACCCATGCCTGGCCCTAAAACTCCATGGCAGCCCTGGGTGCTGCTGTGCTGGTGCAGGCTGTGCCCCAGGGGATGCAGCAGCCTCGTGCCAGGCGTGCTGGGAGCTGGGCAGTGCCCCAGGCTTCACGAGGTGACGTGTGCCGGGGGTGCTGCAGATTAGAGGCAAGCCTCTTGAGTCTGATTTAAATCAGATCAGCAGAGGCAGCCCAGATTATCTGCCTTGTAAACAGGGCTGAAGCTGACCCGTAGATCTGCCCACGTAACCGCCTGAAGAGCCGTGGGGAGAGGCTGGCGTGCACCCAGATGAGCGCAGGATTTTTCCACCAGGGACCCTGCTAATGCCTGAGTCACCCCAACCTCGTGAGGGCACCAAGCCCAGGGGCTGCTGAGAGCTGGTTTCTAGGATGCCACAGCACCCTTACAGTCCTCTCAGTTGTGCCTCACGTCTGCATCTTGTGTTGGAGGCCAGGGGCTTGCCCGTGCTGCAGGAGGAGCAGCCCTGTGCAGCACCAGGCACTGATTTCGTACCGTGATTTTCTCCCAGTGCAGTGAAGGCAATCGCATGCATCCTCTGGGAAATAGCAGCTGGTTTTGTTTCAGCATGGGCAGGGGGGCTTGTAAGGATTTGTGCCTTACAAACAGGCACCTCGCTGCTGCAGCACAGTGCAGAAAACCCCCAGCCCTGAGCAGAAAAGTGATCCAAGGGCTCCCTGAGCTGCCCGTGAGCTTCACGGAGGTCGTGGGTGTCTGGAACCTGCTGGGGTTTGGGGCTTGGGGTGCAGCGGGCCGCCTTGTAACAGCTTCCATTTGCTTCCCCAGCAGAACACACAGCGGTTAGGTGTCTCCCAGGCGACTCACTCTCTAACCACACCGGTTGTTTCTGTGGCCACCCCGAGCCTGCTGACACAGGGGCTGCCGTTCTCTGCCATGCCGACTGCGTACAACACAGGTGAGGGCGCTGCCACCTCCTGCACATCTCCCTGAATGGCTGCAGAGAGCATCTGGTGCAGCTCACCGCTGCCAGATGCGGTCGGAGGCCAAGAGTTTCACGAGATGAAAACAAAGGGGAAACTCATTATATTAAGAATGGGAACTCGCTGTTGTATCCAGGAAGGCTGTGAGGGCACGGTTCTCATGCCGTAGCCCATTACGTGGTGTTGGCAGCGTGAAGATGCTTTTAAGTGGATGTTAATTGCAGCTACGCCCATCTCAGGGCTCTCTCGAAAGCTGCAAGTGATGTTGTAATAGGGGCTTAATGAAAATGAGCGTCAGGGACCCAAAAGTTTGGAAAGAATGCAGACCATCCTGCTTGTAGGGCTGGT
The DNA here is from genome assembly GCF_026119805.1 of Tympanuchus pallidicinctus. Classification (NCBI taxonomy): domain Eukaryota; kingdom Metazoa; phylum Chordata; class Aves; order Galliformes; family Phasianidae; genus Tympanuchus; species Tympanuchus pallidicinctus. The sequence goes on along the minus strand of NW_026294821.1, from coordinate 27,923 downwards.
GAGGTGTGTGCTAGCCCAAGGCAACTCCAGCAAAGGGGCTGCTCACCTGCAGCCTGCCCAAACCCCCGGGGGCACCAGGGAGTGATGCAGGGATGTTTTCCCTCATCACTCACTTTGGTGTTTGCTCAGAGAAAAAATTGGAAGAAATGCAGAAAGCTGCTCGTCTGGAAGAACCCAGGATAGGCGTGCTGGGAACTCCCTCACATAATTAATAGGTGTAGCCCAGGAGATGCCTGTTTGACTTCTCCCCCTGTGTGGAAGTCGGTGCGGGCCACCAATGAGTCTGGGTGTTGCTAAAGTCCCCGAAATAGGTTTTAATTGGGCCTTGCACTGCTACAAGTCTTGGTGGGGGGTTGTAGGGGGGGCGGGGGGTAGAGCTGGTTGTTATCTTTTGGTATTTATTTTCCTCCTGCAGCTTAGCCGCAGGCAGAGAAACCATTCCCACCCGGGCGCCTGTGGCTGGGATGTCTGAATGCCACAGGGCTGGCAGGGCTCACATCGCTATGGGGTGCAGATGTCTGCACCAAATCCAAGCCCTGGGTGCTGCTCCTTGTTCCTCCCACTTCTAACCTAGGGATGTCCTCCCTGTGGGGCTGCTGAGGTTACAGGAGCTGTGTGCCCTTCCTTGCGCTGCTCGGGGTCGTCAGACCTGGGGGTGTTTGCAGAAGTGGAAGGACCAGCGCTAGTGGGAATTCTCATGGGGTGAGAATGGGGCTGCTGCTGTGCAGGGAGTGCCTGCCGTCAGCCTGCCAGCATTGCTTGCTGCCTGGCAGCCTCCTTTGTGTGCTGCTGCTGCTGCTGCAGGGGTGGGGAAGCTGAAACCACAGGCACCCAAAATGACAGAGGCAGTGGGGAGGAGTGGAGTGAGGGCAGATCAGCATCGAGCATCTGCATCCCTATCAGATGCAGACGTGGCTCTGAGGAAAGGGCTGATCAAAGCTTTGGCCATCTCTTGGAAGAGCAGCTTCCTTCCCCGTGCTGCGTAGCTGAGGAGTTGCCACCTTGGCAACTTGCAGAGTGTTGGGCTGGGTCCTCCTGCTGGGCTGTGCAGCTCCTTGCAGTGGGTCCTGCTTCGAGGCAGGCTCCTTGCAGCTTGGCCTCCTCCTATGGGGAGGGAGCGCCATCTGCTGATGCTCAGAAGCCGGTTGTGGTTGTGCAGAAGTGGGTCTGGGATGCGCAGACTGAGTGGCCCTCCTGCCCCCCTGCTCCTTATGGCCGTGGGGGCAGGAGGGGAGGCACACAGGTGGGTTTGGCTCTGCCCCCTCTCTGCCAGCTGCTCAGACTGGCTGTAGGGTGGATGTGCAGATTGTAAGGGACTGAATCTGTCCCCTTTGTCTCCGTGTGTGCATTTGCACATGGATGTCCGTGGTTGTGTGGTACTGGAGAGAACCAAGGGCACTGCAGTGTTTATGTTTCTGACAGTAAAAGCCTCGAAGCTGGAAGAGTCACCTCCCATGCCCAGCATCTCTATGAAGCTGCCGAGTCCCTGAGCTATTCCCCAGAAAGGCACGGCTCTGTTGTACCTCTTGAGTGGGTCTCTGTCTTCCTGCAGTGCCCAGGGCTGGGTCAGAGAAGCCCTGACATTGAAATGACTGAAGAGCTCCTTCCCTTCCAGATTATCAGCTGACAAGTGCTGAGTTATCTTCACTGCCAGCATTCAGCTCACCTGGTGGGTTGTCCCTTGGCAACATCTCTGCCTGGCAGCAGCAACAACAGCAACAGCAACAGCAACAGCAGCAGCAGCAGCAGCAGCAGCAACAGCAGCAGCAGCAGCAGCAACAACAGCAACAGCAGCAGCAGCAACAGCAGCAGCAACAACAACAGCAGCAGCAGCACCTGGTTCCTGTATCACTAGGAAATTTAATGTAAGTGAAATGAGCCCCAGGGCCACTCAGCTGATGGTACAAATGGTAATAAAATGATGCGGAGGGAATTGGGCACCGCTGTCCCAGAGGTGACTGGGAGTCCCCAGGCAAGGTCAGGGCTGGGTGCTGCTTTCTGAGAGCCATGGCTTGGAGCTGGCTGCCCAAGTGCAGCAGGAGCATTGCTCCCTTCTGACACGGGAGAGGAAGAGGGCATGGAGTAGGCATGGCAGATAAGGGAACTGCTAATAGTGGTCCTGGCATCGTAGGGAAGGCTATTTGTAACATGGAAAATGAATTGCTTTACTCCAAAAAAAACCAAAAAACCATCCATGCAGACTCCTGCTGGAACAGGTGCTCTGAAATGGAGCTGGAAATAAAGCATCCCCACTCACAGAGCTTTCTCACAGTACTGCAGTCGAAATAAAGATTGAAACAGCTCGCTCTTGGTTGCACAGAGACTGCAGAACAGAAAGAAGCAGGGACTGAAGAAACGGAGGAGTTCAGTGGGAGCCCTAAAGCCTCCGCAGGGGAAAGCTGCTTGCACCTGCCTCTAGCACAAGTTGCTCAGAGCAGGTTGTGCATTGCCCAGCAGGGGCTCCAGGGCGTGCTTCATCCTTTGGTCAGGAGCTCAAGAGCTCTGCAGTGCCCAGACAACCCCACGCTCTGATGGTTTTGCACAACCGTTGGTGAGGCTGAGCACTGCTGAATGCTCTCTGCCTTTGGGGTGCTGTGCTGGGGAGCTGCTCTGGGCTCCAGCCCGGTGGGGATGAGGTTGGCAGGATCAGGTCCCGGCCTGGTAGGGATGTCGTGTTTGCAGTGAAGGGTGGGTGATGAATTCTGCGGATGGGCAGAGGGCTGCTGGAACGATGAGTAACGAGAGGCTTCCCATTGTCTCCTCCTCCCCTTCCTCCCCTCCCTCCCCTGCTCCTGTGGATGCTCAGACAAGGAAGCCACTTGTCCCACACCACCACTTTGACTGTCAACACCAACCCCAACATCAGCATCAAGTCGGAGCCCGTTTCACCCAACCGGGAACGAAACACTGCCACCCCACTCAGCACCTTCCCCCACCAGCCCCGCCACGAGCCCACCGGCCGCTCGCCTGTCGACAGCCTCAGCAGCAACACCAGCTCCTACGAGGGCAGTGAGCGAGATGATCCCACTCGCACCGACTTCAGCTCCTCCCTGGGGCTACTGCGCCCTGGCGGTGAGGCCGAGGGGGAGAGCCCTTCAGTGAAACGCATGCGGTTGGATACCTGGGTCACATAACGGGTCCCCGTCATCCCCAGGAGCGCCGCTGGCTCGCAGCGGGGAGGGGAGGGGGGGGAAGGGGAGGATTCTGGGGACAAAAACGGGTTTTAGGGGTTGGGGTGGGGAGATTATCATAAACTGCCTGAGAAATAGCTTTAGGATTTTGTAGGCATTCATTCTAGCACAACGGGCGACGCACGCAGTTCGTACAGCTGGGAGCTGTGAGTTCCAGGTTGGGTGGCAAGGAAGTCAAAGGGAGAGGGATTGGAGCTGGGGGCTGTGGGGCTGCGCTGGTGCAGCGATGCAGGTGCTGAGCATCCCTGAGGGCCTCCCCACAGCCTGGGCAGGAGGGGATGGTTCAGTCCCATGGGACAAGGCTGTGTGCTGCAGCATTGCTTGGAGGTGTAGGGGGAACACGAGACAGGTTTAAGGCTTGATCTTTGCTGTTTGGGTGAGAGGTGGTTGTGGACATCATCATCTTTCCCTGCAGAGAAGGGAGCACCGCTGCTTCTGGCCACAATCATCCAAAACCTTCAGCCACCTCTGCTGAGGTCCCACCGAGCCCCGCAGGGTGCTTGGCTGAGGCAGGGCTAGTTTGGGAGAAACAGTCGTTTTACCAAAAAAAAATGCTGCAAGTGTGTCTAAAATGCATTCCCTGTTCTGTATGGGTCGAAGCTTTAAGTTAGAAGCTAGGAGTAAATCCTTGTTATTTAAGGATTGCCACTGAAATAACGTCCTTAAGGATTTTGCCTGAAGGCCTCAGGAGGAGTGAACTGAGCTGCGCAGGATCTCTGCAGCAGCCTCAGCCACCTGGTTCAGTGGAAGGAAAAAGGGCACGAGGGAAGCAGGGGAAGTTCTGGAGCTGCTTTGTGGTGCCATCTCTGCCCCTGTCCCTGCTCAGGACTGTGAGGACGGTCCTCTGGCTGCACAGTTCCTCTCCACTGAAGCTTGTGGTTGCAGAATGACACAGAACCTGCCCCAGCACCTAAACTCATCCTGCACAGGGAGTTCCCCAGGGGATGAGGGCTGTGCGTCTGCCTCCTCCCAGAGATCCCAGCAGAGTTAGGTTCCAGTCCAACCTGTTGCACTGGGGCGGATTGTGATGAAAATGAATGTGGGCAACTTAAGGCAAGCAGTCAGAGGAAGGCCTCCGAAAATTCAGATGGGAGTGAACGGTGATGGCTGTGGAGAGGCAGCACGGAGCCAACGCAGCCCCACAATCCCTGCGCGGAGCTGAAAGAGGTGTGCTGGCAGCGACCTCCTGCTGAAACCCTTTGAAAAGTCCCGTTTGCCACCATTTCCCCAAAGGCTGATCTGGTTCCGAATGCAAAATGTTTTGATGTTCCATTCCTATTGTGGCACTCCGGGGGTGGGGGGGACCCACGTGGGCAGATTCTGTGCCCCAATCCTTCTCCCTCCTCCTCAAACCCTGCACGGTGTGCGCCGGGCTTCTTGTCCACACCGAGGTGACGTGGATCTGTCCCCACGTCCCAGCTCCATCCCTCTGTCCCAGCTCTGTCCCCGCGTCCATCTAGGAAGCAGCCACACCGCCAGCACCCTGCGTGCATCGGACCCACATGGCAGCTCTTTGCACGGCCTCGCTTTGGAAATTAGGTGGGATTGACGACGTCTCGTCGCTCTCATTTTCTTTTCTTTTTCCTGACCGTCCTGCAAGAAAAAATAACACCGCAACCAAACGTTTTTCCGGCCCCGCAAAGGAGCGGGAAGGCAGCAGCGCGGCGCTTGGAGGGCGACGGAACATTTCTGCTCATTGACTTCACGCCCTGACTTCACATCTCAGAGAGCCAGAAAAAAAAAAAAAAGGAAAAAAAAAATACAAAAAAACCCAACCCAAACAAACCCAACAGAACGACCGTAAAGCATCACTGCTTTCAGCCACGTGGAGTTGGGCTGCTTTGTGTGCGCCAAGCCGTGCCAAACCGGAGCAGCGCCACGACGCCACAGCTCAGCACTGACGCCTTGGGTCGGCGCATTGGGATTTCTCTCCCATCCCATCGTGAGCTCGGGGTCATCATCATTCTGCCCAGGTCATTTAATTCCCCATAAGAGTCCAGGAAACTCCTCCTAATTTTCAAAAGACAACGAGAAACGACAATCTTAAGAAACCAACACCCTCCTTCGTGCTTCTATGAATCCGTTCGGATCTTTGCGGTTTTTATTTCTCGTGCTCATCTGTACTGTTGACAGTTACAAATTGTGTATAATTTTTTTTTTTTTTTAATTTGGATTTTTTTTTTTGGCGTTGTATAGGGTTTAGTTTGAATATATATATATGTATTTTCCCATTTTTTTTTTAAAAAGGGGTGTTGCAAAAAAAAAAAAAAAACACACACAAAAAAAATAATTGCACGGTTGAAACGACAATAGTTAAAAATGCTGCAGTTTTTAGAGATGTGGAAGCAAAATGGAGCTTATTTATTCTCAAAGGCTATAAAATGCATGAAGAAAAAAAAAACATTTACAAAAAAAACAAAAAAAAAAGAGAGAGGAAAGGTGGGACCTGAGCAAAGCGTAGTGTTACGAATGGAAGACGGCGGCGGCGACGACGACGGCGACAAAAAATATATATATATATATATAAAAAACGACAAAACAACAACAAAAAAAAGAACCGACCAGCTAATATATTGTGTTTGGGCTATAGTTTGCTTTTTTGTTTTTAACGGTTTTTTTTTTTTTTTTTTTTTTTTTTTGGAGAATGAAATACAATCGTGTATATTTTCCTATGAGAAGTACGCACTGATGTGTTTCGGAAATGCTTATCGTTGCTTTACTGAAAGCGTGGTTGCTTCACCAAAGCCTGGTTCTGATCTGTACCCCCATATCCCCCCCCCATACGCCCATATCCTCCCCCATACCCCCCTCCCCTCCCCAACCACCTCCTCCTGCTGACCCCCCCCCCAATGCGCTCCCATGGCACAGTAGGATATGGCTGGGGGGCACTGGGGGCTGTGGGGCAGCGGGCAGCCCTTGCTTGGGCACTGCGAGGAGCAGCACTCAGCCCCGTAGAGGGGGCATGCGCCCCCCCCGGGACCTCCAGCACTGGGGAGGATGCTGAACGCAGGAGGATGGAGGTGAGGATGGGGGAGAGGGATGCTTTCCCCCCCCCCCCTTTTTGCTCCTCTCCTTCTCGTGAAGCTCCCCGCCAAGCAGAGATGTGGCCCAGGGCTCTCCAACCCCCAAACTGACGGCACTCCATCACCACACACTTTCTCCCTACCTGAGGGGGGGGGGGGGCTCTGCGGGCTCCTTTCCACCGCAGGTTTCCTCACGTTCCTCTTCCCCATCTCTTTACACCCCTCTTTCCTCCCTTTTCCCCCCACTTCGCTGTTTTTCACTTCTTTTTTGGACACGGACCCAAACACGAGCATTGCCTTCTCACTACCTCCGTCCCTGTCCCACAACCAGAAGCCATGCTGGATCAGGAGGGCCCTCACCTGCTGTGCTTTCCTTTCCCCTTCCCCTCTCTGATCTCCCTGGTAGTATTTTACCCCTGGCTACTGTAACTGTAAATAGTGAGCTTCACTATGTCAGCAATGCTAACAGTACAGAAAACTGTTTTTTTTTTTGAGGGGGGGGGGGTTCTTTTCCGTTGTTGTTGTATTGATATGAAATGAGATTCTATTTTTGTCAGAGTATATTGTAATAATACTGACCTTGGGCATGGCCGAGCTGTGCAGCTGCTTTGTTCCACCCCGGCTCTCCTTGCACGTCATAAAAGGTTTTGGGTTCTGCTGCAGGCAACATCCAACTGGGAGCAGGAAACCCATGGGAACTTTCTTGGCTCTGAGATCCGTGTGGGGCGACGGAGAGAGGAGGTTTTTGGTTTGGATTGAGGGTGAAATTTCACAGCATCCCCCATCTGGACCTGGCAGCGTGGCTCCTTTACAGGAAGTTTGGAGGCAAATAGGATCTGAAATCAGAAGGGAAGGGAAGGGGGGGGTGGGGTAGGGAGGGGATACAGCGGCTGTGCCGCACCGGTTTCCCTGCAGTCCCTGGGTGCTTTTAGCATCGTGTCTTCATTCTCCCCCATCCCTTTTGGTCCACCCCCCCCCCCCCCCCCCCCGAATCCTAGCTAGTTCTTATCCCAGCCCTGACCCTAAACGTTGCCCTAAGCCTAACCCTAACCCTATAATCCTAACCTTAACCCTCACCCTAACCCTATAATCCTTACCCTATAATCCTTACCATCTAGCCCTGTAACCCTATAACCCTTACCCTAATCCTAATCCTGTAATACCCTCACCTGAACCCTTTAACCCTATAACTCTTACCCTAGCTCTATAACACCCTTACCCTAACCCTGTAACCCTAACCCCCCCACCCAAACCATATAACCCTCACCCTGACCCTAACGCTATACTTGTCACCCTATAATCCTTACTCTAACCCTAACCTTATAGCCCTTACCTTTACCCTAAGCCTATAACCTTAACCCTCACCCTCATCCTATACCCCTAACCCTAACCCTTTAGCCCTTACATTTATCCTAACACCATATCTTAAGTTATAACTACCAACTACTCATAACTACCCAAACCACATAACAAGCGATTAAATATCGCTCATTTTCCTTGAAATCCCTGTTTTTCCCCTTAAATATTGCTTATATTCCCAGAAATCCCTGTTTTTAACCTAAAATATCGCCTATTTTCATAGAAATCCCTGTTTTCAACCCTTAAATATCGCTTACTTTCATAGAAATCCCTGTTTATAACATAAAACATCGCTTATTTTCATAGAAATGCCTGTTTTTAAACTTAAATATCACTTATTTTCCTAGAAATCCCTGTTTTTAACCTTAAATATTGCTTATTTTCGTAGAAATCCCTGTTTTTAACCTAAAATATTGCTTATTTTCATAGAAATCCCTGTTTTTTCCCTGAAATATCGCTTATTTTCATAGAAATCCCTGTTTTTAAACATTAAATATCGCTTCGTACTGCGCGTGCACCGGGCTGTCACACTACAGCGCAAGCGCCGAGCAGGAAGCGTACTGCGCATGCGCGAGCCTGGCACACAACTGCGCATGCGCCAGACTGGAAACTACTGCTCATGCGCCGGTCATGCTGCCTACTGCGCATGCGCCGGGCTGGCACACTACTACGGATGCGCCGAGCTAAAACCCTACAGGGCAAGCCCCATGCAGGCAGCTTACTGCGCATGCGCAAGGCTGTCACACTACTGAGCATGCGCGGAGCGGGTACACCACTGCACTTGCGCCGCGATCAAGCGTACTGCTCATGCGCAGGTCATGATGTCTTCTGCGCACGCGCGGGGCCGGAACGCCACAGCGGAAGCGCCAGGCTGGCACAATACTGCGCATGCGCCATGCAGGCAACATACTGCACATGCGAGGGGCTGTCACAATACTGCGCATTAGCGGGAATGGCAACTACTGCGCATGCGACAAGAAGGAACCGTAGAAATGCCTGTTTTTAACCTCAAATATCGCTTATTTTTATAGAAATCCCTGTTTATCCCCTAAAATATCACTTATTTTCATAGAAATCCCTGTTTTTAACATAAAAAATCGCTTATTTTCATTGAAATCCCTGTTTTTAACCTAAAATATCGCTTATTTCCAAAGAAATCCCAGTTTTTAACCTAAAATATCGCTTATTTTCATAGAAATCCCAGTTTTTCCCCATAATTGTTGCTTATTTTCATAGAAATCCCTGTTTTTGCCCTTAAATATTGCTTATTTTCGAAGAAATCCCTGTTTCAAACCTTAAATATCACTTATTTTCATAGAAATCCCTGTTTTTCCCCTTAAATACCGCTTATATTCATAGAAATCCCTGTTTTTAACCTTAAATATCACTTATTTTCCTAGAAATCCCTGTTTTTTAAATTAAATATTGCTTATTTTCATAGAAATCACTGTTTTTAACCCTAAAATATCGCTTATATTCATAGAAATCCCTGTTTTTCCCCTTAAATACCGCTTATATTCATAGAAATCCCTGTTTTTCCCCTTAAATATCGCTTATTTTCCTAGAAATCCATGTTTTTCCCCTGAAATATCGCTTAATTTCCTAGAAATCCCTGTTATTCCCCTAAAATATGACATATTTTCATAGAAATCCCTGTTTTTAACCCTAAAATACCGCTTATTTTCCTAGAAATCCCTGTTTTTTAATTTAAATATTGCTTATTTTCATAGAAATCCCAGTTTTTCCCCTTAAATATCGCTTATTTTCCTAGAAATCCCTGTTTTCCCCTAAAATATCACTTATTTTCATACAAATCCCTATTTTTAACCTCAAATATCGCTTATTTTCATAGAAATCTCTTTTTTTTAAATTTAAATATCGCTCATTTTCAAAGAGATCTCTGTTTTTTTAACCCAAAATATCGCTTATTTTCATAGAAATCCCTGTTTTTAACCACAAATATTGCTTATTTTCGTAAAAATCCCTGTTTTTAACCCTAAAATATTGCATATTTTACTAGAAATCCCAGTTTTTAACCTAAAATATCGCTTATTTTTCATAGATATCCCTGTTTTTAACCTTAAATATCACTTATTTTCATAGAAATCCCTTTTTCTAATATAAATATCGCTTATTTTCATAGAAATCCCTGTTTTTAACCTCAAATATCGCTTATTTTCATACAAATCCCTGTTTTTAACCTCAAACAACGCTTATTTTCATAGAAATCAATGTTTTTATCCCTTAAATATCGCTTACTTTCCTAGAAATCCCTGTTTTTAACCTCAAATATTGCTTGCTTTCCTGGAAATGCCTGTTTTTCCACTTAAATATCGCTTATTTTCATAGAAATCCCTGTTTTTAACCTAAAATATCGCTTATTTTCATAGAAATCCCTGTTTTTCCCCTTAAATATCGCTTATTTTCATAGAAATCCCTGTTTTCAACCTCAAATATCGCTTATTTTCATAGAAATCCCTGTTTTTAACCCTAAAATGCCAATTATTTTCATGGAAATCCCTGTTTTTCCCCTGAAATATTGCTTATTTTCATAGAAATCCCTGTTTTTCCCCTAAAATATCACTTAATTTCCTAGAAATCCCTGTTTTTAACCTCAAATATTGCTTATTTTCATAGAAATCCCTGTTTTTCCCCTCAAATATCGCTTATTTTCATAGAAATCCCTGTTTTTCCCCTTAAATAGCGCTTATTTTCATAGAAATCACTGTTTTTAACCCTAAAATATCGCTTATTTTACTAGAAATCACTGTTATTCTCCTAAACTACCGCTTATTTTCATAGAAATTCCTGTTTTTAACCTTAAATATAGCTTAATTTCATAGAAATCCCTATCATTCCCCTAAAATATGACATATTTTCATAGAAATCCCTGTTTTTAATCCTAAAATATCGCTTATTTTCATAGAAAACCCTATTTTTCCCCTTAAATATCGCTTATTTCCATAGAAATCCCTGTTTTTAACCTTAAATATCACTTATTTTCATAGAAATCCCTTTTTCTAATATAAATATCGCTTATTTTCAAAGAAATCTCTTTTTTTAACCCAAAATATTGCTTATTTCCATAGAAATCCCTGTTTTTAACCTCAAACAACGCTTATTTTCATAGAAATCCCTGTTTTTATCCCTTAAATATCGTTTATTTTCATAGAAATCCCTGTTTTTAACCTTAAATATCGCTTACTTTCCTAGAAATCCCTATTTTTAACCTAAAATATCGCTTGCTTTCCTGGAAAAGCGTGTTTTTCCACTTAAATATCGCATATATTCGTAGAAATCCCTGTTTTTTAAATTAAATATTACTTATTTTCATAGAAATCCCTGTTTTTAACCTCAAATATCGCTTATTTTCATAGAAATCCCTGTTTTTAACCCTAAAATGCCAATTATTTTCATGGAAATCCCTGTTTTTCCCCTGAAATATTGCTTATTTTCATAGAAATCCCTGTTTTTCCCCTAAAATATTGCTTATTTTCCTAGAAATCCCAGTTTTTCCCCTTAAATATCGCTTATTTTCATAGAAATCCCAGTTTTTCCCCTTAAATATCGCTTATTTTCATAGAAATCCCAGTTTTTAACCCTGAAATATCGCTTATTTTCATAGAAATCCCTGTTTTTCCCCTTAAATATCGCTTATTTTCATAGAAATCCCTGTTTTTAACCTCAAATATCGCTTATTTTCATAGAAATCCCTGTTTTTAACCCTAAAATGCCAATTATTTTCATGGAAATCCCTGTTTTTCCCCTGAAATATTGCTTATTTTCATAGAAATCCCTGTTTTTCCCCTAAAATATCACTTATTTTCCTAGAAATCCCTGTTTTTAACCTCAAATATTGCTTATTTTCATAGAAATCACTGTTTTTAAACTCAAATATCGCTTATTTTCATAGAAATCCCTGTTTTTAACCCTAAAATATCGCTTATTTTCATAGATATCCCTGTTTTTAACCTCAAATATCGCTTATTTTCATAGAAATCACTGTTTTTAACCCTAAAATATCCCATATTTTACTAGAAATCACTGTTATTCTCGTAAAATACCGCTTATTTTCATAGAAATTCCTGTTTTTAACCTTAAATATCGCATAATTTCATAGAAATCCCTATTATTCCCCTAAAATATGACATATTTTCATAGAAATCCCTGTTTTTAATCCTAAAATATCGCTTATTTTCATAGAAATCCCTTTTTTTTCCCCTTAAATATCGCTTATTTCCATAGAAATCCCTGTTTTTAACCTTAAATATCACTTATTTTCATAGAAATCCATTTTTCTAATATAAATATCGCTTATTTTCAAAGAAATCTCTTTTTTTAACCCAAAATATCGCTTATTTCCATAGAAATCCCTGTTTTTAACCTCAAACAACGCTTATTTTCATAGAAATCCCTGTTTTTATCCCTTAAATATCGTTTATTTTCATAGAAATCCCTGTTTTTAACCTTAAATATCGCTTACTTTCATAGAAATCCCTGTTTTTAACCTAAAATATCGCTTGCTTTCCTGGAAATGCCTGTTTTTCCACTTAAATATCGCATATATTCGTAGAAATCCCTGTTTTTTAAATTAAATATCACTTATTTTCATAGAAATCCCAGTTTTTAACCTCAAATATCGCTTATTTTCATAGAAATCCCTGTTTTTAACCCTAAAATGCCTATTATTTTCATGGAAATCCCTGTTTTTCCCCTGAAATATTGCTTATTTTCATAGAAATCCCAGTTTTTCCCCTAAAATATTGCTTATTTTCCTAGAAATCCCAGTTTTTAACCTCAAATATCGCTTATTTTCATAGAAATCACTGTTTTTAACCCTAAAATATCCCATATTTTACTAGAAATCCCTGTTATTCCCCTAAAATACCGCTTATTTTCATAGGAATTCCTGTTTTTAACCTTAAATATTGCTTAATTTCATAGAAATCCCTATTATTCCCCTAAAATATGACATATTTTCATAGAAATCCCTGTTTTTAATCCTAAAATATCGCTTATTTTCATAGAAATTCCTGTTTTTTAATTTAACTATCACTTATTTTCATAGAAATCCCAGTTTTTCCCCAAAAATATCGCTTATTTTCGTAGAAATCCCTGTTTTTCCCCTTAAATATCGCTTATTTTCATAGAAATCCCAGTTTTTAACCTCAAATATCGCTTATTTTCATAGAAATCCCTGTTTTTCCCCTTAAATATCACTTATTTTCATAGAAATCCCAGTTTTTCCCCTTAGATATTGCTTATTTTCGTACAAATCCCTGTTTTTCCCCTTAAATATCACTTATTTTCATAGAAATCCCTGTTTTTCCCCTTAAATATCACTTATTTTCATAGAAATCCCTGTTTTTAACCTAAAATATCGCTTATTTTCATAGAAATCCCTGTTTTTATCCCTTAAATATCGTTTATTTTCCTAGAAATCCCTGTTTTTCCCCTCAAATATCGCCTATTTTCCTAGAAATCCCTGTTTTTATCCTAAGATATCGCTTATTTTCCTAGAAATCCCTGTTTTTAACCTAAAATATCGCTTATTTTCATAGAAATCCCTGTTTTTAACCTAAAATATCGCTTATTTTCATAGATATCCCTGTTTTTAACCTAAAATATCGCTTATTTTCATAGAAATCCCTGTTTTTCCCCTTAAATATCGCTTATTTTCATAGAAATCCCTGTTTTTCCCCTTAAATATCGCTTATTTTCCTAGAAATCCCTGTTTTTCCCCTTAAATATCGCTTATTTCCATAGAAATTCCTGTTTTTAACCTTAAATATCGCTTATTTTCATAGAAATCCCTGTTTTTAAACTCAAATATCGCTTATTTTCATAGAAATCCCTGTTTTTCCCCTTAAATATCGCTTATTTCCATAGAAATCCCTGTTTTTAACCTAAAATATCGCTTATTTTCATAGAAATCCCTGTTTCTAACCTAAAATATCGCTTATTTTCCTAGAAATTCCTGTTTTTAACCTTAAATATCACTTATTTCCATAGAAATCCCTGTTTTTAACCTTAAATATCGCATAATTTCATAGAAATCCCAGTTTTTAACCTAAAATATCGCTTATTTCCATAGAAATCCCAGTTTTTAACCTAAGATATCGCTTATTTTCATAGAAATCCCTGTTTTTCCCCTTAAATATCGTTTATTTTCATAGAAATCCCTGTTTTTAACCTAAAATATCGCTTATTTCCATAGAAATCCCTGTTTTTAACCTAAAATATCTCTTATTTTCATAGAAATCCCAGTTCTTATCCTAAAATATCGCTTATTTTCATAGAAATCCCTGTTTTTCCCCTTAAATATCGCTTATTTCCATAGAAATCCCTGTTTTTAACCTAAAATATCGCTTATTTTCATAGAAATCCCTGTTTTTAACCTCAAATATCGCTTATTTTCATAGAAATCCCTGTTTTTCCAATTAAATATCGCTTATTTTCATAGAAATCCCAGTTTTTAACCTCAAATATTGCTTATTTTCCTAGAAATCCCAGTTTTTCCCTAAAATATCGCTTATTGTCATAGAAATCCCAGTTTTTCCCCATAAATATCGCTTATTTTCATAGAAATCCCTGTTTTTCCCATAAAATATCGCTTATTTTCCTAGAAATCCCTGTTTTTCCCCTTAAATATTGCTTATTATCATAGAAATCCCTGTTTTTAACCTAAAATATCACTTATTTTCATAGAAATCCCTGATTTTCCCCTTAAATATCGCTTATTTTCATAGAAATCCCTGTTTTTAACCTCAAATATCGCTTATTTTCATAGAAATCCCTGATTTTCCCCTTAAATATCCCTTATTTTCCTAGAAATCCCTGTTTTTAACCTCAAATATCGCTTATTTTCATAGAAATCCCTGTTTTTCCCCTTAAATATCGCTTATTTTCATAGAAATCCCAGTTTTTCCCCTTAAATATCGCTTATTTTCATAGAAATCCCTGTTTTTAACCTCAAATATCGCTTATTTTCATAGAAATCCCTGTTTTTAATCCTAAAATATCGCTTATTTTCCTAGAAATTCCTGTTTTTTAATTTAAATATCACTTATTTTCATAGAAATCCCTGTTTTTCCCCTTAAATATCGCTTATTTTCCTAGAAATCCCTGTTTTTAACCTCAAATATCGCTCATTTCCACAGAAATCCCTGTTTTTAACCTCAAATATCGCTTATTTTCATAGAAATCCCTGTTTTTCCCCTTAAATATCGCTTATTTTCATAGAAATCCCTGTTTTTCCCCTTAAATATCGCTTATTTTCATAGAAATCCCTGTTTTTCCCCTTAAATATCGCTTATTTTCCTAGAAATCCCTGTTTTTAACCTCAAATATCGCTTATTTTCATAGATATCCCTGTTTTTAACCTAAAATATCGCTTATTTCCATAGAAATCCCTGCTTTTAACCTCAAATATCGCTTATTTTCATAGAAATCCCAGTTTTTCCCTCAAATATCGCTTATTTTCATAGAAATGCCTGTTTTTCCCCTTAAATATCGCTTATTTTCATAGAAATCCCAGTTTTTAACCTCAAATATCGCTTATTTTCATAGAAATCCCAGTTTTTAACCTAAAATATCGCTTATTTTCATAGAAATCCCTGTTTTTAACCTCAAATATCGCTTATTTTCATAGAAATCCCAGTTTTTCCCCATAAATATCGCTTATTTTCATAGAAATCCCTGTTTTTATCCTCAAATATCGCTTATTTTCCTAGAAATCCCTGTTTTTAACCTCAAATATCGCTTATTTTCCTAGAAATCCCTGTTTTTAACCTCAAATATCGCTTATTTTCGAAGAAATCCCTGTTTTTAACCTAAAATATCGCTTATTTTCATAGAAATCCTTGTTTTTAACCTCAAATATCGCTTATTTTCATAGAAATCCCTGTTTTTAACCTAAAATATCGCTTATTTTCCTAGAAATCCCTGTTTTTAACCTCAAATATCGCTTATTTTCCTAGAAATCCCAGTTTTTCCCTCAAATATCGCTTATTTTCCTAGAAATCCCAGTTTTTAACCTAAAATATCGCTTATTTTCATAGAAATCCCTGTTTTTAACCTCAAATATCGCTTACTTTCCTAGAAATCCCTGTTTTTAACCTCAAATATCGCTTATTTTCATAGAAATCCCTATTTTTCCCATAAAATATCGCTTATTTTCGTAGAAATCCCAGTTTTTCCCCTTAAATATTGCTTATTGTCATAGAAATCCCAGTTTTTAACCTAAGATATCGCTTATTTTCATAGAAATCCCTGTTTTTTTCCTCAAATATCGCTTATTTTCATAGAAATCCCTGTTTTTAACCTCAAATATCGCTTATTTTCATAGAAATCCCTGTTTTCCCCCATAAAATATCGCTTATTTTCATAGAAATCCCAGTTTTTCCCCTAAAATATCGCTTATTTTCATAGAAATCCCTGTTTTTCCCCTTAAATATCGCTTATTTTCATAGAAATCCCTGTTTTTCCCCTTAAATATCGCTTATTTTCATCGAAATCCCTGTTTTTAACCTCAAATATCGCTTATTTTCCTAGAAATCCCTGTTTTTCCCCTTAAATATCGCTTATTTTCATAGAAATCCCTGTTTTTAACCCTGAAATATCGCTTATTTTCATAGAAATCCCTGTTTTTAACCTGAAATATCGCTTATTTTCATAGAAATCCCAGTTTTTCCCCTTAAATATCGCTTATTTTCATAGAAATCCCTGTTTTTAACCTAAAATATCCGTTATTTTCATAGAAATCCCTGTTTTTATCCTCAAATATCGCTTATTTTCATAGAAATCCCTGTTTTTAACCTAAAATATCGCTTATTTTCATAGAAATCCCAGTTTTCAACCTAAAATATCGCTTATTTTCATAGAAATCCCTGTTTTTCCCCTTAAATATCGCTTATTTTCATAGAAATCCCTGTTTTTAACCTAAAATATCGCTTATTTTCATTGAAATCCCTGTTTTTAACCTAAAATATCGCTTATTTTCATAGAAATCCCTGTTTTTCCCCTTAAATATCGCTTATTATCATAGAAATCCCTGTTTTTCCCCTTAAATATCGCTTATTTTCATAGAAATCCCTGTTTTTAACCTCAAATATCGCTTATTTTCATAGAAATCCCTGTTTTTAACCTAAAATATCGCTTATTTTCCTAGAAATCCCTGTTTTCCCCCATAAATATCGCTTATTTTCATAGAAATCCCTGTTTTTAACCTCAAATATCGCTTATTTTCATAGAAATCCCTGTTTTTAACCTAAAATATCGCTTATTTCCATAGAAATCCCAGTTTTTAACCTAAAATATCGCTTATTTTCATAGAAATCCCTGTTTTTAACCTCAAATATCGCTTATTTCCATAGAAATCCCAGTTTTTAACCTCAAATATCGCTTATTTTCATAGAAATCCCTGTTTTTAACCTAAAATATCGCTTATTTTCATAGAAATCCCTGTTTTTAACCTCAAATATCGCTTATTTTCATAGAAATCCCAGTTTTTAACCTCAAATATCGCTTATTTCCATGGAAATCCCTGTTTTTAACCTAAAATATCACTTATTTTCATAGAAATCCCTGTTCTTAACCTCAAATATCGCTTATTTTCATAGAAATCCCTGTTTTTAACCTAAAATATCGCTTATTTTCATAGAAATCCCTGTTTTTCCCCTTAAATATCGCTTATTATCATAGAAATCCCTGTTTTTAACCTCAAATATTGCTTATTTTCGTAGAAATCCCTGTTTTTAACCCTAAAATATCGCATATATTACTAGAAATCCCAGTTTTTAACCTAAAATATCGCTTATTTCCATAGATATCCCTGTTTTTAACCTTAAATATCACTTATTTTCATAGAAATCCCTTTTTCAAATATAAATATCGCTTATTTTCAAAGATATCTCTTTTTTTAACCCAAAATGTAGCTTATTTCCATACAAATCCCTGTTTTTAACCTCAAACAACGCTTATTTTCATAGAAATCCCTGTTTTTATCCCTTAAATATCGCTTACTTTCCTAGAAATCCCTGTTTTTAACCTCAAATATCGCTTGCTTTCCTGGAAATGCCTGTTTTTCCACTTAAATATCGCTTATATTCATAGAAATCCCTGTTTTTTAAATTAAATATCACTTATTTTCATAGAAATCCCTGTTTTTAACCCTAAAATATCGCATATTTTACTAGAAATCCCTGATTTTCCCCTTAAATATCGCTTATTTTCATGGAAATCCCTGTTTTTCCCCTGAAATATTGCTTATTTTCATAGAAATCCCTGTTTTTAACCTAAAATATCACTTATTTTCCTAGAAATCCCTGTTTTTAACCTCAAATATCGCTTATTTTCATAGAAATCCCAGTTTTTCCCCCTAAATATCGCTTATTTTCATAGAAATCCCTGTTTTCCCCTTAAATATCGCTTATTTTCCTAGAAATCCCTGTTTTTAACCTAAGATATCGCTTATTTTCATAGAAATCCCTGTTTTTATCCTCAAATATCGCTTATTTTCATAGAAATCCCTGTTTTTAACCTCAAATATCGCTTATTTTCATAGAAATCCCTGTTTTCCCCCATAAAATATCGCTTATTTTCATAGAAATCCCAGTTTTTCCCCTAAAATATCGCTTATTTTCATAGAAATCCCTGTTTTTCCCCTAAAATATCGCTTATTTTCATAGAAATCCCTGTTTTTCCCCTTAAATATCGCTTATTTTCATCGAAATCCCTGTTTTTATCCTCAAATATCGCTTATTTTCCAAGAAATCCCTGTTTTTCCCCTTAAATATCGCTTATTTTCATAGAAATCCCTGTTTTTCCCCTTAAATATCGCTTATTTTCATAGAAATCCCTGTTTTTAACCTCAAATATCGCTTATTTTCATAGAAATCCCAGTTTTTCCCCTTAAATATCGCTTATTTTCATAGAAATCCCTGTTTTTAACCTAAAATATCCGTTATTTTCATAGAAATCCCTGTTTTTATCCTCAAATATCGCTTATTTTCATAGAAATCCCTGTTTTTATCCTCAAATATCGCTTATTTTCCTAGAAATCCCAGTTTTCAACCTAAAATATCGCTTATTTTCATAGAAATCCCTGTTTTTCCCCTTAAATATCGCTTATTTTCATAGAAATCCCTGTTTTTAACCTAAAATATCGCTTATTTTCATAGAAATCCCTGTTTTTAACCTAAAATATCGCTTATTTTCATGGAAATCCCTGTTTTTAACCTCAAATATCGCTTATTTTCATAGAAATCCCTGTTTTTCCCCTTAAATATCGCTTATTTTCATAGAAATCCCTGTTTTTCCCCTTAAATATCGCTTATTTTCATAGAAATCCCTGTTTTTCCCCTTAAATATCGCTTATTTTCATAGAAATCCCTGTTTTTAACCTAAAATATCGCTTATTTCCATAGAAATCCCAGTTTTTCCCCTTAAATATCGCTTATTTTCATAGAAATCCCTGTTTTTAACCTCAAATATCGCTTATTTTCATAGAAATCCCTGTTTTTAACCTCAAATATCGCTTATTTTCCTAGAAATCCCTGTTTTTAACCCTAAAATATCGCTTATTTTCATAGAAATCCCTGTTTTTATCCTTAAATATTGCTTATTTTCATAGAAATCCCTGTTTTTAACCTAAAATATCGCTTATTTTCCTAGAAATCCCTGTTTTTAACCTTAAATATCGCTTATTTTCATAGAAATCCCAATTTTTTAACCTAAAATATCGCTTATTTCCATAGAAATCCCTGTTTTTAACCTTAAATATCACTTATTTTCATAGAAATCCCAGTTTTTCCCCTTAAATATCGCTTATTTTCATAGAAATCCCTGTTTTTCCCCTTAAATATTGCTTATTTTCATAGAAATCCCTTTTTTTAACCTAAAATATCGCTTATTTTCATAGAAATCCCTGTTTTTAACCTAAAATATCGCTTATTTTCATAGAAATCCCTGTTTTTAACCTAAAATATTGCTTATTTTCATAGGAATCCCAGTTTTTAACCTCAAATATCGCTTATTTTCATAGAAATCCCTGTTTTTAACCTAAAATATCGCTTATTTCCATAGAAATCCCAGTTTTTAACCTAAAATATCGCTTATTTTCATAGAAATCCCAGTTTTTATCCTCAAATATCGCTTATTTCCATAGAAATCCCAGTTTTTCCCCTCAAATATCGCTTATTTTCATAGAAATCCCTGTTTTTAACCTAAAATATCACTTATTTCCATAGAAATCCCTGTTTTTAACCTCAAATATCGCTTATTTTCCTAGAAATCCCTGTTTTTAACCTCAAATATCGCTTATTTTCATAGAAATCCCTGTTTTTAACCTAAAATATCGCTTATTTTCATAGAAATCCCAGTTTTTAACCTCAAATATCGCTTATTTCCATGGAAATCCCTGTTTTTAACCTAAAATATCACTTATTTTCATAGAAATCCCTGTTTTTAACCTCAAATATCGCTTATTTTCATAGAAATCCCTGTTTTTAACCTCAAATATCGCTTATTTTCATAGAAATCCCAGTTTTTAACCTCAAATATCGCTTATTTCCATGGAAATCCCTGTTTTTAACCTAAAATATCGCTTATTTTCCTAGAAATCCCAGTTTTCAACCTAAAATATCGCTTATTTTCATAGAAATCCCTGTTTTTCCCCTTAAATATCGCTTATTTTCATAGAAATCCCTGTTTTTAACCTAAAATATCGCTTATTTTCATTGAAATCCCTGTTTTTAACCTAAAATATCGCTTATTTTCATAGAAATCCCTGTTTTTCCCCTTAAATATCGCTTATTATCATAGAAATCCCTGTTTTTCCCCTTAAATATCGCTTATTTTCATAGAAATCCCTGTTTTTAACCTCAAATATCGCTTATTTTCATAGAAATCCCTGTTTTTAACCTAAAATATCGCTTATTTTCCTAGAAATCCCTGTTTTCCCCCATAAATATCGCTTATTTTCATAGAAATCCCTGTTTTTAACCTCAAATATCGCTTATTTTCATAGAAATCCCTGTTTTTAACCTAAAATATCGCTTATTTCCATAGAAATCCCAGTTTTTAACCTAAAATATCGCTTATTTTCATAGAAATCCCTGTTTTTAACCTCAAATATCGCTTATTTCCATAGAAATCCCAGTTTTTAACCTCAAATATCGCTTATTTTCATAGAAATCCCTGTTTTTAACCTAAAATATCGCTTATTTTCATAGAAATCCCAGTTTTTAACCTCAAATATCGCTTATTTCCATGGAAATCCCTGTTTTTAACCTAAAATATCACTTATTTTCATAGAAATCCCTGTTTTTAACCTCAAATATCGCTTATTTTCATAGAAATCCCTGTTTTTAACCTCAAATATCGCTTATTTTCATAGAAATCCCTGTTTTTCCCCTTAAATATCGCTTATTATCATAGAAATCCCTGTTTTTAACCTCAAATATTGCTTATTTTCGTAGAAATCCCTGTTTTTAACCCTAAAATATCGCATATATTACTAGAAATCCCAGTTTTTAACCTAAAATATCGCTTATTTCCATAGATATCCCTGTTTTTAACCTTAAATATCACTTATTTTCATAGAAATCCCTTTTTCAAATATAAATATCGCTTATTTTCAAAGATATCTCTTTTTTTAACCCAAAATGTAGCTTATTTCCATACAAATCCCTGTTTTTAACCTCAAACAACGCTTATTTTCATAGAAATCCCTGTTTTTATCCCTTAAATATCGCTTACTTTCCTAGAAATCCCTGTTTTTAACCTCAAATATCGCTTGCTTTCCTGGAAATGCCTGTTTTTCCACTTAAATATCGCTTATATTCATAGAAATCCCTGTTTTTTAAATTAAATATCACTTATTTTCATAGAAATCCCTGTTTTTAACCCTAAAATATCGCATATTTTACTAGAAATCCCTGATTTTCCCCTTAAATATCGCTTATTTTCATGGAAATCCCTGTTTTTCCCCTGAAATATTGCTTATTTTCATAGAAATCCCTGTTTTTAACCTAAAATATCACTTATTTTCCTAGAAATCCCTGTTTTTAACCTCAAATATCGCTTATTTTCATAGAAATCCCAGTTTTTCCCCCTAAATATCGCTTATTTTCATAGAAATCCCTGTTTTCCCCTTAAATATCGCTTATTTTCCTAGAAATCCCTGTTTTTAACCTAAGATATCGCTTATTTTCATAGAAATCCCTGTTTTTATCCTCAAATATCGCTTATTTTCATAGAAATCCCTGTTTTTAACCTCAAATATCGCTTATTTTCATAGAAATCCCTGTTTTCCCCCATAAAATATCGCTTATTTTCATAGAAATCCCAGTTTTTCCCCTAAAATATCGCTTATTTTCATAGAAATCCCTGTTTTTCCCCTAAAATATCGCTTATTTTCATAGAAATCCCTGTTTTTCCCCTTAAATATCGCTTATTTTCATCGAAATCCCTGTTTTTATCCTCAAATATCGCTTATTTTCCAAGAAATCCCTGTTTTTCCCCTTAAATATCGCTTATTTTCATAGAAATCCCTGTTTTTCCCCTTAAATATCGCTTATTTTCATAGAAATCCCTGTTTTTAACCTCAAATATCGCTTATTTTCATAGAAATCCCAGTTTTTCCCCTTAAATATCGCTTATTTTCATAGAAATCCCTGTTTTTAACCTAAAATATCCGTTATTTTCATAGAAATCCCTGTTTTTATCCTCAAATATCGCTTATTTTCATAGAAATCCCTGTTTTTATCCTCAAATATCGCTTATTTTCCTAGAAATCCCAGTTTTCAACCTAAAATATCGCTTATTTTCATAGAAATCCCTGTTTTTCCCCTTAAATATCGCTTATTTTCATAGAAATCCCTGTTTTTAACCTAAAATATCGCTTATTTTCATAGAAATCCCTGTTTTTAACCTAAAATATCGCTTATTTTCATGGAAATCCCTGTTTTTAACCTCAAATATCGCTTATTTTCATAGAAATCCCTGTTTTTCCCCTTAAATATCGCTTATTTTCATAGAAATCCCTGTTTTTCCCCTTAAATATCGCTTATTTTCATAGAAATCCCTGTTTTTCCCCTTAAATATCGCTTATTTTCATAGAAATCCCTGTTTTTAACCTAAAATATCGCTTATTTCCATAGAAATCCCAGTTTTTCCCCTTAAATATCGCTTATTTTCATAGAAATCCCTGTTTTTAACCTCAAATATCGCTTATTTTCATAGAAATCCCTGTTTTTAACCTCAAATATCGCTTATTTTCCTAGAAATCCCTGTTTTTAACCTAAAATATCGCTTATTTTCATAGAAATCCCTGTTTTTATCCTTAAATATTGCTTATTTTCATAGAAATCCCTGTTTTTAACCTAAAATATCGCTTATTTTCCTAGAAATCCCTGTTTTTAACCTTAAATATCGCTTATTTTCATAGAAATCCCTGTTTTTAACCTAAAATATCGCTTATTTCCATAGAAATCCCTGTTTTTAACCTTAAATATCACTTATTTTCATAGAAATCCCAGTTTTTCCCCTTAAATATCGCTTATTTTCATAGAAATCCCTGTTTTTCCCCTTAAATATTGCTTATTTTCATAGAAATCCCTTTTTTTAACCTAAAATATCGCTTATTTTCATAGAAATCCCTGTTTTTAACCTAAAATATCGCTTATTTTCATAGAAATCCCTGTTTTTAACCTAAAATATTGCTTATTTTCATAGGAATCCCAGTTTTTAACCTCAAATATCGCTTATTTTCATAGAAATCCCTGTTTTTAACCTAAAATATCGCTTATTTCCATAGAAATCCCAGTTTTTAACCTAAAATATCGCTTATTTTCATAGAAATCCCTGTTTTTATCCTCAAATATCGCTTATTTCCATAGAAATCCCAGTTTTTCCCCTCAAATATCGCTTATTTTCATAGAAATCCCTGTTTTTAACCTAAAATATCACTTATTTCCATAGAAATCCCTGTTTTTAACCTCAAATATCGCTTATTTTCCTAGAAATCCCTGTTTTTAACCTCAAATATCGCTTATTTTCATAGAAATCCCTGTTTTTAACCTAAAATATCGCTTATTTTCATAGAAATCCCAGTTTTTAACCTCAAATATCGCTTATTTCCATGGAAATCCCTGTTTTTAACCTAAAATATCACTTATTTTCATAGAAATCCCTGTTTTTAACCTCAAATATCGCTTATTTTCATAGAAATCCCTGTTTTTAACCTCAAATATCGCTTATTTTCATAGAAATCCCAGTTTTTAACCTCAAATATCGCTTATTTCCATGGAAATCCCTGTTTTTAACCTAAAATATCGCTTATTTTCATAGAAATCCCTGTTTTTAACCTCAAATATCGCTTATTTTCATAGAAATCCCTGTTTTTAACCTCAAATATCGCTTATTTTCATAGAAATCCCTGTTTTTCCCCTTAAATATCGCTTATTATCATAGAAATCCCTGTTTTTAACCTCAAATATCGCTTATTTTCATAGAAATCCCTGTTTTTAATCCTAAAATATCGCTTATTTTCCTAGAAATTCCTGTTTTTTAATTTAAATATCACTTATTTTCATAGAAATCCCAGTTTTTAACCTAAAATATCGCTTATTTTCATAGAAATCCCTATTTTTAACCTCAAATATCGCTTATTTTCATAGAAATCCCTGTTTTTAACCTCAAATATCGCTCATTTCCATAGAAATCCCTGTTTTTAACCTCAAATATCGCTTATTTTCCTAGAAATCCCTGTTTTTAACCTAAGATATCGCTTATTTTCATAGAAATCCCTGTTTTTAATCCTAAAATATCGCTTATTTTCCTAGAAATTCCTGTTTTTTAATTTAAATATCACTTATTTTCATAGAAATCCCTGTTTCTAACCTTAAATATCGCTTATTTTCCTAGAAATCCCTGTTTTTAACCTCAAATATCGCTCATTTCCACAGAAATCCCTGTTTTTAACCTCAAATATCGCTTATTTTCATAGAAATCCCTGTTTTTCCCCTTAAATATTGCTTATTTTCATAGAAATCCCTGTTTTTCCCCTTAAATATCCCTTATTTTCATAGAAATCCCTGTTTTTCCCCTTAAATATCGCTTATTTTCCTAGAAATCCCTGTTTTTAACCTCAAATATCGCTTATTTTCATAGAAATCACTGTTTTTAACCTAAAATATCGCTTATTTCCATAGAAATCCCTGCTTTTAACCTCAAATATCGCTTATTTTCATAGAAATCCCAGTTTTTCCCTCAAATATCGCTTATTTTCATAGAAATGCCAGTTTTTAACCTCAAATATCGCTTATTTTCATAGAAATCCCAGTTTTTAACCTAAAATATCGCTTATTTTCATAGAAATCCCTGTTTTTAACCTCAAATATCGCTTATTTTCATAGAAATCCCAGTTTTTCCCCATAAATATCGCTTATTTTCATAGAAATCCTTGTTTTTAACCTAAAATATCGCTTATTTTCATAGAAATCCCTGTTTTTAACCTCAAATATCGCTTATTTTCGAAGAAATCCCTGTTTTTAACCTCAAATATCGCTTATTTTCATAGAAATCCCTGTTTTTAACCTCAAATATCGCTTATTTTCATAGAAATCCCTGTTTTTAACCTAAAATATCGCTTATTTTCCTAGAAATCCCTGTTTTTAACCTCAAATATTGCTTATTTTCCTAGAAATCCCAGTTTTTCCCCTTAAATATTGCTTATTTTCCTAGAAATCCCTGTTTTTAACCTAAAATACCGCTTATTTTCATAGAAATCCCTATTTTTCCCATAAAATATCGCTTATTTTCGTAGAAATCCCAGTTTTTCCCCTTAAATATTGCTTATTGTCATAGAAATCCCAGTTTTTAACCTAAGATATCGCTTATTTTTTTAGAAATCCCTGTTTTTCCCCTTCAATATCGCTTATTTTCCTAGAAATCCCTGTTTTTCCCCCGAAATATCGCTTATTTTCATAGAAATCCCTGTTTTTCCCCTTAAATATCGCTTATTTTCCTAGAAATCCCTGTTTTTAACCTAAGATATCGCTTATTTTCATAGAAATCCCTGTTTTTATCCTCAAATATCGCTTATTTTCATAGAAATCCCTGTTTTTAACCTCAAATATCGCTTATTTTCATAGAAATCCCTGTTTTCCCCCATAAAATATCGCTTATTTTCATAGAAATCCCTGTTTTTCCCCTAAAATATCGCTTATTTTCATAGAAATCCCTGTTTTTCCCCTTAAATATCGCTTATTTTCCTAGAAATCCCTGTTTTTAACCTCAAATATCGCTTATTTTCCTAGAAATCCCTGTTTTTCCCCTTAAATATCGCTTATTTTCATAGAAATCCCTGTTTTTCCCCTTAAATATCGCTTATTTTCATAGAAATCCCTGTTTTTAACCTCAAATATCACTTATTTTCATAGAAATCCCAGTTTTTAACCTAAAATATCGCTTATTTTCATAGAAATCCCTGTTTTTAACCTAAAATATCCGTTATTTTCATAGAAATCCCTGTTTTTATCCTCAAATATCGCTTATTTTCATAGAAATCCCTGTTTTTAACCTAAAATATCGCTTATTTTCCTAGAAATCCCAGTTTTCAACCTAAAATATCGCTTATTTTCATAGAAATCCCTGTTTTTCCCCTTAAATATCGCTTATTTTCATAGAAATCCCTGTTTTTAACCTAAAATATCGCTTATTTTCATAGAAATCCCTGTTTTTAACCTCAAATATCGCTTATTTTCCTAGAAATCCCTGTTTTTAACCTCAAATATCGCTTATTTTCATAGAAATCACTGTTTTTCCCCTTAAATATCGCTTATTTTCCTAGAAATCCCTGTTTTTCCCCTTAAATATCGCTTATTTTCATAGAAATCCCAGTTTTTAACCTCAAATATCGCTTATTTTCATAGAAATCCCTGTTTTTAACCTCAAATATCGCTTATTTTCCTAGAAATCCCTGTTTTTCCCCTTAAATATCGCTTATTTTCATAGAAATCCCTGTTTTTATCCTCAAATATCGCTTATTTTCCTAGAAATCCCTGTTTTTAACCTCAAATATCGCTTATTTCCATAGAAATCCCAGTTTTTAACCTAAAATATCGCTTATTTTCATAGAAATCCCTGTTTTTAACCTAAAATATCGCTTATTTCCATAGAAATCCCTGTTTTTCCCCTCAAACAACGCTTATTTTCATAGAAATCCCTGTTTTTATCCCTTAAATATCGCTTACTTTCCTAGAAATCCCTGTTTTTCCCCTCAAATATCGCTTGCTTTCCTGGAAATGCCTGTTTTTCCACTTAAATATCGCTTATATTCATAGAAATCCCTGTTTTTTAAATTAAATATCACTTATTTTCATAGAAATCCCTGTTTTTAACCCTAAAATATCGCATATTTTACTAGAAATCCCTGATTTTCCCCTTAAATATCGCTTATTTTCATGGAAATCCCTGTTTTTCCCCTGAAATATTGCTTATTTTCATAGAAATCCCTGTTTTTAACCTAAAATATCACTTATTTTCCTAGAAATCCCTGTTTTTAACCTCAAATATCGCTTATTTTCATAGAAATCCCAGTTTTTCCCCCTAAATATCGCTTATTTTCATAGAAATCCCTGTTTTTAACCTCAAATATCGCTTATTTTCATAGAAATCCCAGTTTTTAACCTAAGATATCGCTTATTTTCATAGAAATCCCTGTTTTTATCCTCAAATATCGCTTATTTTCATAGAAATCCCTGTTTTTAACCTCAAATATCACTTATTTTCATAGAAATCCCTGTTTTTCCCCTTAAATATCGCTTATTTTCATAGAAATCCCAGTTTTTCGCCTTAAATATCGCTTATTTTCGTAGAAATCCCTGTTTTTCCCCTTAAATATCGCTTATTTTCATAGAAATCCCTGTTTTTAACCTAAAATATCGCTTATTTTCCTAGAAATCCCTGTTTTTATCCTCAAATATCGCTTATTTTCCTAGAAATCCCTGTTTTTCCCCTTAAATATCGCTTATTTTCATAGAAATCCCTGTTTTTCCCCTTAAATATCGCTTATTTTCATAGAAATCCCTGTTTTTAACCTAAAATATCACTTATTTTCATAGAAATCCCAGTTTTTCCCCTTAAATATCGCTTATTTTCATAGAAATCCCTGTTTTTAACCTAAAATATCGCTTATTTTCCTAGAAATCCCTTTTTTTCAACCTAAAATATCGCTTATTTTCATAGAAATCCCAGTTTTTAACCTCAAATATCGCTTATTTCCATGGAAATCCCTGTTTTTAACCTAAAATATCACTTATTTTCATAGAAATCCCTGTTTTTAGCC
>NW_026294820.1:57500-108286 GCF_026119805.1 Tympanuchus pallidicinctus | reverse complement strand
CCACATCCCCTCTGTCCCCATGTCACCTTTGTTCTCACATCCCCACGTCCCCCATCCCCTCTGTCCCCATGTCACCTTTGTTCTCACATCCCCACGTCCCCCATCCCCTCTGTCCCCATGTCACCCTTGTTCTCACGTCCCTCCTATGGCCGTGTCCCCATGTCACTGTGCCCCCTCTGTCCCCATGTCCCCATGTCCTGTGTCCTTCTGTCACTGCAGCCCCATGTCCCCCCTATCGCTGTGTCCCCACATCCCCCCCACATCCCTCATGTCCCCGTGTCCCCCCCTGTCCCCATGTCCCCATGCCTGTGTGACGCTGTCCCCCGCATCCCCTTTGCCTTCATGTCTCCGTGTCCCCTGTGTTCTCATGTCCCCATGTTCCCTGTGTCCCCACGTCCCCCCATAGCCCTCAGTCCCCATGTCCAGTGTCCTTCTATCACTGCGTCCCCATGTCCCCTCTGTCCCCATGTCACCTTTGTTCTCACATCCCCACATCCCCCATCCCCTCTGTCCCCATGTCACCTTTGTTCTCACGTCCCCACGTCCCCATGTCCCCATGTCACCTTTGTTCTCATGTCCCCACGTCCCCCATCCCCTCTGTCCCCATGTCACCTTTGTTCCCACGTCCCCACGTCCCCCATCCCCTCTGTCCCCATGTCACCTTTGTTCCCACGTCCCCACGTCCCCCATCCCCTCTGTCCCCATGTCACCTTTGTTCCCACGTCCCCACGTCCCCCATCCCCTCTGTCCCCATGTCACCTTTGTTCCCACGTCCCCACGTCCCCCATCCCCTCTGTCCCCATGTCACCTTTGTTCCCACATCCCCACATCCCCCATCCCCTCTGTCCCCATGTCACCTTTGTTCTCACATCCCCACATCCCCCATCCCCTCTGTCCCCATGTCACCTTTGTTCCCACATCCCCACATCCCCCATCCCCTCTGTCCCCATGTCACCTTTGTTCTCACATCCCCACATCCCCCATCCCCTCTGTCCCCATGTCACCTTTGTTCCCACATCCCCACATCCCCCATCCCCTCTGTCCCCATGTCACCTTTGTTCTCACGTCCCCACGTCCCCCATCCCCTCTGTCCCCATGTCACCTTTGTTCTCACATCCCCACATCCCCCATCCCCTCTGTCCCCATGTCACCTTTGTTCTCACGTCCCCACGTCCCCATGTCCCCATGTCACCTTTGTTCTCATGTCCCTTCCATTCCTACATCCCCACGTCCCCTTGTCCCCAATCCCCACGTCCCCACATCACTGCATCCCCATGTCCCTGTGTCCTCCTGTCCCCACATCCCTTGTCCCCATACCCCCATGTCACCAAGCCACTGCATCCCCTTGTCCCCATGTCCTCCCATCTCCGTGTCCCCATGTCCCCCCATCTCCATGTCCCCATGTCCCCCCATCTCCGTATCCCCATGTCCCCCCATCCCCTTGTCCCCATGTCCCCCCCATCTCCGTGTCCCCATGTCCCCCCATCCCCTTGTCCCCATGTCCCCCCATCTCCGTGTCCCCATGCCCCCCCATCCCCATGTCCCCATGTCCCCCCATCTCCGTGTCCCCATGTCCCCCTCATCCCCGTGTCCCCATGTCCCCCCCATCCCCTTGTCCCCATGTCCCCCCATCTCCGTGTCCCCATGTCCCCTCATCCCCGTGTCCCCATGTCCCCCCATCCCCGTGTCCCCATGTCCCCCCCATCTCCTGTCCCCATGTCCCCCCATCCCCATGTCCCCATGTCCCCCCACCTCCGTGTCCCCATGTCCCCCCATCCCCTTGTCCCCATGTCCCCCCATCCCCGTGTCCCCATGTCCCCCCATCTCCGTGTCCCCATGTCTGCTTGTCCCTCCGTCCCTGCGTCCCCACCTCCCCCACGTCCCCAATATCCCCACATCCTCACGGTGTCCCCAAGTCCCCCCGCACTCCTCCCGTCCCCACGGTGTCCTCGTGGTGTCCCCGTGTCCCCACAATGTCCCTCTCAGTGCTCCACGTTCTCCAGGTGACCCCAAGTTCCTCTGGTGTCCCCATACCCTATGATGTCCCCACGTCCCTCTGGTGTCCCCACGCCTCCCTGCTGTCCCTGTAGTGTCCCTACAGTGTCCCCGTGTCCCCCCGGCGTTCCCATGTCCCATAGGTGTCCCTGTATCCCCCTGATGTCCCCATATGTCCCTATGTCCCCATATCTCCCTGGTGTCCCCATGTCCCAGTGTCCCCTGTCATCCTGATGTCCCCATATGTCCCCATGTCCCCATATCACCCTGGTGTCCCCATGTCCCAGTGTCCCCTGTCCCCCTGATGTCCCCATATGTCCCCATGTCCCCATATCACCCTGGTGTCCCCATGTCCCAGTGTCCCCTGTCCTCCTGATGTCCCCATATGTCCCTGTTGTCCCCATATCACCCTGGTGTCCCCATGTCCCAGTGTCCCCTGTCCCCCTGATGTCCCCACATGTCCCCATATCTCTCTGGTGTCCCCATGTCCCAGTGTCCCCTGTCCCACTGATGTCCCCATATGTCCCTGTTGTCCCCATATCTCCCTGGTGTCCCCATGTCCCAGTGTCCCCTGTCCTCCTGATGTCCCCATATGTCCCCATGTCCCCATATCTCCCTGGTGTCCCCATGTCCCAGTGTCCCCTGTCCCCCTGATGTCCCCATATGTCCCTGTTGTCCCCATATCACCTTGGTGTCCCCATGTCCCAGTGTCCCCTGTCCCCCTGATGTCCCCATATGTCCCCATGTCCCCATATCACCCTGGTGTCCCCACGTCCCAGCGTCCCCTGTCCCCCTGATGTCCCCATATGTCCCCATGTCCCCATATCTCCCTGTTGTCCCCATGTCCCATTGTCCCCTGTCCCCCTGATGTCCCCATATGTCCCCATGTCCCCATATCTCCCTGGTGTCCCCATGTCCCAGTGTTCCCTGTCCCCCTGATGTCCCCATATGTCCCCATGTCCCCATATCTCCCTGGTGTCCCCATGTCCCAGTGTCCCCTGTCCCCCTGATGTCCCCATATGTCCCCATGTCCCCATATCTCCCTGGTGTCCCCATGTCCCAGTGTCCCCTGTCCCCCTGATGTCCCCATATGTCCCCATGTCCCCATATCTCCCTGGCGTCCCCATGTCCCAGCGTCCCCTGTCCCCCTGATGTCCCCATATGTCCCCATGTCCCCATATCACCCTGGTGTCCCCTGTCCCCCTGATGTCCCCATATGTCCCCATGTCCCCATATCACCCTGGTGTCCCCACGTCCCAGTGTCCCCTGTCCCCCTGATGTCCCCATATGTCCCCATGTCCCCATATCTCCCTGGTGTCCCCATGTCCCAGTGTCCCCTGTCCCCCTGATGTCCCCATATGTCCCTGTTGTCCCCATATCACCCTGGTGTCCCCATGTCCCAGTGTCCCCTGTCCCCCTGATGTCCCCATATGTCCCCATGTCCCCATATCACCCTGGTGTCCCCATGTCCCAGTGTCCCCTGTCCCCCTGATGTCCCCATATGTCCCCATGTCCCCATATCTCCCTGGTGTCCCCACGTCCCAGTGTCCCCTGTCCCCCTGATGTCCCCATATGTCCCCATGTCCCCATATCTCCCTGGTGTCCCCAAGTCCCAATGTCCCCTGTCCCCCTGATGTCCCCATATGTCCCCATGTCCCCATATCACCCTGGTGTCCCCATGTCCCAGTGTCCCCTGTCCCCCTGATGTCCCCATATGTCCCCATGTCCCCATATCTCCCTGGTGTCCCCATGTCCCAGTGTCCCCTGTCCCCCTGATGTCCCCATATGTCCCCATGTCCCCATATCTCCCTGGCGTCCCCATGTCCCAGCGTCCCCTGTCCCCCTGATGTCCCCATATGTCCCCATGTCCCCATATCACCCTGGTGTCCCCTGTCCCCCTGATGTCCCCATATGTCCCCATGTCCCCATATCACCCTGGTGTCCCCACGTCCCAGTGTCCCCTGTCCCCCTGATGTCCCCATATGTCCCCATGTCCCCATATCTCCCTGGTGTCCCCATGTCCCAGTGTCCCCTGTCCCCCTGATGTCCCCATATGTCCCCATGTCCCCATATCTCCCTGGTGTCCCCATGTCCCAGTGTCCCCTGTCCCCCTGATGTCCCCATATGTCCCCATGTCCCCATATCACCTTGGTGTCCCCATGTCCCAGTGTCCCCTGTCCCCCTGATGTCCCCATATGTCCCCATGTCCCCATATCTCCCTGGTGTCCCCATGTCCCAGTGTCCCCTGTCCCCCTGATGTCCCCATATGCCCCTCATGTCCCCATATCTCCCTGGTGTCCCCATGTCCCAGTGTCCCCTGTCCCCCTGATGTCCCCATATGTCCCTGTTGTCCCCATATCACCCTGGTGTCCCCACGTCCCAGTGTCCCCTGTCCCCCTGATGTCCCCATATGTCCCCATGTCCCCATATCTCCCTGGTGTCCCCATGTCCCAGTGTCCCCTGCCCCCCTGATGTCCCCACATCTCCTCGATGCCCCCATGTCCTCATATCTCCCCGATGCCCCCACACCCCCCTGTGTCCCCACATCCCTCTGATGTCCCCCCACGTCCCCAGGCCCCCCCCCCCCCCGATGTCCCCCCACGTCCCCGTCGTCCCCACGTCCCCCCGTCGCCACTCACGCAGGTGAAGAGCAGCGCCCCGAGGGAGGCGTAGACGATGTCGACGATGCGGTTGCGCAGGAAGATGCAGAGGATGGAGAAGAGGATGAGGACCACGAGGCAGACGAGCAGCACGCCGCGGCACGACGTGAAGTCGTACTTGGTCTGGGGGGAGAGCGGGGGGCAGCGGGGCGCCCGGTTGGTCCCCCAGCACCCAAAAGGGACCCCCAGCACCCAACCGGGACCCCCAACACCCAACCAGGACCTCCACCATCCAACTGAGCCTCCCAGCACCCAACCAGGACCCCCAACACCCAACTGAGACCCCCAACACAAAAGTGGGACCTCCAGCACCCAACCAGGACCCCCAGCACCCAACCAGGACCTCCAGCACCCAACCAGGACCCCAGCACCCAACCAGGACCCCCAGCACCCAACCAGGACCTCCACCATCCAACTGAGCCTCCCAGCACCCAACCAGGAGCCCCAGCACCCAACCAGGACTCCCAGCACCCAACCAGGACCTCCAGCACCCAACCAGGACCCCAGCACCCAACCAGGACCCCCAGCACCCAACCAGGACCTCCACCATCCAACTGAGCCTCCCAGCACCCAACCAGGAGCCCCAGCACCCAACCAGGACCCCCACCATCCAACTGAGCCTCCCAGCACCAACCAGGACCCCCAACACCCAACCAGGACCCACAACACAAAAGTGGGACCTCCAGCACCCAACCAGGACCCCCAGCACCCAACCAGGACCCCCAACACCCAACCAGGACCCACAACACAAAAGTGGGACCTCCAGCACCCAACCAGGACCCCCAGCACCCAACCAGGACCCCCAACACCCAACCAGGACCCCCAACACCCAACTGAGACCCCCAACACAAAAGTGGGACCCCCAACACCCAACTGGGACCCCCAGCACCCAACCAGGAATCCCAGCACCCAATGGAGACCCCCAGCACCCAACCAGGACCCCCAGCACCCAACCAGGACCCCCACCATCCAACTGAGCCTGCCAGCACCCAACCAGGACCCCCAACACCCAACCAGGACCCACAACACAAAAGTGGGACCTCCAGCACCCAACCAGGACCCCCAGCACCCAACCAGGACCTCCAGCACCCAACCAGGACCCCCACCATCCAACTGAGCCTCCCAGCACCCAACCAGGGCCCTCAACACCCAACCGAGACCCCCAACACAAAAGTGGGACCCCCAGCACCCAACCAGGACCCCCAGCACCCAACCAGGACCCCCAGCACCCAACCAGGAATCCCAGCACCCAATGGAGACCCCCAGCACCCAACCAGGACCTCCAACACCCAACCAGGACCCACAACACAAAAGTGGGACCTCCAGCACCCAACCAGGACCCCCACCATCCAACTGAGCCTCCCAACACCCAACCAGGGCCCTCAAGACCCAACTGAGACCCCCAACACAAAAGTGGGACCCCCAGCACCCAACTGAATCTCCTGGCACCCAACCAGGACCCCCAGCACTCAACCAGGACCCCCAGGACCCAACCAGGACCCCCCAACACCCAACCAGGACCCCCAACACCCAACCAGGACCCCCAGCACCCAACCAGGACCCTCACCATCCAACTGAGCCTGCCAGCACCCAACCAGGACCCCCAACACCCAACCAGGACCCCCACCATCCAACTGAGCCCCCAGCACCCAACCAGGACCCCCAGCACCCAACCAGGACCCCCACCATCCAACTGAGCCCCCAGCACCCAACCAGGACCTCCAGCACCCAACCAGGACCCCCAGCACCCAACCAGGACCTCCAGCACCCAACCAGGACTCCCAGCACCCAACCAGGACCTCCAGCACCCAACCAGGACCCCCAGCACCCAACCAGGACCCCCACC
This sequence comes from Tympanuchus pallidicinctus, assembly GCF_026119805.1. Lineage (NCBI taxonomy): Eukaryota > Metazoa > Chordata > Aves > Galliformes > Phasianidae > Tympanuchus > Tympanuchus pallidicinctus. The sequence goes on along the minus strand of NW_026294820.1, from coordinate 101,785 downwards.
ATCCAACTGAGCCTCCCAGCACCCAACCAGGACCCCCAACACCCAACCAGGACCCACAACACAAAAGTGGGACCTCCAGCACCCAACCAGGACCCCCAGCACCCAACCAGGACCTCCAGCACCCAACCAGGACCCCCAGCACCCAACCAGGACCCCCACCATCCAACTGAGCCTCCCAGCACCCAACCAGGACCCCCAACACCCAATGGAGACCCCCAACACCCAACCAGGACCCCCAGCACCCAACCAGAACCCCCAGCACCCAACCAGGACCCCCACCATCCAACTGAGCCTCCCAGCACCCAACCAGGGCCCTCAACACCCAACTGAGACCCCCAGCACCCAACCAGGACCCCCAACACCCAACTGGGACCCCCAGCACCCAACCAGGAATCCCAGCACCCAATGGAGACCCCCAGCACCCAACCGGGACCCCCAGCCCCCCAAACCGGCAGCGGCCCCCCCGGCGGCGCCCACCTGCAGCGAGAAAATGACGACGGTGAAGCAGACGACGACGGTGATGCCGACGGCCAGGATGACGGCGTCGGTGTCGTAGAAGCTGGAGATCATCCCCACCATGTAGGACAGGCTGAGCGTCAGCAGCGACTGCGGGGGGCGCGGGGTCAGCGGGTGGGGGGCCAAGGAGGCCGGGGAGACCCCCATGGGGGCCCCAAAAACCCCATAGGTGCCCCCATTACCACTGATGGGAGCCACAATGAGCTGCTCCCAAAGGGAAACCACAGACCTCATAGGTGCCCCCATCCCATATAGGGACACCCCACACCCCATAGGTGCCCCCATTCCATATAGGGTCACCCCACACCCCATAGGTGCCCCCATCCCATATAGGGACACCCCACACCCCATAGGTGCCCCCATCCCATACAGGACACCCCATACCCCATAGGTGCCCCCATCCCATACAGGACACCCCACACCCCATAGGTGCCCCCATCCCATATAGGGACACCCCATAGGTGCCCCCATCCCATATAGGGACACCCCACACCTCATAGGTGCCCCCATCCCATATAGGACACCCCACACCCCATAGGTGCCCCCATCCCATATAGGGACACCCCACACCCCATAGGTGCCCCCATCCCATATAGGGACACCCCATAGGTGCCACCATCCCATATAGGGACACCCCATAGGCGCCCCCATCCCATATAGGGACACCCCATAGGTGCCCCCATCCCATATAGGAACACCCCATAGGTGCCCTCATCCCATATAGGATACCCCACACCCCATAGGTGCCCCCATCCCATATAGGACACCCCACACCCCATAGGTGCCCCCATCCCATACAGGGACACCCCACACCCCATAGGTGCCCCCATCCCATACAGGGACACCCCACACCCCATAGGCGCCCCCATCCCATACAGGGACACCCCACACCCCATAGGTGCCCCCATCCCATATAGGACACCCCACAACCCATAGGTGCCCCCATCCCATACAGGGAAACCCCACACCCCATAGGTGCCCCCATCCCATACAGGACACCCCACACCCCATAGGTGCCCCCATCCCATATAGGGACACCCCACACCCCATAGGTGCCCCCATCCCATATAGGACACCCCACACCCCATAGGTGCCCCCATCCCATATAGGGACACCCCACACCCCATAGGTGCCCCCATCCCATACAGGGACACCCCATAGGTGCCCCCATCCCATATAGGGACACCCCACACCTCATAGGTGCCCCCATCCCATATAGGGACACCCCACACCCCACAGGTGCCCCCATCCCATATAGGACACCCCACACCCCATAGGTGCCCCCATCCCATATAGGGACACCCTACACCCCATAGGTGCCCCCATCCCATACAGGGACACCCCACACCCCATAGGAGCCCCCATCCCATACAGGGACACCCCACACCCCATAGGTGCCCCCATCCCATACAGGGACACCCCACACCCCATAGGTGCCCCCATCCCATATAGGATACCCCACACCCCATAGGTGCCCCCATCCCATATAGAACACCCCACACCCCATAGCTGCCCCCATCCCATATAGGACACCCCACACCCCATAGGTGCCCCCATCCCATACAGGGACACCCCACACCCCATAGGTGCCCCCATCACATACAGGGACACCCCACACCCCATAGGTGCCCCCATCCCATATAGGGACACCCCATAGGTGCCCCCATCCCATATAGGATACCCTACACCCCATAGGTGCCCCAATCCCATACAGGGACACCCCACACCCCATAGGTGCCCCCATCCCATACAGGGACACCCCATAGGTGCCCCCATCCCATACAGGACACCCCACACCCCATAGGTGCCCCCATTCCATATAGGGTCACCCCACACCCCATAGGTGCCCCCATCCCATATAGGGACACCCCATAGGTGCCACCATCCCATATAGGAACACCCCATAGGTGCCACCATCCCATATAGGGACACCCCATAGGCGCCCCCATCCCATATAGGAACACCCCATAGGTGCCACCATCCCATATAGGATACCCCACACCCCATAGATGCCCCCATCCCATACAGGGACACCCCACACCCCATAGGTGCCCGCATCCCATATAGGGACACCCCACACCCCATAGGTGCCACCATCCCATATAGGGACACCCCATAGGTGCCCCCATCCCATATAGGAACACCCCATAGGTGCCCCCATCCCATATAGGACACCCCATAGGTGCCCCCATCCCATATAGGAACACCCCATAGGTGCCCCCATCCCATATAGGGACACCCCATAGGTGCCCCCATCCCATATAGGAACACCCCATAGGTGCCCCCATCCCATATAGGACACCCCATACCCCATAGGTGACCCCATCCCATATAGGACACCCCACACCCCATAGGTGCCCCCATCCCATACAGGGACACCCCACACCCCATAGGTGACCCCATCCCATATAGGACACCCCACACCCCATAGGTGCCCCCATCCCATATAGGGACACCCCACACCCCATAGGTGCCCCCATCCCATATAGGACACCCCACACCTCATAGGTGCCCCCATTCCATACAGGACACCCCAAACCCCATAGGTGCCCCCATCCCATATAGGGACACCCCACATCCCATAGGTGCCCACATCCCATATAGGACACCCCACACCCCATAGGTGCCCCCATCCCATACAGGGACACCCATTTGGGGTTCTGCTCTGCCCCACTGCCCCCAGCCCCCCACTTTGGGGCCATCTTGTACTGGCAGCGCCCCCTAGCGCCCACAGCCGCCCCTAGCACCAATAGCTCCCCATAGGGCCCATAGCTGCCCCCTAGAGCCCCATAGCTCCCCATAGGGCCACATAGGGCTCCCTAGCACCCCATAGCTTCCCCATAGGGCCCATAAGCTCCCCATAGTGCTCCCTAGCGTCCCCTAGTGCCCATAGCTCCCCTTAGGGCCCATAGCTGCCCCCTAGAGCACCATAGGGCACCATAGGGCCCCATAGCGCTCCCTAGCGCCCCCTAGCGCCAATAGCTCCCCATGGGGCCCCATAGCTCCCCATAGGGCCCTAGCTGCCCCCTAGAGCCCCATAGGGTCCCATAGTGCTCCCTAGCGCCCCCTAGCGCCCATAGCTCCCCATAGGGCCCCATAGATTCCCCATAGGGCCCATAAGTTCCCCATAGTGCTCCCTAGCGCCCCCTGGTGGCCATAGCTCCTCATAGGGCCCCATAGTGCTCCCTAGCGCCCCCTAGTGCCCATAGCTCCCCATAGGCCCCATAGCTCCCCATACGGCCCCATCGCTCCCCATAGGCCCCATAGCTCCCCATATGGCCCCATAGTGCTCCCTAGCGCCCCCTAGTGCCCATAGCTCCCCATAGGCCCCACAGCTCCCCATAGGCCCCATAGCTCCCCATACGGCCTCATAGCTCCCCATAGGCCCCATAGCTCCCCATATGGCCCCATAGCTGCCCCCTAGAGCCCCATAGGGCCCCATAGTGCTCCCTAGCGCCCCATAGGCCCCATAGCTCCCCATACGGCCCCATCGCTCCCCATAGGCCCCATAGCTCCCCCTAGGCCCCACAGCTCCCCCTAGGCCCCACAGCTCCCCATACGGCCCCACATCTCCCCATAGGGCCCCACAGCTCCCCATAGGCCCCACAGCTCGCCATAGGCCCCATAGCTCCCCATAGGCCCCACAGCACCCCTTAGGCCCCACAGCTCCCCACAGGCCCCATAGCTCCCCATACGGCCCCATCGCTCCCCATAGGGCCCCATAGTGCTCCCTAGCGCCCCCTAGTGCCCATAGCTCCCCATAGGCCCGACAGCTCCCCATACGGCCCCATAGCTCCCCCACAGGCCCCATAGCTCCCCATACGGCCCCACAGCTCCCCACAGACCCCACATCTCCCCATAGGCCCCATAGCTCCCCATAGGCCCCATAGCTCCCCATACGGCCCCACAGCTCCCCATATGGCCTCATAGCTCCCCATAGGCCCCATAGCTCCCCATATGGCCCCATAGCTGCCCCCTAGAGCCCCATAGGCCCCATAGTGCTCCCTACCGCCCCCTAGTGCCCATAGCTCCCCGTATTCCCCATAGCTCCCCATAGCTCCCCATAGGGCCCATAGCTCCCCATACGGCCCCATAGCTGCCCCCTAGAGCCCCATAGGGCCTCATAGTGCTCCCTAGCGCCCCCTAGTGCTCATAGCTCCCCATAGCTTCCCCATTGGGCCCATAAGCTCGCCATAGTGCTCCCTAGCGCCCTCTAGCGCCCATTGCTCCCCATAGGGCCCCATAGTGCTCCCTACCGCCCCCTAGTGCCCATAGCTCCCCATACGGCCCCATAGCTCCCCATACGGCCCCACAGCTCCCCATAGGCCCCATAGCTCCCCATACGGCCCCATAGCTGCCCCCTAGAGCCCCATAGGGCCCCATAGTGCTCCCTAGCGCCCCCTAGTGCCCATAACTCCCCACAGGCCCCACAGCTCCCCATAGGCCCCACAGTTCCCCACAGGCCCCATAACTCCCCATAGGCCCCATAGCTCCCCATACGGCCCCACAGCTCCCCATAGGCCCCATAGCTCCCCATACGGCCTCATAGCTCCCCATAGGCCCCATAGCTCCCCATACGGCCCCATAGCTGCCCCCTACAGCCCCATAGGGCCCCATAGTTCTCCCTAGCGCCCCCTAGTGCCCATAACTCCCCACAGGCTCCACAGCTCCCCATAGGCCCCACAGCTCCCCCTAGGCCCCACAGCTTCCCATACGGCCCCACATCTCCCCATAGGGCCCCACAGCTCCCCATACGGCCCCACAGCTCCCCATAGGCCCCACAGCTCCCCATAGGGCCCCATAGTTCTCCCTAGCGCCCCCTAGTGCCCACAGCTCCCCACAGGCCCCACAGCTCCCCATAGGGCCCCATAGTGCTCCCTAGCGCCCCCTAGTGCCCACAGCTCCCCACAGGCCCCACAGCTCCCCATAGGGCCCCATAGTGCTCCCTAGCGCCCCCTAGTGCCCACAGCTCCCCATATGGCCCCATAGCTGCCCCCTAGAGCCCCATAGGGCCCCATAGTGCTCCCTAGCGCCCCCTAGTGCCCACAGCTCCCCATATGGCCCCATAGCTGCCCCCTAGAGCCCCATAGGGCCCCATAGTTCTCCCTAGCGCCCCCTAGTGCCCACAGCTCCCCACAGGCCCCACAGCTCCCCATAGGGCCCCATAGTGCTCCCTAGCGCCCCCTAGTGCCCATAGCTCCCCATAGGCCCCATAGCTCCCCATAGGTCCCACAGCTCCCCATAGGCCCCATAGCTGCCCCCTAGAGCCCCATAGGGCCCCATAGTGCTCCCTACCGCCCCCTAGTGCCCATAGCTCCCCATAGGCCCCATAGCTCCTTATAGGCCCCATCGCTCCCCATACGGCCCCATAGCTCCCCATAGGCCCCACAGCTCCCCATAGGGCCCCATAGTGCTCCCTAGCGCCCCCTAGTGCCCACAGCTCCCCACAGGCCCCACAGGTCCCCATAGGGCCCCATAGTTCTCCCTAGCGCCCCCTAGTGCCCACAGCTCCCCATAGGCCCCACAGCTCCCCATAGGGCCCCATAGTTCTCCCTAGCGCCCCCTAGTGCCCACAGCTCCCCACAGGCCCCACAGGTCCCCATAGGGCCCCATAGTGCTCCCTAGCGCCCCCTAGTGCCCACAGCTCCCCATAGGCCCCACAGCTCCCCATATGGCCCCACAGCTGCCCCCTAGAGCCCCATAGGGCCCCATAGTGCTCCCTAGCTCCCCCTAGTGCCCACAGCTCCCCATAGGCCCCACAGCTCCCCATATGGCCCCATAGCTGCCCCCTAGAGCCCCATAGGGCCCCATAGTGCTCCCTAGCGCCCCCTAGTGCCCACAGCTCCCCATAGGCCCCATAGCTCCCCATGGGTCCCATAGCTCCCCATAGGCCCCATAGCTCCCCATACGGCCCCATAGCTGCCCCCTACAGCCCCATAGGGCCCCATAGTGCTCCCTAGCGCCCCCTAGTGCCCATAACTCCCCACAGGCTCCACAGCTCCCCATAGGGCCCCACAGCTCCCCATAGGCCCCACAGCTCCCCACAGGCCCCACAGCTCCCCATACGGCCCCACAGCTCCCCATAGGCCCCATAGCTCCCCATACGGCCCCATAGCTGCCCCCTAGAGCCCCATAGGGCCTCATAGTGCTCCCTAGCGCCCCCTAGTGCTCATAGCTCCCCATAGCTTCCCCATTGGGCCCATAAGCTCGCCATAGTGCTCCCTAGCGCCCTCTAGCGCCCATTGCTCCCCATAGGGCCCCATAGTGCTCCCTACCGCCCCCTAGTGCCCATAGCTCCCCATACGGCCCCATAGCTCCCCATACGGCCCCACAGCTCCCCATAGGCCCCATAGCTCCCCATACGGCCCCATAGCTGCCCCCTAGAGCCCCATAGGGCCCCATAGTGCTCCCTAGCGCCCCCTAGTGCCCATAACTCCCCACAGGCCCCACAGCTCCCCATAGGCCCCACAGTTCCCCACAGGCCCCATAACTCCCCATAGGCCCCATAGCTCCCCATACGGCCCCACAGCTCCCCATAGGCCCCATAGCTCCCCATACGGCCTCATAGCTCCCCATAGGCCCCATAGCTCCCCATACGGCCCCATAGCTGCCCCCTACAGCCCCATAGGGCCCCATAGTTCTCCCTAGCGCCCCCTAGTGCCCATAACTCCCCACAGGCTCCACAGCTCCCCATAGGCCCCACAGCTCCCCCTAGGCCCCACAGCTTCCCATACGGCCCCACATCTCCCCATAGGGCCCCACAGCTCCCCATACGGCCCCACAGCTCCCCATAGGCCCCACAGCTCCCCATAGGGCCCCATAGTTCTCCCTAGCGCCCCCTAGTGCCCACAGCTCCCCACAGGCCCCACAGCTCCCCATAGGGCCCCATAGTGCTCCCTAGCGCCCCCTAGTGCCCACAGCTCCCCATATGGCCCCATAGCTGCCCCCTAGAGCCCCATAGGGCCCCATAGTGCTCCCTAGCGCCCCCTAGTGCCCACAGCTCCCCATATGGCCCCATAGCTGCCCCCTAGAGCCCCATAGGGCCCCATAGTTCTCCCTAGCGCCCCCTAGTGCCCACAGCTCCCCACAGGCCCCACAGCTCCCCATAGGGCCCCATAGTGCTCCCTAGCGCCCCCTAGTGCCCACAGCTCCCCACAGGCCCCACAGCTCCCCATAGGGCCCCATAGTTCTCCCTAGCGCCCCCTAGTGCCCATAGCTCCCCATAGGCCCCATAGCTCCCCATAGGTCCCACAGCTCCCCATAGGCCCCATAGCTGCCCCCTAGAGCCCCATAGGGCCCCATAGTGCTCCCTACCGCCCCCTAGTGCCCATAGCTCCCCATAGGCCCCATAGCTCCTTATAGGCCCCATCGCTCCCCATACGGCCCCATAGCTCCCCATAGGCCCCACAGCTCCCCATAGGGCCCCATAGTGCTCCCTAGCGCCCCCTAGTGCCCACAGCTCCCCACAGGCCCCACAGGTCCCCATAGGGCCCCATAGTTCTCCCTAGCGCCCCCTAGTGCCCACAGCTCCCCATAGGCCCCACAGCTCCCCATAGGGCCCCATAGTTCTCCCTAGCGCCCCCTAGTGCCCACAGCTCCCCACAGGCCCCACAGGTCCCCATAGGGCCCCATAGTGCTCCCTAGCGCCCCCTAGTGCCCACAGCTCCCCATAGGCCCCACAGCTCCCCATATGGCCCCACAGCTGCCCCCTAGAGCCCCATAGGGCCCCATAGTGCTCCCTAGCTCCCCCTAGTGCCCACAGCTCCCCATAGGCCCCACAGCTCCCCATATGGCCCCATAGCTGCCCCCTAGAGCCCCATAGGGCCCCATAGTGCTCCCTAGCGCCCCCTAGTGCCCACAGCTCCCCATAGGCCCCATAGCTCCCCATGGGTCCCATAGCTCCCCATAGGCCCCATAGCTCCCCATACGGCCCCATAGCTGCCCCCTACAGCCCCATAGGGCCCCATAGTGCTCCCTAGCGCCCCCTAGTGCCCATAACTCCCCACAGGCTCCACAGCTCCCCATAGGGCCCCACAGCTCCCCATAGGCCCCACAGCTCCCCACAGGCCCCACAGCTCCCCATACGGCCCCACAGCTCCCCATAGGCCCCACAGCTCCCCATACGGCCCCACAGCTCCCCACAGGCCCCACAGCTCCCCATACGGCCCCACAGCTCCCCACAGGCCCCACAGCTCCCCATAGGCCCCACAGCTCCCCATACGGCCCCATAGCTTCCCATATTCCCCATAGCTCCCCATACGGCCCCATAGCTGCCCCCTAGAGCCCCATAGGGCCCCATAGTGCTCCCTAGCGCCCCCTAGCGCCTATAGCTCCCCATATGGCCCCATAGCTGCCCCCTAGAGCCCCATAGGGCCCCATAGTGCTCCCTAGCTCCCTCTAGTGCCCATAGCTCCCCATGGGGTCCATAGCTCTCCATAGGGCCCCATAGTGCTCCCTAGCGCCCCCTGGTGGCCATAGCTCCCCATAGGCCCCACAGCTCCCCATAGGGCCCCATAGTGCTCCCTAGCGCCCCCTAGTGCCCATAACTCCCCACAGGCCCCACAGCTCCCCATAGGGCCCTACAGCTCCCCAGAGGCCCCACAGCTCCCCAGCTGCGCGGCGCTGGGCGCCACTCACCAGGGCGACGATGTTCCAGGGGTGCTTGCGGCGCAGCTCCCCGCAGCAGCTGAGGGCGATGAGGGAGGCGAAGAAGACGCCGTAGGAGACGTAGTAGGACCAGACGTGGCGCCGCACGAAGGCGCGGACGCCGCCCGCGAACGTGAAGGCGGCCACGAAGGCCAGCGTCACCAGCAGCTGCAGCGTCAGCACCGCGAACACCTGCGGGGGGGGGGGGCAGAGCGGGGGGCGTGATGTGGGGGGGGGGAGGGGGCGCGATATGGGGGGGGGGTCGCGATATTGGGGGGGTTGGGATATGGGGGGGGTCGCGATATGGGGGGGGGTCGCGATATTGGGGGGGGTTGGGATATGGGGGGGGGTCGCGATATGGGGGGGGGTCGCAATATTGGGGGGGTTGGGATATGGGGGGGGGTCGCGATATGGGGGGGGGTCGCGATATTGGGGGGGGTTGGGATATGGGGGGGATCACCATATGGGGGGGGGTCGCGATATTGGGGGGGGTTGGGATATGGGGGGGGGTCGCGATATGGGGGGGGTCGCGATATTGGGGGGGGTTGGGATATGGGGGGGGGGTCGCGATATGGGGGGGGTCGCGATATTGGGGGGGGGTTGGGATATGGGGGGGATCACCATATGGGGGGGGGTCGCGATATTGGGGGGGGTTGGGATATGGGGGGGGGTCGCGATATGGGGGGGGGTCGCGATATTGGGGGGGTTGGGATATGGGGGGGGGGTCGCGATATGGGGGGCGGGGTCGGGATATGGGGGGGGTTTGCGATATGGGGGGGGTTGCGATATGGGGGGGTTGCGATATTGGGGGGTCACGATATGGGGGGGTCATGATATGGGGGGGGGTCATGATATGGGGGGGTCGGGATATGGGGGGGGGTCGCGATATGGGGGGGGTCGGGATATGGGGGGGTCACGATATGGGGGGGTTGCAATATGGGGGTGTTGCGATATGGGGGGGTCACGATATTGGGGGGGGTTGGGATATGGGGGGGGTCGCGATACGGGAGGGATGGTCATGATGTGGCGGGGCGTCACGGGATGGGGAGGGTCGCGACGTGAGGGGACGGGCACGACACGGGGGGTGCGATAGGGGAGGGATGGTCGTGATATGGCAGGGTGTCAAGACATGAGGGGTTGCGAAATGGAATGGATGGTCGCGATATGGCAGGTTGTCGCGATATGGCAGGGTGTCACGATATGGGGAGGGTCATGACACAGGGAGGTTGCGATATGGGACGGATGGTCGTGATATGGGGAGTGTCACAATATGGGGAGGATCACGACACGGGGAGGTAGCGATATGGAATGGATGGTCGCAATATGGCAGGGTGTCACGATATGGGGAGTGTCATGACACAGGGAGGTTGCGATATGGGACAGACGGTCGCAATATGGCGGAGTGTCACGATATGGGGAGTATCATGACACAGGAAGGTTGTGATAGGGGAGAGATGGTCGCGATATGGGGGGGGTGTCACGATATGGGGAGGATCACAACACAGGGGAGTTGCGATATGAGATGCATGGTCGCGATATGGGGGGGGTGTCACGATATGGGGAGGTTCACGACACGGGGGGGTTGCGATAGGGGAGGGATGGGTGTGATATGGGGGGGTGTCACGATATGGGGAGGGTCACAACACGGGGGGGTTGTGATATGGGACGGATGGTCGCGATATGGCGGAGTGTCACGATATGGGGAGGGTCATGACACAGGAAGGTTGTGATAGGGGAGAGATGGTCGCGATATGGGGGGGGTGTCACGATATGGGGAGGGTCACAACACAGGGGGGTTGCGATATGAGATGGATGGTCGTGATATGGGGGTGTCACAATATGGAGAACAGTTGTCACGATATGTGGGTATGCCAGGACATGAGAAGGGTTGTGGGGGGACGTGAAGTTGTGACATAGGGGGCATTGTGATGGGGGGCTACAATATGGGGGGGTCATGGTGTGTGGGGGGGAAATGTCGTGACATATGGGATGTCGTGATGGAGGGAACTGTAACGGGGGTGTTGCGACATGGGGGGTTGCGATATGGGGGGGTCATCGTGATGTGGGGGTTGTCATGACGTGGAGGGGATGCCACGACATGGGACGGTATTGCGACATGGGAGGGGGGGTCGTGATGTGGGGAGGGTATCACAACATGGAGTGGGGTGTGATGACATGGTGGATGTCACGATGCGGGGAGTGTCGTGACATGGAGGGTGTGACATGGGGGGGGTCTGATGGGAGGAGATGTTGCGATATGGGAGCAATGCTGTGACATGGGTGCGCACCATGACATAGGGGGAATGTCACGACAGGGGCAGCGTCACGACACGGGCAGCGTGACGTGGGAGTGATGTCATGACACGGCAGGGCTGTTGTGATTAGGGAGTATGTCGTGATATGGGTGAGGGAGTTGTGAAATAGGCGGGTGTCGCGACATGGTGAGGCTCGTGATGTAGGAGGAATGTCGCGATATGGGGGAGTCGCCCTCCATATCGCCTTGGAAACGCCCAGAACGGACCGACGGACCACAGGCTGCCGCCGGAGCCCGGACCCACAGACGGCAGCAGCGCCCACTGAGACGCTCAGCCAATCAGCGCCCACTGAGACGCCCAGCCAATCAGCGCCCACTGAGACGCTCAGCCAATCGGTGCCACTGAGACGCTCAGCCAATCAGCGCCCACTGAGACGCCCAGCCAATCAGCGCCCACTGAGACGCCCAGCCAATCAGCGCCCACTGAGACGCTCAGCCAATCGGTGCCACTGAGACGCTCAGCCAATCAGCGCCCACTGAGACGCTCAGCCAATCAGCGCCCACTGAGACGCCCAGCCAATCAGCGCCCACTGAGACGCTCAGCCAATCGGTGCCACTGAGACGCCCAGCCAATCAGCGCCCACTGAGACGCTCAGCCAATCGGTGCCACTGAGACGCTCAGCCAATCAGCGCCCACTGAGACGCTCAGCCAATCAGCGCCCACTGAGACGCTCAGCCAATCAGCGCCCACTGAGACGCCCAGCCAATCAGCGCCCACTGAGACGCCCAGCCAATCGGTGCCACTGAGACGCCCAGCCAATCAGCGCCCACTGAGACGCCCAGCCAATCAGCGCCCACTGAGACGCTCAGCCAATCGGTGCCACTGAGACGCTCAGCCAATCAACGCCCACTGAGACGCTCAGCCAATCAGCGCCCACTGAGACGCTCAGCCAATCAGCGCCCACTGAGACGCCCAGCCAATCAGCGCCCACTGAGACACTCAGCCAATCAGCGCCCACTGAGACGCCCAGCCAATCAACGCCCACTGAGACGCCCAGCCAATCAGCGCCCACTGAGACGCTCAGCCAATCGGTGCCACTGAGACGCTCAGCCAATCAGCGCCCACTGAGACGCCCAGCCAATCAGCGCCCACTGAGACGCCCAGCCAATCAGCGCCCACTGAGACGCCCAGCCAATCAACGCCCACTGAGACGCCCAGCCAATCGGTGCCACTGAGACGCCCAGCCAATCAGCGCCCACTGAGACGCTCAGCCAATCAGCGCCCACTGAGACGCCCAGCCAATCAACGCCCACTGAGACGCCCAGCCAATCGGTGCCACTGAGACGCCCAGCCAATCAGCGCCCACTGAGACGCTCAGCCAATCAGCACCCACTGAGACGCTCAGCCAATCAGCGCCCACTGAGACGCCCAGCCAATCAACGCCCACTGAGACGCCCAGCCAATCGGTGCCACTGAGACGCCCAGCCAATCAGCGCCCACTGAGACGCTCAGCCAATCGGTGCCCACTGAGACGTTCAGCCAATCAGCGCCCACTGAGACGCTCAGCCAATCGGTGCCACTGAGACGCTCAGCCAATCGGTGCCACTGAGACGCTCAGCCAATCAGCGCCCACTGAGACGCCCAGCCAATCAGCGCCCACTGAGACGCTCAGCCAATCAGCGCCCACTGAGACGCTCAGCCAATCAGCGCCCACTGAGACGCTCAGCCAATCAACGCCCACTGAGACGCCCAGCCAATCAGCGCCCACTGAGACGCCCAGCCAATCAACGCCCACTGAGACGCTCAGCCAATCAGCGCCCACTGAGACGCTCAGCCAATCAGCGCCCACTGAGACGCCCAGCCAATCAGCGCCCACTGAGACGCCCAGCCAATCGGTGCCACTGAGACGCTCAGCCAATCAGCGCCCACTGAGACGCCCAGCCAATCAGCGCCCACTGAGACGCCCAGCCAATCAGCGCCCACTGAGACGCCCAGCCAATCAGCGCCCACTGAGACGCTCAGCCAATCAGCGCCCACTGAGACGCTCAGCCAATCAGTGCCCACTGAGACGCCCAGCCAATCAGCGCCCACTGAGACGCCCAGCCAATCAGCGCCCACTGAGACGCTCAGCCAATCGGTGCCACTGAGACGCTCAGCCAATCAGCGCCCACTGAGACGCCCAGCCAATCGGTGCCACTGAGACGCTCAGCCAATCAGCGCCCACTGAGACGCTCAGCCAATCGGTGCCACTGAGACGCTCAGCCAATCAGCGCCCACTGAGACGCCCAGCCAATCAGCGCCCACTGAGACGCTCAGCCAATCGGTGCCACTGAGACGCTCAGCCAATCAGCGCCCACTGAGACGCTCAGCCAATCAGCGCCCACTGAGACGCCCAGCCAATCAGCGCCCACTGAGACGCTCAGCCAATCGGTGCCACTGAGACGCCCAGCCAATCGGTGCCACTGAGACGCCCAGCCAATCAGCGCCCACTGAGACGCTCAGCCAATCGGTGCCACTGAGACGCTCAGCCAATCAGCGCCCACTGAGACGCTCAGCCAATCAGCGCCCACTGAGACGCTCAGCCAATCAGCGCCCACTGAGACGCCCAGCCAATCAGCGCCCACTGAGACGCCCAGCCAATCGGTGCCACTGAGACGCCCAGCCAATCAGCGCCCACTGAGACGCCCAGCCAATCAGCGCCCACTGAGACGCTCAGCCAATCGGTGCCACTGAGACGCCCAGCCAATCAACGCCCACTGAGACGCTCAGCCAATCAGCGCCCACTGAGACGCTCAGCCAATCAGCGCCCACTGAGACGCCCAGCCAATCAGCGCCCACTGAGACGCCCAGCCAATCGGTGCCACTGAGACGCTCAGCCAATCAGCGCCCACTGAGACGCCCAGCCAATCAGCGCCCACTGAGACGCCCAGCCAATCAGCGCCCACTGAGACGCCCAGCCAATCAGCGCCCACTGAGACGCTCAGCCAATCAGCGCCCACTGAGACGCTCAGCCAATCAGTGCCCACTGAGACGCCCAGCCAATCAGCGCCCACTGAGACGCCCAGCCAATCAGCGCCCACTGAGACGCTCAGCCAATCGGTGCCACTGAGACGCTCAGCCAATCAGCGCCCACTGAGACGCCCAGCCAATCGGTGCCACTGAGACGCTCAGCCAATCAGCGCCCACTGAGACGCTCAGCCAATCGGTGCCACTGAGACGCTCAGCCAATCAGCGCCACTGAGACGCTCAGCCAATCAGCGCCCACTGAGACGCTCAGCCAATCAGTGCCCACTGAGACACTCAGCCAATCAGCGCCGACTGAGACGCCCAGCCAATCAGCGCCCACTGAGACGCCCAGCCAATCAGTGCCCACTGAGACGCTCAGCCAATCAGCGCCCACTGAGACGCTCAGCCAATCAGCACCCACTGAGACGCTCAGCCAATCGGTGCCACTGAGACACTCAGCCAATCAGCGCCCACTGAGACGCTCAGCCAATCAGCGCCCACTGAGACGCTCAGCCAATCAGTGCCCACTGAGACACTCAGCCAATCAGCGCCGACTGAGACGCCCAGCCAATCAGCGCCCACTGAGACGCTCAGCCAATCGGTGCCACTGAGACACTCAGCCAATCAGCGCCCACTGAGACGCTCAGCCAATCAGCGGCCACTGAGACGCCCAGCCAATCAGCGGCCACTGAGACGCTCAACCAATCAGCGCCCACTGAGACGCCCAGCCAATCGGTGCCACTGAGACGCTCAGCCAATCAGCGCCCACTGAGACGCCCAGCCAATCAGCGCCCACTGAGACGCTCAGCCAATCAGCCCCCTCTGAGACGCTCAGCCAATCAGCGCCCACTGAGACGCTCAGCCAATCGGTGCCACTGAGACGCTCAGCCAATCAGCGCCCACTGAGACGCTCAGCCAATTAGCGCCCACTGAGACGCTCAGCCAATCAGCGCCCATTGAGACGCTCAGCCAATCAGCGCCCACTGAGACGCCCAGCCAATCAGCGCCCACTGAGACACCCAGCCAATCAGCACCCACTGAGACGCCCAGCCAATCAACGCCCACTGAGACGCCCAGCCAATCGGTGCCACTGAGACGCCCAGCCAATCAGCACCCACTGAGACGCCCAGCCAATCAGCGCCCACTGAGACGCCCAGCCAATCAACGCCCACTGAGACGCTCAGCCAATCAGCGCCCACTGAGACGCCCAGCCAATCAGCGCCCACTGAGACGCCCAGCCAATCGGTGCCACTGAGACGCTCAGCCAATCAGCGCCCACTGAGACGCCCAGCCAATCAGCGCCCACTGAGACGCCCAGCCAATCAGCGCCCACTGAGACGCCCAGCCAATCAGCGCCCACTGAGACGCTCAGCCAATCAGCGCCCACTGAGACGCTCAGCCAATCAGTGCCCACTGAGACGCCCAGCCAATCAGCGCCCACTGAGACGCCCAGCCAATCAGCGCCCACTGAGACGCTCAGCCAATCGGTGCCACTGAGACGCTCAGCCAATCAGCGCCCACTGAGACGCCCAGCCAATCGGTGCCACTGAGACGCTCAGCCAATCAGCGCCCACTGAGACGCTCAGCCAATCGGTGCCACTGAGACGCTCAGCCAATCAGCGCCACTGAGACGCTCAGCCAATCAGCGCCCACTGAGACGCTCAGCCAATCAGTGCCCACTGAGACACTCAGCCAATCAGCGCCGACTGAGACGCCCAGCCAATCAGCGCCCACTGAGACGCCCAGCCAATCAGCGCCCACTGAGACGCTCAGCCAATCAGCGCCCACTGAGACGCCCAGCCAATCAGTGCCCACTGAGACGCTCAGCCAATCAGCGCCCACTGAGACGCTCAGCCAATCAGCACCCACTGAGACGCTCAGCCAATCGGTGCCACTGAGACACTCAGCCAATCAGCGCCCACTGAGACGCTCAGCCAATCAGCGCCCACTGAGACGCTCAGCCAATCAGTGCCCACTGAGACACTCAGCCAATCAGCGCCGACTGAGACGCCCAGCCAATCAGCGCCCACTGAGACGCTCAGCCAATCGGTGCCACTGAGACACTCAGCCAATCAGCGCCCACTGAGACGCTCAGCCAATCAGCGGCCACTGAGACGCCCAGCCAATCAGCGGCCACTGAGACGCTCAACCAATCAGCGCCCACTGAGACGCCCAGCCAATCGGTGCCACTGAGACGCTCAGCCAATCAGCGCCCACTGAGACGCCCAGCCAATCAGCGCCCACTGAGACGCTCAGCCAATCAGCCCCCTCTGAGACGCTCAGCCAATCAGCGCCCACTGAGACGCCCAGCCAATCAGCGCCCACTGAGACGCCCAGCCAATCGGTGCCACTGAGACGCTCAGCCAATCAGCGCCCACTGAGACGCTCAGCCAATCAGCGCCCACTGAGACGCTCAGCCAATCAGCGCCCATTGAGACGCTCAGCCAATCAGCGCCCACTGAGACGCCCAGCCAATCAGCGCCCACTGAGACACCCAGCCAATCAGCACCCACTGAGACGCTCAGCCAATCAGCGCCCACTGAGACGCTCAGCCAATCAGCACCCGGCCCGCCGCACACATGTGATGTGGGGGACGCATCTCGTGGCCGTGCACAAACTTTGTCCGGCCAGCAGGGGGCGCAGCGCCGCCGTTGCGATATAGGAAATAAAGCGCTGCCGGCGGGGCCGGCCGGAATGCAGAGCTTTCATTTGGAGCGGCGTTCACGGAGGGGGGGGGGGAGGAGGGGATGTCGCGACATGGCGAGAGTCACGACGTGGGGGGAGGGGGGGTGCGGCGACACGGAAGGATCGTGATGAAGGGGGTGTGTGGCCACACGGGGTGGGATCACGGGGGAGGAGGCATCGCACCAGCAGCCGGTCGCGACACGGGAGCGGTCGTTACGCGGGGGTCATCGCAACATGTCACGACACGGGGGGAGTCACGACACGGGGGGAAGGGGGCTGTGATAATGCAGGAGGGCGTCGCGATGTTGGGGGTGGGGGGGAAGGGGCGCAGTAGGGATACGGGGCTCAACGGGGGGTGGGGGGGAGGGAAAAGCAGGGGTGGGGGTCAACGGGGGGGGGGGGGGCGGGGGGGACGTGGGGGCGGCGAGGCGGGGGTGACACGGAGGAGGGGGAGGGAAGGGGGGGGGTCCCGGGGGCACCTTTCTGACGAAGGCCTGGCGCACGGCGCGGTCCCATCGCGCGGCGGGGAAATCCTGCGGCTCGTAGTAGGAGGGCGGGCCGTCCTCGTGGTACGCGCTGTGCAGAGGGGCTGCGAACGGGAACGGGGGGGGGGGACGGGGAGGGGAGGGGAGGGGAGGGGGGGAGTGAAAGGGGAGGGGGGGGAGGGAAAGGGGAGGGGGGGGAGGAAAGGGGAAGGGGAGGGGAAGGGGAGGGGGGGGAGGGAAGGGGGAGGGAGGGGAGGGGAGGGTGGGGGGAGGGAGGGGAGGGGGGGGAGGGAGGGGAGGGAAGGGGGGGGGAGGGAAAGGGGGGGGAGAGGAGGGAAGAGAAGGGGAGGGGGGGGGAAGGGGGGGGGAACGGGGAGGGGAACGGGGAGAGGGGGGGAGGGAAGGGGGGGGAAGGGCAGAGGGGAGGGGAAGGGAAGGGGAGGGGAAGGGGAGGGGGGGGAGGGAAGGGGGAGGGAGGGGAGGGGAGGGGAGGGAGGAGAGGGGAGGGGAGGGGAAGGAAGGGGGGGGAGGGGGGAGAGGGGAGGGGAGGGGAAGGGGAGGGGAAGGAAGGGAGGGAGAGGGAAGGGAGAGCAGGGAAGGGGAGGGGAGGGGAGGGAAAGGAAGGGTGGGGAGGGGGGAGAGGGGAGCAGAAGGGGAGGGGAGGGGGGAGAGGGGAGGGGAGGGGAAGGGAAGAGGAGGGGGGGGGAGGGAAGGGGGGGAGGGGGGGGAGGGAAGGGGGGGAGGGGGGGGAGGGAAGGGGAGGGGAAGGGGGGGGGGGGGAGGGAAGGCGGAGGGAGGGGGGGGAGGGAAGGGGGAGGGAGGGGAGGGGAGGGTGGGGGGAGGGAGGGGAGGGGGGGGGAGGGGGGAGAGGGGAGGGGAAGGGAAGGGGAGGGGAAGAGGAGGGGGGGGAGGGAAGGGGGGAGGGGAGGGAAGGGTGGGGGGAGGGAGGGAAGGGGGGGAGAGAAGGGGAGGGGGGGAGAGGGGGAGAGGGAAGGGAGGGGGCGAGGGAAGGGGGGGGAGGGAAAGGGGGGGGAGAGGAGGGAAGAGAAGGGGAGGGGGGGGGAAGGGGGGGGGAACGGGGAGGGGAACGGGGAGAGGGGGGGAGGGAAGGGGGGGGAGGGGGCAGAGGGGAGGGGAAGGGAAGGGGAGGGGAAGGGGAGGGGGGGAGGGAAGGGGGAGGGAGGGGAGGGGAGGGGAGGGGAGGGAGGAGAGGGGAGGGGAAGGAAGGGGGGGGAGGGGGGAGAGGGGAGGGAGGGGAGGGAAGGGGGGGGAGAGGAGGGGAGGGGGGGGAGGGAAGGGGACAAGGGGGGGGGAAGGGGGGGAAGGAAGGGGAGGGGGGAGAGGGAAGGGGGAGAGGGGAGGGGGGGGAGGGAAGGGGAGGGGGGGAGGGAAGGGGAAGGGAGGGGAAGAGGAGGGGAGGGAAGAGGGGGGGGAGGGAATGGGGAGGGTGGAGACGGGAGGGGAGAGTGGGGAAGGGAAGGGGAGGGGAGGGGGGAGAGGGGAGGGGAGGGGAAGGGGAGGGGAGGGGGGGGAGGGAAGGGGGGGAGGGGGGAAGGGTGGGGGGAGGGGAGGGAAGGGGAGGGGGAGAGGGAAGGGAGAGCGGGGAAGGGAAGGGGAGGGGAGGGGAAGGGGAGGGGAGGGGAAGGAAGGGGGGGGGAGAGGGGAGGGGAAGGGAAGGGGAGGGGAAGGGAAGGGAAGAGAAGGGGAGGGGAAGGGAGGGGAAGGGGAGGGGAAGGGGAGGGGGGGAGGGAAGGGGGGGGAGGGGGGAGAGGGGAGGGGAAGGCAAGGGAGGGGAGGGGAGGGGAGGGAGGGGGGGAGGAAGGGGAGGGGATGAGAGGGGGAGAGGGAAGGGAGGGGGCGAGGAAGGGGGGGGAGGGAAAGGGGGGGGAGAGGAGGGAAGAGAAGGGGAGGGGGGGGGAAGGGGGGGGGAACGGGGAGGGGAACGGGGGTGGGGGGGAGGGAAGGGGGGGGAGGGAAAGGGGGGGGAGAGGAGGGAGAGAAGGGGAGGGGAAGGGGAGGGGGGGGAGGGAAGGGGGAGGGAGGGGAGGGGAGGGGAGGGAGGAGAGGGGAGGGGAAGGAAGAGGGGGGGAGGGGGGAGGAGGGGGGAGTGGGGAGAGGGGGGAAGGAAGGAGAGGGGGGAGAGGGGAGGGGAGGGGAGGGGAGGGGGGGAGAGTGGGTGGGGTGGGGAGGGTTGGGGGGGGAGGGAAGGGGGGCGTAGAGGGAAGGGAGGGGGGGGGAGGGTGGGGGGGGGGGAAGGGGAGGGGAGGGGAAGGGGAGGGGGAGGAGGGGAGGGGAAGGGAGGGGAAGGGGAGGGGAAGGAAGGGGGGGAAGGAAGGGGAGGGGGGGTGAGGGAAGGAGGCGGAGAGGAGGGGAGGGGGGGGAAGGAAGGGGTGGGGGGGGAGGGAAGGGGGGGGGGAGTGAAGGGGGGTGTGGGAAGGGGGGGGAGGGAAGGGGTGGGGAGGGAAGGGGTGGGGCGAGAGGGGAGGGGAAGGGAGGGGAGAGGGGAGGGGAAGGAAGGGGGGGAAGAGGGAAGGGGAGGGGGGAGAGGGGAGGGGAAGGGAGGGGAATGGGGGGGGTGGGAAGGGGAGGGGGGGGAGGGAAGGGGGGGGGAAGGGAGGGGGGGGGGTGGGAAGGGGGGGGAGGGAGGGGGAGGGGAGGGGAAGGGGAGGGGGGGAGAGGGGAGGGGAAGGGAGGGGAGAGGGGAGGGGGAAGGAAGGGGGGGGAGAGGGAAGGGGAGGAGGCAGAGGGGAGGGGAAGGGAGGGGAAGGGGGGGGAGGGAAGGGGAGGGGGGGGAGGGAAGGGGAGGGGAAGGGGAGGAGGGAAGGGGGGTGTAGAGGGAAGGGGGGGGGAAGGGGAGGGGGGGGAAGGAAGGGGGGGGGGAAGGGAAGGGGAGGGTAGGGGAGGGGGGGGGAAGGTAGGGGAGGGAAGGGGAGGGAAGGGGAAGGGGGGGGAAGGGGGGGGGGAGAGAGAGGGGGGGGAGGGAAGGGGGGGGGAGAGGGAGGGGGGGAGGGTAAGGGGGGGGGAGAGGAGGGGGAGGGGGGGGGGAGGGGGTAGGGGAGGGGGGGGTGGGAAGGGGAAGGGGGGGGAAGGGGGGGGAGAGAGAGGGGGGGAGGGAAGGGGGGGGTGAGAGGGAGGGGGAGGGAAGGGGGGGGGAGAGGAGGGGAGGGGGGGACGGAAGGGGAGGGGGGGAAGGGGAGGGGGGGGGAAGGGGGGGCAGGGAAGGGGAGGGGGGGGAGGGCAAGGGGAGGGGGGGGGAGGGAAGGTGGGGTGAGAGGCAACGGAGGGGGGGGGAGGGAAGCGGAGGGGGGGGGGAGGGAAGGGGAAGGGGGGGGGAGGGGAGGGGGGCGGCAGGACCCCCGCTGTGTGACCCCGTGCCCCCCCCCCCCCCCCCCGATCCCCGCTGGGATTCTCCGTTCCCAGCCGCAACGCTCCCAACTTCCCGACCCACCCCCTACCCCCCCCCCCGCCCGGAACCACCCCAGCCCCCCCGCGACCCCCAACCCCCCGGAGCCACCCCCCCACTGGGACCCCCCACCCCAATAAACCCACCCCTCATAAGCCCCCCCCCCCCTCCAGCTCCTCTACCCCCCCCCCAATAACCGCCCCCCCCCCCCGTAAGCCGACCCCCCAGCCCCCCCCCAACTCACAGTGCTGCTCTCCGGGCACCATGGGATGCGGCTGCGCGTAGGGCGGCTGCGCGAAGGGTCCTTGCGGGTACGGCCCGGGGGGGGGGTACGGCCCCGATGGGGGGGGGTACGGCCCCGAGGGGGGGGGCGGGTACGGCCCCACGGATTGGGGGGGAGGAGGGGGGTACGGCACGAAGCCGGGGGGCGGAGGGGCGGCGTAGGGCGGAGCGTAAGGGCCGGGGGTGGGGGGCGGGGGGGCGTCGGCCGTCACCAGGAAACTCTTCTCGTGGGACATGGCGCCTGGGGGGGGGGGGGGGGGGAGAGACACGGGGGCGTCAGTGGGGCCCAAGGGGCGCTAGGGGGCGCTAGGGAGCACTATGGGGCTCTATGGGCGCTATGGGGCTCTAGGGGGCAGCTCGGGCCCTATGGGGAGTTATGGGGTCCCATGGGGAGCTATGGGCCCTATGGGGCGCTAGGGGCCCTATGGGGAGCTATGGGCGCTAGGGGGCGCTAGGGGGCACTATGGGGCCCTATGGGGCTCTAGGGGGCAGCTCGGGCCCTATGGGGAGTTATGGGGTCCCATGGGGAGCTATGGGCCCTATGGGGCGCTAGGGGCCCTATGGGGAGCTATGGGCGCTAGGGGGCGGTAGGGTGCACTATGGGGAGCTATAGGCGCTAGGGGCGCAAGGGGGCACTATGGGGCCCTATGGGACTCTAGGGGGCAGCCATGGGCCCTATGGGGAGCTATGGGTGCTAGGGGGTGCTAGGGAGCACTATGGGAGCTTATGGGCCCTATGGGGAAGCTATGGGGCCCTATGAGGAGCTATAGGCGCTAGGGGGCGCTAGGGAGCACTATGGGGCTCTATGAGCGCTAGGGGGCTCAAGGGGCAGCTATGGGCCCTATGGGGAGCTATGGGTGCTAGGGGGCGCTAGGGAGCACTATGGGGAGATTATGGGCCCCATGGGGAAGCTATGGGGCCCCATGGGGAGCTATGGCGCTATGGGGCTCTAGGGGGCAGCTATGGGCCCTATGGGGAGCTATGGGGCCCATGGGAAGCTATGGGCGCTAGGGGGAGCTATGGGGCTCTAGGGGGCAGCTCGGGCCCTATGGGGAGTTATGGGGTCCCATGGGGAGCTATGGGCCCTATGGGGCGCTAGGGGCCCTATGGGGAGCTATGGGCGCTAGGGGGCGGTAGGGTGCACTATGGGGAGCTATAGGCGCTAGGGGGCGCAAGGGGGCACTATGGGGCCCTATGGGACTCTAGGGGGCAGCCATGGGCCCTATGGGGAGCTATGGGTGCTAGGGGGTGCTAGGGAGCACTATGGGAGCTTATGGGCCCTATGGGGAAGCTATGGGGCCTATGGGGAGCTATAGGCGCTAGGGGGCGCTAGGGAGCACTATGGGGCTCTATGGGCCCTACAGGGCTCAAGGGGCGGCTATAGGCCCTATGGGCAGCTATGGGTGCTAGGGGGCGCTAGGGAGCACTATGGGGAGATTATGGGCCCCATGGGGAAGCTATGGAGCCCCATGGGGAGCTATGGCGCTATGGGGCTCTAGGGGGCAGCTATGGGCCCTATGGGGAGCTATGGACCCCATGGGAAGCTATGGGCGCTAGGGGGAGCTATGGGGCTCTAGGGGGCAGCTCGGGCCCTATGGGGAGTTATGGGGTCCCATGGGGAGCTATGGGCCCTATGGGGCGCTAGGGGCCCTATGGGGAGCTATGGAGCCCCATGGGGAGCTATGGCGCTATGGGGCTCTAGGGGGCAGCTATGGGCCCTATGGGGAGCTATGGGGCCCATGGGAAGCTGTGGGCGCTAGGGGGAGCTATGGGGCTCTAGGGGGCAGTTAGGGCCCTATGGGGAGTTATGGGATCCCATGGGGAGCTATGGGCTCTATGGGGCGCTAGGGGCCCTATGGGGAGCTATGGGCGCTAGGGGGCACTATGGGGCTCTATGGGCGCTATAGGGCTCTAGGGGGTGGCTATGGGGCCCATGGGAAGCTTTGGGCGCTAGGGGGAGCTATGGGGCTCTAGGGGGCGGCTATGGGCCCTATGGGGAGTTAAGGGGTCCCATGGTGAGCTATGGGCCCTATGGGGCGCTGGGGGCCCTATGGGGAGCTATGGGCGCTAGGGGGCACTATGGGGCCCTATGGGACTCTAGGGGGCAGCCATGGGCCCTATGGGGAGCTATGGGTGCTAGGGGGCGCTAGGGAGCACTATGGGAGCTTATGGGCCCTATGGGGAAGCTATGGGGCCCTATGGGGAGCTATAGGCGCTAGGGGGCGCTAGGGAGCACTATGGGGCTCTATGGGCGCTATGGGGCTCAAGGGGCGGCTATGGGCCCTATGGGGAGCTATGGGTGCTAGGGGGCGCTAGGGAGCACTATGGGGAGATTATGGGCCCCATGGGGAAGCTATGGGGCCCCATGGGGAGCTATGGCGCTATGGGGCTCTAGGGGGCAGTTAGGGCCCTATGGGGAGTTATGCGGTCCCATGGGGAGCTATGGGCCCTATGGGGCGCTATGGGCCCTATGGGGAGCTGTGGCCGCTAGGGGGCGCTAAAGAGCACTATGGGGAGCTACAGGCGCTAGGGGGCACTATGGGGAGCTATGGGACTCTAGGGGGCAGCCATGGGCCCTATGGGGAGCTATGGGTGCTAGGGGGCGCTAGGGAGCACTATGGGAGCTTATGGGCCCTTTGGGGAAGCTATGGGGCCCTATGGGGAGCTATAGGCGCTAGGGGGCGCTAGGGAGCACTATGGGGAGCTTATGGGCCCCATGGGGAAGCTATGGGGCCCCATGGGGAGCTATGGCGCTATGGGGCTCTAGGGGGCGGCTATGGGCCCTATGGGGAGCTATGGACCCCATGGGAAGCTATGGGCGCTAGGGGGAGCTAGGGGGCAGCTCGGGCCCTATGGGGAGCTATGGGGTCCCATGGGGCGCTAGGGGCCCTATGGGGTGCTAGGGGCCCTATGGGGAGCTATGGAGCCCCATGGGGAGCTATGGCGCTATGGGGCTCTAGGGGGCAGCTATGGGCCCTATGGGGAGCTATGGGGCCCATGGGAAGCTATGGGCGCTAGGGGGAGCTATGGGGCCCTATGGGGAACTATGGGCGCTAGGGGGCGGTAGGGAGCACTATGGGGAGCTATAGGCGCTAGGGGGCACTAGGGAGCACTATGGGGAGCTATAGGAGCTAGGGGGCGCTAGGGGGCACTATGGGGCCCTATGGGACTCTAGGGGGCAGCCATGGGCCCTATGGGGAGCTATGGCGCTATGGGGCTCTAGGGGGCGGCTATGGGCCCTATGGAGAGCTATGGGCAATAGGGGGCACTATGGGGCTCTATAGGGATCTAGGGGGCAGCTATGGGCCCTATGGAGAGCTATGGGTACTAGGGGGCGCTAGGCAGTACTATGGGGAGCTTATGGGCCCCATGGGGAAACTATGGGGCCCCATGGGGAGCTATAGGCACTAGGGAGCACTGTGGGGCCCTATGGGGCTCTAGGGGGCAGCTATGGGCCCTATGGGGAGTTATGGGGCCGTATGGGGAGCTATGGGTGCTAGGGGGTGCTAGGGAGCACTATGGGGAGCTTATGGGCCCTATGGGGAAGCTATGGGGCCCCATGGGGAGCTATAGGCGCTAGGAGCACTATAGGGCCCTATGGGGCTCTAGGGGGCAGCTATGGGCCCCTATGGGGAGCTATGGGCCCATATGGGGAGCTATGGGTGCTAGGGAGCACTATGGGGCCCTATGGGGAG
This sequence comes from Tympanuchus pallidicinctus, assembly GCF_026119805.1. Lineage (NCBI taxonomy): Eukaryota > Metazoa > Chordata > Aves > Galliformes > Phasianidae > Tympanuchus > Tympanuchus pallidicinctus. The sequence goes on along the minus strand of NW_026294820.1, from coordinate 76,812 downwards.
CTTATGGGGCCCTATAGGGAGCTATGGGCCCTGTGGGGCGCTAGGGAGCACTGTGGGGTCCTATGGGGCTCTAGGGGGCAGCTATGGGCCCTAAGGGAAGCTATGGGCAATAGGGGGCACTATAGGGCCCTATGGGGCTCTAGGGGGCAGCTATGGGCCCTATGGGGAGCTATGGCCACTAGGGAGCGCTATGGGAGCACTATGGGGCCCTATGGGGTCCTATGGGAGCTATGGGCGATAGGGGGCGCTATGGGAGCACTATGGGGCCCTATGGGGCCGCTATGGGCCCTATGGGGAGCTACTGGCGATACGGGGCGCTATGGGAGCACTATGGGGCCCTATGGGGCGCTATGGGGCAGCTATGGGTCCTATGGGGAGCTATTGGCGCTAGGGGGCGCTAGGGAGCACTATGGGGCCCTATGGGGAGCTGTGGCCGCTAGGGGGCGCTAAAGAGCACTATTGGGACCTATGGGCCCCATGGGGAGCTATTGGCGCTAGAGGCGCCTGTGGGCGCTAGGGGGCGCTGCCGGTACAAGATGGCGGCGCCGTTGCCATGGCGACAGCGTTTCTACCTTCACCCCCTCCCCCCTCCTTCCACCAACGGCCCCATAGGGCCCATAGGGATGCACAGAGCCCCACACGGCCCCATAGCGCCCCATAGCGCCCACAGGCACCCACTGCGCCCCACACGGCCTCATAGGGCCTTACAGAGCCCCACTGTGCCCCATAGGGCCCCACAGAACTCCACTGTGCCCCATAGGGCCCCACACAGCCCCATAGAGCCCCACAGAACTCCACTGTGCCCCATAGGGCCCCACAGAACCCCACAGAGCCCCACTGATCCCCATAGGGCCCCACACGGCCCCATTGGGCCCCACAGAGCCCCACTGGTTCCTATAGAGCCCCACTGATCCCTAGAGACCCACAGATCCCTATAGAGCCCCACATGGCCCCACTGATCCCTATAGAGCCCCATAGGGCCCCACAGATCTCTATAGAGCCCCACATGGCCCCACTGATCCCTATAGAGCCCCATAGATCCCTCCAGAGCCCTACACAGCCCCACAGATCCCTATAGAGCCCCACACGGCCCCACAGATCCTTATAGAGCCCCACTGATCCCTATAGAGCCCCACTGATCCCTATAGAGCCCCACAGATCCCTATAGAGCCCCACACGGCCCCACAGATCCTTATAGAGCCCCACTGATCCCTATAGAGCCCCACATGGCCCCACTGATCCCTATAGAGCCCCACTGATCCCTATAGAGCCCCACATGGCCCCACTGATCCCTATAGAGCCCCACTGATCCCTATAGAGCCCCACAGATCCCTATAGAGCCCCATAGGGCCCTACAGATCCCTATAGAGCCCCACAGATCCCTATAGAGCCCCATAGGGCCCCACAGATCCCTATAGAGCCCCACATGGCCCCACTGATCCCTATAGAGCCCCACAGATCCCTATAGAGCCCCACATGGCCCCACTGATCCCTATAGAGCCCCACTGATCCCTATAGAGCCCCACATGGCCCCACTGATCCCTATAGAGCCCCACAGATCCCTATAGAGCCCCACATGGCCCCACTGATCCCTATAAAGCCCCACTGATCCCTATAGAGCCCCACATGGCCCCACTGATCCCTATAGAGCCCCACTGATCCCTATAGAGCCCCACATGGCCCCACTGATCCCTATAGAGCCCCACTGATCCCTATAGAGCCCCATAGGGCCCCACTGATCCCTATAGAGCCCCACTGATCCCTATAGAGCCCCACATATCCCCACAGATCCCTATAGAGCCCCATAGATCCCTATAGAGCCCCACATGGCCCCACTGATCCCTATAGAGCCCCACTGATCCCTATAGAGCCCCATAGGGCCCCACTGATCCCTATAGAGCCCCATTGATCCCTATAGAGCCCCATAGGGCCCCACTGATCCCTATAGAGCCCCACTGATCCCTATAGAGCCCCACATGGCCCCACTGATCCCTATAGAGCCCCACTGATCCCTATAAAGTCCCACACGGCCCCACAGATCCCTATAGAGCCCCACACGGCCCCACAGATCCTTATAGAGGCCCGCAGATCCCTATAGAGCCCCACTGATCCCTATAGAGCCCCACAGATCCCTCCAGAGCCCTACACAGCCCCACTGATCCCTATAAAGCCCCACACGGCCCCACAGATCCTTATAGAGCCCCACTGATCCCTATAGAGCCCCACACGGCCCCACAGATCCTTATAGAGCCCCACTGATCCCTATAGAGCCCCACAGATCCCTATAGAGCCCCACATGGCCCCACTGATCCCTATAGAGCCCCACTGATCCCTATAGAGCCCCACACGGCCCCACAGATCCTTATAGAGCCCCACAGATCCCTATAGAGCCCCACTGATCCCTATAGAGCCCCACATGGCCCCACTGATCCCCACTGATCCCTCCAGAGCCCCACACGGCCCCATAGAGCCCCACTGACCCCATAGGGACCATAAAAGCCCACGCAGCCCCACAGCTCCCCACACCAGCTGACTTCCCCTCTTCCGGCCCCCCAACCAAACCCCACGCTGCCCCACAACTGGACCCCCCCAAAAGCCCCCCCCCCCCCCCCCCCAACTCCCAGCCCCACAACCGCGCCCCCCATCGCCCCACGCTGCCCCATAAGTGCCCCCACCGTCGCTCCGCCCCACCTCCCCCCCACCCACCCCATAGCATCCCTCTGCACCGCCCCACATCCCGCCCCACGCTGCCCCACAGCCGCCCCACATCCCGCCCCACACAGCCCCGCATCCTGCCCCACACAGCCCCGCATCCCGCCCCACATCCCGCCCCACACAGCCCCACATCCCGCCCCACATCCTGCCCCACAACCCACCCCACACAGCCCCGCATCCCGCCCCACACAGCCCCGCATCCCGCCCCACATCCCGCCCCACACAGCCCCACATCCCGCCCCACATCCTGCCCCACAACCCACCCCACACAGCCCCGCATCCTGCCCCACACAGCCCCGCATCCCGCCCCACATCCCGCCCCACACAGCCCCACATCACGCCCCACACAGCCCCGCATCCCGCCCCACATCCCGCCCCACACAGCCCCACATCACGCCCCACATCCGGCCCCACAACCCGCCCCACACAGCCCCGCATCCTGCCCCACACAGCCCCACATCCCGCCCCACACAGCCCCACACAGCCCCGCATCCCGCCCCATACAGCCCCACATCCCGCCCCACATCGCGCCCCACACAGCCCCACATCCCGCCCCACATCCTGCCCCACAACCCGCCCCACACAGCCCCGCATCCTGCCCCACACAGCCCCGCATCCCGCCCCACATCCCGCCCCACACAGCCCCACATCACGCCCCACACAGCCCCGCATCCCGCCCCACATCCCGCCCCACACAGCCCCACATCACGCCCCACATCCTGCCCCACAACCCGCCCCACACAGCCCCGCATCCCGCCCCATACAGCCCCACATCCCGCCCCACATCGCGCCCCACACAGCCCCACATCCCGCCCCACATCCTGCCCCACACAGCCCCACACAGCCCCACATCCCGCCCCACATCCCGCCGCCTCCCAATCTCATTCCTTTTGCCGCCCCACATCCCACCCCACAACTGCCCCACCATCGCCGCAGCACAACCCCATAGCGCAGCCCCACAGAACGGCCCCATAAGCGCTGCCCCATAGAACCCTTCATTGAACATCCCTGTAGCGCAGCCCCACATCCCACAGAGCTGCCCCATAGCGCACCCCATAGCCCTGCCCCACAGAACCCCTTCGTTTAATGTTCCTGCAGTACAACCCCATAGCACAGCCCCACACCCAACCCCATAGCACAGCTCCATATCCCACAGAGCCACCCCATAGATCTGCCCCACAGCGCAGCCCCACATCCCATACATCTGCCCCACAGTGCACCCCATAGCCCTGCCCCACAGAACCCCTTCATTTAATGTCCCTGCGGTGCAGCCCCATAGCACAGCCCCACATCCCAACCCCATAGCGCAGCCCCATAGCGCAGCCCCACACCCCACAGCCCTGCCCCATAGCACAGCCCCACATCCCAACCTCATAGCACAGCCCCATAGCGCAGCCCCCTGCCCCACAGCCCTGCCCCACATCGCAGCCCCACATCCCAACCTCCTATCACGGCCCCATAGCGCAGCCCCACACCCCACAGCCCTGCCCCATAGCACAGCCCCACATCCCAACCTCATAGCACAGCCCCATAGAACGGCCCCATAAGCGCTGCCCCACACCCCACAGCCCTGCCCCATAGCACAGCCCCACATCCCAACCTCATAGCACAGCCCCACACCCCACAGCCCTGCCCCATAGCACAGCCCCACATCCCAACCTCCTATCACAGCCCCATAGCACAGCCCCATAGCACAGCCCCACACCCCACAGCCCTGCCCCACATCGCAGCCCCACATCCCAACCTCCTATCACGGCCCCATAGCGCAGCCTCACGCCCCACAGCGGACCCCACAGCCTTGCCCCACGATCTCCTCTCCTTAAATGGCCCCGCAGTGCAGCCCCACATCGCAGCCCTTCGCCCCACATCGCAGCCCTTCGCCCCACAGCGCAGCCCTTCGCCCCACATCCCAACCTCGTATCGCAACCCCACATCGCAGCCCCACATCCCAACCTCGTATCGCAGCCCCACATCGCAGCCCCACATCCCAACCTCGTATCGCAGCCCTTCGCCCCACATCCCAACCTCGTATCACAGCCCCACATCGCAGCCCCACATCCCAACCTCGTATTGCAGCCCCACATCGCAGCCCCACATCCCAACCTCGTATCGCAGCCCCACATCGCAGCCCCACATCCCAACCTCGTATTGCAGCCCCACATCGCAGCCCCACATCCCAACCTCGTATCGCAGCCCCACATCGCAGCCCCACATCCCAACCTCGTATTGCAGCCCCACATCGCAGCCCCACATCCCAACCTCGTATCGCAGCCCCACATCGCAGCCCCACATCCCAACCTCGTATCGCAGCCCCACATCGCAGCCCCACATCGCAACCTCGTATCGCAGCCCCACATCCCAACCTCGTATCGCAGCCCTTCGCCCCACATCCCAACCTCGTATCGCAGCCCCACATCGCAGCCCCCAGCCCCCATCCCAGCCCTCAGCCCCACATCGCAGCCCCTCCCCCCCCCCCGCAGTGTCACGCGGGGCCGCGCCGTGCGTCCCTGGGGGGGGGATGGGATGGGATGGGATGGAGGGAGCGGGGGGGGGGGGTGCGTTTAATCCGCTTTGCCCGTTAATCCGCCGCGGCCCACGCGCGGCCTGCACCTCCCACCCGATCCCCGGCCTCGCGTAACGGCGCTGCCCGGCGCGGGGCGCCGCTCGGCGGGGAGCAACGGCCGCCCCCGATCCCCGGAGCTCCGCGGGGCTCCGCCTCCCAGCCGACCGCCGCTCAGGGGGGATCCGCGCTGCGGCACCGCGGCCACGCGTGGAGCCGCCCCATAAGGAACCTCCGCCCCATAGGGAAATGCCGCCCCATAAGGAACCGCCGCCCCATAAGAGCCGCTCCGCAGCCGCTCACCGCTCCGCGCCGCTCCGCTCCGCGCAGTGGGCGGGGCCTGAATGAGGGCGGGGTCTACGCGAGGGGCGGGGCCTGCGTAGGGGGCGGGGCCAACGCGGAAACGAATCAACGGAGGAGTCGGACTTAAAAGGGGGCGGGGCCTAAGGCTGGGGGAGGGGTCTACGGAGAGGAGGCCCAACCGCAGAGGCGGAGCCTAAAGGAGGCGTGGTCTAAGTGGGGGGCGTGGCCTGCGCGGAGACGGACCGGCAAGCAGACGTGAGGCCGAAAAGAGGCGGGGCCTAAAGCAGGAGGCGGGGCCTGTGCGGAGATGGACGGCAAGGAGGCGGGGCTTGTGCGGGGGCGGGGCCCGCGCCGTCGGATCAACCGCATGAAGGGGGCGTGGCTCAATGAGGGGGCGTGGTCACGGGGGCGTGGTTTCCACTGAGGCCACGCCCACCCATCCTTTTCCGCCTCGGGGTTCGGCTTTCGGTTTCGTTTCGCCGCCGGAGCGAAGCGGAGCGATGGGAGGTGCGGGGTGCGGGGTGCGGGGGGAGGCGGGGGCCGGGCTGCGGGGCTGCGGGGCTGCGGCCGGAGGGCCGGGATTTGGCGGGGTTTGGGGGCCGCGGATGCGGGGTTGCGAAGAGAAGCGGGGCGGCGGTTGATCGGGAGAGCGGGGCGGAACTGCGGCTCAAGGGCGGGAGCGGGAGGGAACGGGGCCGTGGGGCGGGGATGTGGGGCGGATCGGGGACGCGGTTATGGGGCCGGGGGGGGGGGGGGGGGGGCAGATGTGGGGCGCCGCGGGTCGGAGCCGCGTGTATCGGCGCTGCCCCCCCCCCCCTCCTCCCCAGACCCGCAGATGGAGGCGGTGCTGGAGGTGCGCGGCGCCCCCTGCGGCGGGGAGGAGGCGCTGCTGCTCTACCTGGAGAACGCGCGGCGCTCGGGGGGCGGCCCGGTGCGGAGCTGCGAGAGGCTGGGGGGGCGCCTCTACGTCACCTTCCAGAGCCACGGCGGTGAGCGGGGGAACCGGCAGCGACGGAACGGGGGGGGGCGAGGGGGGGGGGGGCTCGGTGCTACTGCGAGAGCTGGGAGGGGGACGTGGGGGGCAATGGGAGCATTGGGGGGCAATGGGAGCATTGGGGGGCACTGGGAGCACTGGGATGGGGACGTGGGGGCACTGGGAGCACTGGGATGGGGACGTGGGGGGCACTGGGAGCACTGGGAGGGGGACATGGGGGCACTGGGATGGGGATGTGGGGGCACTGGGAGCACTGGGAGAGGGAAATGGGGGGCAATGGGAGCATTGGGGGGCACTGGGAGCGCTGGGATGGGGACGTGGGGGGCAATGGGAGCATTGGGGGGCAATGGGAGCACTGGGATGGGGACGTGGGGGGCACTGGGAGCACTGGGAGGGGGACGTGGGGGCACTGGGATGGGGACATGGGGGCACTGGGAGCACTGGGGGGCACTGGGAGCACTGGGAGGGGGACATGGGGGGCACTGGGAGCACTGGGGGGCACTGGGAGCACTGGGATGGGGACATGGGGGCACTGGGATGGGGACATGGGAGGCACTGGGAGCACTGGGATGGGGATGTGGGGGCACTGGGAGCATTGGGAGAGGGAAATGGGGGGCAATGGGAGCATTGGGGGGCACTGGGAGCGCTGGGATGGGGACGTGGGGGCACTGGGAGCACTGGGAGGGGGACGTGGGGGGCAATGGGAGCATTGGGGGGCAATGGGAGCACTGGGAGGGGGACGTGGGGGCACTGGGATGGGGATATGGGGGGCATTGGGAGCACTGGGAGGGGGACGTGGGGGGCAATGGGAGCATTGGGGGGCAATGGTAGCACAGGGAGGGGGACATGGGGGCACTGGGAGCACTGGGGGGCACTGGGAGCACTGGGAGGGGGACATGGGGGCACTGGGAGCACTGGGAGGGGGATGTGGGGGCACTGGGAGCACTGGGAGCACTGGGGGGCAATGGGATGGGGACATGGGGGCACTGGGAGCACTGGGATGGGCATGTGGGGGCAATGGGAGCGCTGGGATGGGGATGTGGGGGCACTGGGAGCACTGGGGGGCACTGGGAGCACTGGGATGGGGACGTAGGGGGGCAATGGGAGCATTGGGGGGCAATGGGAGCATTGGGGGGCAATGGTAGCACAGGGAGGGGGACATGGGGGCACTGGGAGGGGGACGTGGGAGGCACTGGGAGCACTGGGATGGGGACGTGGGGGCACTGGGAGCACTGGGAGGGGGACGTGGGGGCACTGGGAGCGCTGGGAATGGATTTTGGGGGGGCTCAGCACAAATGGTGAGGGAGTGATGTGGGGCAGGAGCGGCTATGGGGCAGGCAGTGCTGTGGGGCAGTGGGGTGCAATGTGGGGCAGGAGGTGCTATGGGGCTGTGGGTCACGATGTGGGGCAGGCGGTGCTGTGGGGCTGTGGGTCACGATGTGGGGCAGGCGGTGCTGTGGGGCTGCGGGACGCGATGTGGGGCAGGGGAGTGCAATGTGGGGGAGGCGTTGCTGTGGGGCTGTGGGATGCGATGTGGGGCAGGCGGTGCTGTGGGGCTGTGGGTCATGATGTGGGGCAGGGAGGTGCAATGGGGGGCAGGCGGTGCTGTGGGGCTGTGGGTCATGATGTGGGGTAGGGGGGTGTGATGTGGGGCAGGCGGTGCTGTGGGGCTGCGGGACGTGATGTGGGGCAGGCGTTGCTGTGGGGCTGTGGGTCGCGATGTGGGGCAGGGGGGTGCGATGTGGGGCAGGCGGTGCTGTGGGGCGGTGGGTCATGATGTGGGGCTGTGGGATGCGATGTGGGGCAGGTGGTGCTGTGGGGCTGTGGGTCAGGATGTGGGGCAGGGGGGTGCAATGTGGGGCAGGCGGTGCTGTGGGGCTGTGGGTCACGATGTGGGGCAGGGGGGTGCAATGTGGGGCAGGCGGTGCTGTGGGGCTGTTGGTCGCGATGTGGGGCAGGGGGGTGCGATGCGGGGCAGGCGGTGCTGTGGGGCTGTGGGTCGCGATGTGGGGCAGGGGGGTGCGATGGGGGGCAGGCGGTGCTGTGGGGCTGTTGGTCGCGATGTGGGGCAGGGGGGTGCAATGGGGGGCAGGCGGTGCTGTGGGGCTGTTGGTCGCGATGTGGGGCAGGGAGGTGCGATGTGGGGCTGTGTGTCACGATGTGGGGCAGTGTGGTGCAATGGGGGGCAGGCGGTGCTGTGGGGCTGTGGGTCGCGATGTGGGGCAGGGGGGTGCAGTGGGGGGCAGGCGGTGCTGTGGGGCTGTGGGTCGCGATGTGGGGCAGGGGGGTGCAATGGGGGGCAGGCGGTGCTGTGGGGCTGTGGGACGTGATGTGGGGCAGGGGGTGCTGTGGGGCTGTGGGTCGCGATGTGGGGCAGGGGGGTGCAATGGGGGGCAGGCGGTGCTGTGGGGCCGCGGGATGCGATGTGGGGCAGGCGGTGCTGTGGGGCTGCGGGACGTGATGTGGGGCAGGGGGTGCTGTGGGGCTGTGGGTCACAATGTGGGGCAGGCGGTGCTGTGGGGCTGTGGGTCACGATGTGGGGCAGGTGGTGCTGTGGGGCTGCGGGACGTGATGTGGGGCAGGTGGTGCTGTGGGGCTGTGGGTCACAATGTGGGGCAGGCGGTGCTGTGGGGCAGTGTGGTGCGATGTGGGGCAGGCGGTGCTGTGGGGCTGTGGGTCGCAATGTGGGGCAGGCGGTGCTGTGGGGCTGTGGGTGATGATGTGGGGCAGGCGGTGCTGTGGGGCTGTGGGTCGCAATGTGGGGCAGGCGGTGCTGTGGGGCTGTGTGTCGCGATGTGGGGCAGGCGGTTCTGTGGGGCTGTGGGTCATGATGTGGGGCAGGGGGTGCTGTGGGGCTGTGGGTCACGATGTGGGGCAGGCGGTGCTGTGGGGCAGTGTGGTGCGATGTGGGGCAGGCGGTGCTGTGGGGCAATGGGATGTGATGTGGGGCAGGGGGGTGTGATGTGGGGGAGGCGGTGCTGTGGGGCTGTGGATCACAATGTGGGGCAGGCGGTGCTGTGGGGCAATGGGATGCGATGTGGGGCTGTGGGTCGTGATGTGGGGCAGGGAGGTGCGATGTGGGGCTGTGTGTCGTGATGTGGGGCAGGCGGTTCTGTGGGGTGTGGGTCATGATGTGGGGCTAGGCGGTGCTGTGGGGCTGTGTGTCGCGATGTGGGGCAGGCGGTGCTGTGGGGCCGCGGGATGCGATGTGTGGCAGGCGGTGCTGTGGGGCTGTGGGTCGCGATGTGGGGCAGGGGGGTGCAATGGGGGGCAGGCGGTGCTATGGGGCTGTGGGTCACGATGTGGGGCAGGCGGTGCTGTGGGGCTGTGGGTCACGATGTGGGGCAGGCGGTGCTGTGGGGCTGCGGGACGCGATGTGGGGCAGGGGAGTGCAATGTGGGGGAGGCGTTGCTGTGGGGCTGTGGGATGCGATGTGGGGCAGGCGGTGCTGTGGGGCTGTGGGTCATGATGTGGGGCAGGGAGGTGCAATGGGGGGCAGGCGGTGCTGTGGGGCTGTGGGTCATGATGTGGGGTAGGGGGGTGTGATGTGGGGCAGGCGGTGCTGTGGGGCTGCGGGACGTGATGTGGGGCAGGCGTTGCTGTGGGGCTGTGGGTCGCGATGTGGGGCAGGGGGGTGCGATGTGGGGCAGGCGGTGCTGTGGGGCGGTGGGTCATGATGTGGGGCTGTGGGATGCGATGTGGGGCAGGTGGTGCTGTGGGGCTGTGGGTCAGGATGTGGGGCAGGGGGGTGCAATGTGGGGCAGGCGGTGCTGTGGGGCTGTGGGTCACGATGTGGGGCAGGGGGGTGCAATGTGGGGCAGGCGGTGCTGTGGGGCTGTTGGTCGCGATGTGGGGCAGGGGGGTGCGATGCGGGGCAGGCGGTGCTGTGGGGCTGTGGGTCGCGATGTGGGGCAGGGGGGTGCGATGGGGGGCAGGCGGTGCTGTGGGGCTGTTGGTCGCGATGTGGGGCAGGGGGGTGCAATGGGGGGCAGGCGGTGCTGTGGGGCTGTTGGTCGCGATGTGGGGCAGGGAGGTGCGATGTGGGGCTGTGTGTCACGATGTGGGGCAGTGTGGTGCAATGGGGGGCAGGCGGTGCTGTGGGGCTGTGGGTCGCGATGTGGGGCAGGGGGGTGCAGTGGGGGGCAGGCGGTGCTGTGGGGCTGTGGGTCGCGATGTGGGGCAGGGGGGTGCAATGGGGGGCAGGCGGTGCTGTGGGGCTGTGGGACGTGATGTGGGGCAGGGGGTGCTGTGGGGCTGTGGGTCGCGATGTGGGGCAGGGGGGTGCAATGGGGGGCAGGCGGTGCTGTGGGGCCGCGGGATGCGATGTGGGGCAGGCGGTGCTGTGGGGCTGCGGGACGTGATGTGGGGCAGGGGGTGCTGTGGGGCTGTGGGTCACAATGTGGGGCAGGCGGTGCTGTGGGGCTGTGGGTCACGATGTGGGGCAGGTGGTGCTGTGGGGCTGCGGGACGTGATGTGGGGCAGGTGGTGCTGTGGGGCTGTGGGTCACAATGTGGGGCAGGCGGTGCTGTGGGGCAGTGTGGTGCGATGTGGGGCAGGCGGTGCTGTGGGGCTGTGGGTCGCAATGTGGGGCAGGCGGTGCTGTGGGGCTGTGGGTGATGATGTGGGGCAGGCGGTGCTGTGGGGCTGTGGGTCGCAATGTGGGGCAGGCGGTGCTGTGGGGCTGTGTGTCGCGATGTGGGGCAGGCGGTTCTGTGGGGCTGTGGGTCATGATGTGGGGCAGGGGGTGCTGTGGGGCTGTGGGTCACGATGTGGGGCAGGCGGTGCTGTGGGGCAGTGTGGTGCGATGTGGGGCAGGCGGTGCTGTGGGGCAATGGGATGTGATGTGGGGCAGGGGGGTGTGATGTGGGGGAGGCGGTGCTGTGGGGCTGTGGATCACAATGTGGGGCAGGCGGTGCTGTGGGGCAATGGGATGCGATGTGGGGCTGTGGGTCGTGATGTGGGGCAGGGAGGTGCGATGTGGGGCTGTGTGTCGTGATGTGGGGCAGGCGGTTCTGTGGGGTGTGGGTCATGATGTGGGGCTAGGCGGTGCTGTGGGGCTGTGTGTCGCGATGTGGGGCAGGCGGTGCTGTGGGGCCGCGGGATGCGATGTGTGGCAGGCGGTGCTGTGGGGCTGTGGGTCGCGATGTGGGGCAGGGGGGTGCAATGGGGGGCAGGCGGTGCTATGGGGCTGTGGGTCACGATGTGGGGCAGGCGGTGCTGTGGGGCTGTGGGTCACGATGTGGGGCAGGCGGTGCTGTGGGGCTGCGGGACGCGATGTGGGGCAGGGGAGTGCAATGTGGGGGAGGCGTTGCTGTGGGGCTGTGGGATGCGATGTGGGGCAGGCGGTGCTGTGGGGCTGTGGGTCATGATGTGGGGCAGGGAGGTGCAATGGGGGGCAGGCGGTGCTGTGGGGCTGTGGGTCATGATGTGGGGTAGGGGGGTGTGATGTGGGGCAGGCGGTGCTGTGGGGCTGCGGGACGTGATGTGGGGCAGGCGTTGCTGTGGGGCTGTGGGTCGCGATGTGGGGCAGGGGGGTGCGATGTGGGGCAGGCGGTGCTGTGGGGCGGTGGGTCATGATGTGGGGCTGTGGGATGCGATGTGGGGCAGGTGGTGCTGTGGGGCTGTGGGTCAGGATGTGGGGCAGGGGGGTGCAATGTGGGGCAGGCGGTGCTGTGGGGCTGTGGGTCACGATGTGGGGCAGGGGGGTGCAATGTGGGGCAGGCGGTGCTGTGGGGCTGTTGGTCGCGATGTGGGGCAGGGGGGTGCGATGCGGGGCAGGCGGTGCTGTGGGGCTGTGTGTCGCGATGTGGGGCAGGCAGTGCTGTGGGGCCGCGGGATGCGATGTGGGGCAGGCGGTGCTGTGGGGCCGCGGGATGCGATGTGTGGCAGGCGGTGCTGTGGGGCTGTGGGTCGCGATGTGGGGCAGGGGGGTGCAATGGGGGGCAGGCGGTGCTGTGGGGCTGTGGGTCACGATGTGGGGCAGGGGGGTGCAATGGGGGGCAGGCGGTGCTGTGGGGCTGTGGGTCGCGATGTGGGGCAGGGGGGTGCAATGGGGGGCAGGCGGTGCTGTGGGGCTGTGGGTCACGATGTGGGGCAGGGGGGTGCGATGGGGGGCAGGCGGTGCTGTGGGGCTGTTGGTCGCGATGTGGGGCAGGGGGGTGCAATGGGGGGCAGGCGGTGCTGTGGGGCTGTTGGTCGCGATGTGGGGCAGGGAGGTGCGATGTGGGGCTGTGTGTCACGATGTGGGGCAGTGTGGTGCAATGGGGGGCAGGCGGTGCTGTGGGGCTGTGGGTCGCGATGTGGGGCAGGGGGGTGCAGTGGGGGGCAGGCGGTGCTGTGGGGCTGTGGGTCGCGATGTGGGGCAGGGGGGTGCAATGGGGGGCAGGCGGTGCTGTGGGGCTGTGGGACGTGATGTGGGGCAGGGGGTGCTGTGGGGCTGTGGGTCGCGATGTGGGGCAGGGGGGTGCAATGGGGGGCAGGCGGTGCTGTGGGGCCGCGGGATGCGATGTGGGGCAGGCGGTGCTGTGGGGCTGCGGGACGTGATGTGGGGCAGGGGGTGCTGTGGGGCTGTGGGTCACAATGTGGGGCAGGTGGTGCTGTGGGGCTGTGGGTCACGATGTGGGGCAGGCGGTGCTGTGGGGCTGCGGGACGTGATGTGGGGCAGGTGGTGCTGTGGGGCTGTGGGTCACGATGTGGGGCAGGCGGTGCTGTGGGGCTGTGGGTGATGATGTGGGGCAGGCGGTGCTGTGGGGCTGTGGATCACAATGTGGGGCAGGCGGTGCTGTGGGGCAATGGGATGCGATGTGGGGCTGTGTGTTGCGATGTGGGGCAGGGAGGTGCGATGTGGGGCTGTGGGGCGCGATGTGGGGCTGTGGGTCATGATGTGGGGCAGGCAGTGCTGTGGGGCCGCGGGATGCGATGTGGGGCAGGCGGTGCTGTGGGGCTGCGGGACGTGATGTGGGGCAGGTGGTGCTGTGGGGCTGTGGGTCACAATGTGGGGCAGGCGGTGCTGTGGGGCAATGGGATGCGATGTGGGGCTGTGTGTCGCGATGTGGGGCAGGGAGGTGCGATGTGGGGCTGTGTGTCGTGATGTGGGGCAGGCGGTGCTGTGGGGCTGTGGGTCATGATGTGGGGCAGGCGGTGCTGTGGGGCAATGGGATGCGATGTGGGGCTGTGTGTCGCGATGTGGGGCAGGGAGGTGCGATGTGGGGCTGTGGGTCGCGATGTGGGGCAGGGGGGTGCAATGGGGGACCGGTGGTGCTGTGGGGCAGTGGGGTGTGATGTGGGGCAGGCGGTGCTGTGGGGCAATGGGATGTGATGTGGGGCTGGGGGGTGTGATGTGGGGCAGGCGGTGCTGTGGGGCTGTGGGTCGCGATGTGGGGCAGGGGGGTGCAATGGGGGGCAGGCGGTGCTGTGGGGCTGTGGGACGTGATGTGGGGCAGGCAGTGCTGTGGGGCCGCGGGATGCGATGTGGGGCAGGCGGTGCTGTGGGGCTGCGGGACGTGATGTGGGGCAGGGGGTGCTGTGGGGCTGTGGGTCACAATGTGGGGCAGGCGGTTCTGTGGGGCTGTGGGTCATGATGTGGGGCAGGCGGTGCTGTGGGGCTGTGTGTCGCGATGTGGGGCAGGCAGTGCTGTGGGGCCGCGGGATGCGATGTGGGGCAGGCGGTGCTGTGGGGCTGTGGGACGTGATGTGGGGCAGGCAGTGCTGTGGGGCCGCAGGATGCGATGTGGGGCAGGCGGTGCTGTGGGGCTGTGGGACGTGATGTGGGGCAGGCAGTGCTGTGGGGCCGCGGGATGCGATGTGGGGCAGGCAGTGCTGTGGGGCTGTGGGACGTGATGTGGGGCAGGCAGTGCTGTGGGGCCGCGGGATGCGATGTGGGGCAGGCGGTGCTGTGGGGCTGCGGGACGTGATGTGGGGCAGGGGGTGCTGTGGGGCTGTGGGTCACAATGTGGGGCAGGCGGTGCTGTGGGGCTGTGGGTCACGATGTGGGGCAGGGGGTGCTGTGGGGCTGTGGGTCACAATGTGGGGCAGGCGGTGCTGTGGGGCAGTGTGGTGTGATGTGGGGCAGGCGGGGCTGTGGGGCTGTGTGTCGCGATGTGGGGCAGGGAGGTGCGATGTGGGGCTGTGGGTCGCGATGTGGGGCAGGGGGGTGCGATGTGGGGCAGGAGGTGCTGTGGGGCTGTGGGTCACAATGTGGGGCAGGGGGGTGCAATGTGGGGCAGGCGGTGCTGTGGGGCTGTGGGTCACGATGTGGGGCAGGGGGGTGCAATGTGGGGCAGGCGGTGCTGTGGGGCTGTGGGACGTGATGTGGGGCAGGCGGTGCTGTGGGGCCGCGGGATGCGATGTGGGGCAGGCGGTGCTGTGGGGCCGCGGGATGCGATGTGGGGCAGGCGGTGCTGTGGGGCTGCGGGACGTGATGTGGGGCAGGCGTTGCTGTGGGGCTGCGGGACGTGATGTGGGGCAGGGGGTGCTGTGGGGCTGTGGGTGATGATGTGGGGCAGGCGGTGCTGTGGTGCAGTGTGGTGCAATGTGGGGCAGGCGGTGCTGTGGGGCTGTGGGTCACGATGTGGGGCAGGCGGTGCTGTGGGGCTGTGGGTCACAATGTGGGGCAGGCGGTGCTGTGGGGCTGTGGGTCACGATGTGGGGCAGGCGGTGCTGTGGGGCTCTGGGTCACAATGTGGGGCAGGCGGTGCTGTGGGGCTGCGGGACGTGATGTGGGGCAGGTGGTGCTGTGGGGCAATGGGATGCGATGTGGGGCTGTGTGTCGCGATGTGGGGCAGGGAGGTGCGATGTGGGGCTGTGTGTCGCGATGTGGGGCAGGCGGTTCTGTGGGGTGTGGGTCATGATGTGGGGCAGGCAGTGCTGTGGGGCTGTGTGTCGCGATGTGGGGCAGGGAGGTGCGACGTGGGGCTGTGGGTCACAATGTGGGGCAGGCGGTGCTGTGGGGCAATGGGATGCGATGTGGGGCTGTGGGTCGCGATGTGGGGCAGGGAGGTGCGATGTGGGGCTGTGGGATGCGATGTGGGGCAGGCGGTGCTGTGGGGCAATGGGATGCGATGTGGGGCTGTGGGTCGCGATGTGGGGCAGGGAGGTGCGATGTGGGGCTGTGTGTCGCGATGTGGGGCAGGCGGTTCTGTGGGGTGTGGGTCATGATGTGGGGCAGGCGGTGCTGTGGGGCTGTGGGTCACGATGTGGTGCAGGGAGGTGCGATGTGGGGCTGTGGGTCGCGATGTGGGGCAGGCGGTGCTGTGGGGCTGTGTGTCGCGATGTGGGGCAGGTGGTGCTGTGGGGCAGTGTGGTGCGATGTGGGGCAGGGAGGTGCGTTGTGGGGCTGTGGGATGCGATGTGGGGCAGGCGGTGCTGTGGGGCAATGGGATGCGATGTGGGGCTGTGTGTCGCGATGTGGGGCAGGGGGGTGCGATGTGGGGCTGTGTGTCGCGATGTGGGGCAGGGAGGTGCGATGTGGGGCAGTGGGTCGCGATGTGGGGCAGGCGCTGACCCCCCCCATCCCCCCCCAGCTCTGGAGGGCGTCCTGGCGCGGGCCCCCCACCGGCCGTGGGGCTGGGAGCTGAAGCTGCGCCGCGCCCCCCCCTGGGACCCCACGGCGCTGCTGCTTTCCGGCGCCCCCCCCGCGGCGCTGCTGCCCCTCCTGCCCCCCAACTCCGTCTCCAGCTGCCACCCCACGGAGGGGGGCGCCGTCCTGCTGCTGACCCGGCCTGTGGGGGACCCAGGTGGGGGGGGGGGGGGGGCGGTAATTGGGGGGCTGGGGTCGCTGTGGGGGTCGCTGCGGAGGTGGGGTTTGGGGTCCCTGTGGGTCCGGGTTTGGGGTCCCTATAGGGTGAGATGTGGGGTCTCTATGGGGTGGGATAGGAGGTCCCCGTGGGTCAGGGTGTGGGATCCCTATAGGGCTGGGATGGGGTCCCCATGGAGTCCCTATGGGGCGGGGTTTGGGGTCCTTATGGGTCTGGGGTCTCCATGGAGTCCCTATGGGGCTGGGTTGGGGTCCTTATGGGTCTGGAGTCCCCATGGAGTCCCTATGGGGTGGGGTTTGGGGTCTCTATGGGGTGGGGTTTGGGGTCCCTGTGGGTCGGGATCTGGGGTCGCCGTGGGGTCCCTGTGGGTCCGGGTTTGGGGTCCCTATAGGGTGAGAGGTGGGGTCTTTATGGGGTGGGATAGGAGGTCCCGGTGGGTCAGGGTGTGGGATCCCTATAGGGCTGGGATGGGGTCCCCATGGAGTCCCTATGGGGCTGGGTTGGGGTCCTTATGGGTCTGGGGTCCCCATGGAGTCCCTATGGGGCTGGGTTGGGGTCCTTATGGGTCTGGGGTCTCCATGGAGTCCCTATGGGGCTGGGTTGGGGTCCTTATGGGTCTGGGGTCCCCATGGAGTCCCTATGGGGCGGGGTTTGGGGTCCTTATGGGTCTGGGGTCCCCATGGAGTCCCTATGGGGCTGGGTTGGGATCCTTATGGGTCTGGGGTATCCATGGAGTCCCTATGGGGCGGGGTTTGGGGTCCTTATGGGTCTGGGGTCTCCATGGAGTCCCCATGGGGCGGGGTTTGGGGTCTCTATGGGGTGGGGTTTGGGGTCCCTGTGGGTCGGGATCTGGGGTCGCCGTGGGGTCCCTGTGGGTCCGGGTTTGGGGTCCCTATAGGGTGAGATGTGGGGTCTCTATGGGGTGGGACAAGAGGTCCCCGTGGGTCAGGGTGTGGGATCCCTATAGGGCTGGGATGGGGTCCCCATGGAGTCCCTATGGGGCTGGGTTGGGGTCCTTATGGGTCTGGGGTCCCCATGGAGTCCCTATGGGGCTGGGTTGGGGTCCTTACGGGTCTGGGGTCCCCATGGAGTCCCTATGGGGCGGGGTTTGGGGTCCTTATGGGTCTGGGGTCCCCATGGAGTCCCTATGGGGCGGGGTCTGAGGTCTCTATGGGGTGGGGTTTGGGGTCCCTGTGGGTCGGGATCTGGGGTCGCCGTGGGGTCCCCGTGGGTCCGGGTTTGGGGTCCCTATAGGGTGAGATGTGGGGTCTCTATGGGGTGGGATAGGAGGTCTCCGTGGGTCAGGGTGTGGGATCCCTATAGGGCTGGGATGGGGTCCCCATGGAGTCCCTATGGGGCTGGGTTGGGGTCCTTATGGGTCTGGGGTCCCCATGGAGTCCCTATGGGGCTGGGTTGGGGTCCTTACGGGTCTGGGGTCCCCATGGAGTCCCTATGGGGCTGGGTTGGGGTCCTTATGGGTCTGGGGTCTCCATGGAGTCCCTATGGGGCAGAGTTGGGGTCCTTATGGGTCTGGGGTCTCCATGGAGTCCCTATGGGGCAGAGTTGGGGTCCTTATGGGTCTGGGGTCTCCATGGAGTCCCTATGGGGCTGGGTTGGGGTCCTTATGGGTCTGGGGTCTCCATGGAGTCCCTATGGGGCGGGGTTTGGGGTCCTTATGGGTCTGGGGTCTCCATGGAGTCCCTATGGGGCTGGGTTGGGGTCCTTATGGGTCTGGGGTCTCCATGGAGTCCCTATGGGGTGGGGTTTGGGGTCCTTATGGGTCTGGGGTCCCCATGGAGTCCCTATGGGGCGGGGTTTGGGGTCTCTATGGGGTGGGGTTTGGGGTCCCTGTGGGTTGGGATCTGGGGTCGCCGTGGGGTCCCTGTGGGTCCGGGTTTGGGGTCCCTATAGGGTGAGATATGGGGTCCCTATGGGGTGGGATAGGAGGTCCCCGTGGGTCAGGGTGTGGGATCCCTATAGGGCTGGGATGGGGTCCCCATGGAGTCCCTATGGGGCGGGGTTTGGGGTCTCTATGGGGTGGGGTTTGGGGTCCCTGTGGGTCAGGATCTGGGGTCGCCGTGGGGTCCCTGTGGGTCCGGGTTTGGGGTCCCTATAGGGTGAGATGTGGGGTCTCTATGGGGTGGGATAGGAGGTCCCCGTGGGTCAGGGTGTGGGATCCCTATAGGGCTGGGATGGGGTCCCCATGGAGTCCCTATGGGGCTGGGTTGGGGTCCTTATGGGTCTGGGGTCTCCATGGAGTCCCTATGGGGCGGGGTTTGGGTCCTTATGGGTCTGGGGTCCCCATGGAGTCCCTATGGGGCGGGGTGTGGGGTCCTTATGGGTCTGGGGTCCCCATGGAGTCCCTATGGGGCGGGGTTTGGGGTCTCTATGGGGTGGGGTTTGGGGTCCCTGTGGGTCGGGATCTGGGGTCGCCGTGGGGTCCCTGTGGGTCCGGGTTTGGGGTCCCTATAGGGTGAGATATGGGGTCTCTATGGGGTGGGGTAGGAGGTCCCCGTGGGTCAGGGTGTGGGATCCCTATAGGGCTGGGATGGGGTCCCCATGGAGTCCCTATGGGGCGGGGTTTGGGTTCTTATGGGTCTGGGGTCCCCATGGAGTCCCTATGGGGCGGGGTTTGGGGTCCTTATGGGTCTGGGGTCCCCATGGAGTCCCTATGGGGCGGGGTTTGGGGTTCTTATGGGTCTGGGGTCCCCATGGAGTCCCTATGGGGCGGGGTTTGGGGTCCTTATGGGTCTGGGGTCCCCATGGAGTCCCTATGGGGCTGGGTTGGGGTCCTTATGGGTCTGGGGTCCCCATGGAGTCCCTATGGGGCTGGGTTGGGGTCCTTATGGGTCTGGGGTCCCCATGGAGTCCCTATGGGGCGGGGTTTGGGGTCCTTATGGGTCTGGGGTCCCCATGGAGTCCCTATGGGGCTGGGTTGGGGTCCTTATGGGTCTGGGGTCTCCATGGAGTCCCTATGGGGCGGGG